>NC_133064.1:17277727-17580757 GCF_048771995.1 Taeniopygia guttata
TTCAAGAATTTGGTCTTTTGGGTTCTGTCCCAGGAAATTACTGTTTGATATTTGGATCTTATGCTACCAAACCAACTCAAGAAAATGGAAAATTGACAGATGACAACACTTGATTGTCTCCCAGATCACCATTGTAATACAACTATTTAGAATATTGTAACAATTCGACTCAATCTGTGACACCGCCAAGAGGTAGTGCAGGAAAACTGCCCCCAGGAACCTTCCTCATTTGTGGGGACCGAGCCTGGTCAGCAGTCCCTCAAAATGCTAGGGGAGGCCCATGTTATATCGGTAGGTTGATGCTTTTTGCTCCCACCATACATCAGGTTCTCGAATTGCCTCAGAAGACTCAACGAGCCAAACGCAGTGTTCTCCAAATGGACACTTCATTTGATAACTGGCTCAATTCTTCAGGTTTTTCTGGCTGGGTCAAAGACAGTGTGTGCAAAAATTAGTTCATTGAGCCTTCACTCCAGCCTGAGTAGCTCAAAAGAAAAAGAGGGAATTGTTACAGCATTTTTGAGAGAAAGAGGGCATGAATTGTGAAAGTTGAGCTACTCCAGGCTAGGCCTCAGATTGAGGCCTGGTGGGGCCCTCAAAGCCTCTGACGCAGTTAGAAATTCAGGGTTGTGGCGCAGATAGAAAATAGTCTTAAGGTACTGTAGGGACCACGGGGTGTGAACTAGTATAGGTTTTATGGTGTACTGTGCAGGCCGTTTTAAGGAAAAGGTAAACAATGTTAGCCTACCAATCAGAGTGTTTTTGTTTCTGTAAACTATATAGAAGCTTATATAAACTACCGCCTGATTTTGAATAAACGGAAAACGCTTGATGAACCACATTGGTTTGAACCTGCGTTTGTCTTGTCCAGCTTTCCGTTTTTCTGAGATTCCCTGGCTTTACACAGAGAGCCAGGGGCTACTTCAGCTAGCAGAGCTAGGTAGTGCCATACACACAAACACATATTTACACACCCATCTGCTTTTCTAGGTGGGACAGTAAATCAGGTGTATGGAGCTGTGTATCTAGAGCTATGTCTCTGTGTGTGTCTAGCTCATGTATGTACACAGGAACATGTGCAGAGCTAGTATACCTACACACACGTACTTACTTGCACAGAGTTCTTGTGCACTACAGTGCCCGCTAGCAGCACACACTTGTGTATACCTAAGTGGTTACACCAGCCCACATGTTACACAGACACTCACTTATGTACAGTATCTACTGATGCACGTGTCTACAAGCATAAGATTTGTTTGCACATAGTGTTTTGAGCACACCAATGTGTGCAGTGTTATACATATTAATACACGTATGTCTCACACAGAGCTATGTTCACACTAGCCGAACCTGTGCTTACAGGCACAGAGCTGTGCACAGACCCACTCACACTTGAGAGTGTGTGATTTAACACACGTGTAAACAGCAGTGTACATATAGTGGGTATACTTCAGTGTATCTATGTGAATAGTGCTGTGTACAGCAGTATACATGCACATTGTGTAAAGCAGGACATGCACACCCACATCTGGGCACACTAGAAAAACACGTGCACACAGAGTTGTACACACTGGTACACAGGTGTTCAGCACCCTGTCAGAGCTCCCTTGGCTCTGAAACCCCTGTGGGTCTCCTGTTTAATGGCAAGGATGGGGACAGAAGAGGGGAGCTGCGTCATTGTTGTTTAGTTCAAAGAGCACTTTCTTTGACCTTGGGCGGGAGCAGACAGGCCTGTCATCTCGGACCAAAGAAGAGAAAGGCATCTGTGTCTAAACCTCCCGACGCGTAACAGTCTTCTCCTTGGCAATTACGAGATGAAAAGCTTGAAGACAAAGAAAAGCCCAGAGGTTTAGCAACCCAGAGGAGGGCAAGAGAAGAGGGAAGAGGATCCTCCCTTTCCCCCTGGGGACCCCTCAGTAGTGAACTACAGGTCCCCACAGTAAGACCCACCTTCTTAATTAGCTAGAAGGAGAGAGAATGAAAACAAGTGAAGAAAGGAAGACCTTTGTCATGGTTTGACACTGGCACAATGCCAGTGTCCCCATGAAAATGCAATCTCCCAATTGAATGCTGTGAAATGCATCAAGAACAGAGAAAAGCAGGCCCAAGCTTAATAACAAAGAAAAAAAACTTCATTAAGCTACTACTACTATACTATTATAAAAGGAAAAAGAAAGAAAAAACACACACAAAATTCAAAATTAAAACCTTCCAAAGCATTCCTCCTCCAACCACCCAACTCCAACAAACCACAGCGAGACACAATCTGGACCCCAATCAGATTTCCATCCTCCAGACAATCGATACTCAGTCCATCGAGGGAGAGAAGAACCCCTCCTGTGCCACAGACCCCCCAAGAAACACAGCTGCCACATCTGGTGTTTCCATGTCACTCATGGCACCGCCCAGATAAAAAGTTTGCCATGGTGGCCCTCTCCTTTCCATGCACAGTGCTCTCACCACCAATGCATGGATGGACAGACTGCTTTTAGGATTTTTCCTTTCAAGGATGCCCTGCCAAGAGGGGAAAAAACAACAGTTCAGTTTTTCATTTTTGGGACCACAGTCCCGTCCCCCCCCCCCCCCGCCATTTTCCCCTGGGGCTTAGGGTCCAAGAACAGAGATCTTCTTTTCTTCTTCTCTGAAGACAGGGGGAACCACCACAAACCTCCCTAACTTTTCTCTGTTCGCTCCACTTCTGTCTTTTCCCAGCTGCTGAAGCAGGTCTCTTGGCTCACCGGCATCCTCCTAAAATACAGTCTCTCTTGGAGGAGAAGATCAGTTCAGTCTGTGGCTACCAAGAAAAAGTCCAGCCAAAACCACTCCATCATCTCCTCCCACCTAGAATTTCTCCTTCTAGCATCCCAGGGTCCAAGCTGTCTCTCTTCCTCTCTTTCAAACCGAGGAGGAGAAAAATTTCACAAAGCTTTCATTTCTCAAGGAAGGGTTAAAAGTCCTGACTCCCAAGGATGGCTCGGCACCTTGCAGGCCCCCTCCGCTCTTCTCCTTCCCCACGGCATGCTGCTGACAAAACTGCCGCTGTCTCTCTCTCTCTCTTTTTCCGTGTCAAACCACAAGCTTACTCAGTTCTGCTCCTCTACAGTAGGGTGAGGACATTGCTCAGAGACAGTCAGGTGTGTCTCTGCTCTTTGGTTATGATGAAAAGTGAGGAAGACAAGGTGGAGAAGCAGGGCAGAGCTTGGGGGTTCTAGCCAGCTCCCTTACTGTCCAGGAGAGACTAGCTGTTACTTGCTAATCTCCGGTACTAAAGAGGAAGTAACAGCTAAATATTGTAGTGTTCAAATATTCTGCTAGCCACGCCTGTGTGATCATGTGTGGCTCTTGGCTGTCAGCCCACAACAGGATGTGTGCTCTCAGTACAGATGGGGTCTGGTCAGAGCTCAGGAGCTTGTGTGCTGCACTGAGGCAGATCATTGTGGCAGCCCTCAGGGGAGGGTCCCCCTGCCCCAGCAAACAAAGAGACTTTTAGAAAAACACTGAGTAGATTTTGCCCAGGGAGGTTGTGGCTGCCTCATCCTTGGAATTGTTAAAGGTCAGGTTGGACAAGGCCTGGAGCACTCTGGGATAGAGGAAGGTGTCCCTGCCCATGGCGGAGTGTCCATGGTAGGAGGTGGAACAAGATAAGCTCCAAGGCCCCTTCCAACCCATACTATTCTGGGGTTCTGTGTGAAGGCATTAGCACAGAGGCGACAGACTTCCCAGCACTATCACAGACAGACATGATTGGGTGGGGTACCCTTGTGCCTTGGGGAGCAAGAACTGGATGCAGCACAATCCTGGAATTGGGAGAGGAGCTATTCACTAGCTCTGTATTAGCCACAGGATGCTCTACCGGAAAGGCATCTCTTCTCTCCGAGGCAGGATAGTCAGGGCTCAGGCTTTATCTCAAGCTGTGGTTTTACTGAATCAGAACAGCAGTTTGGATCACAAACAGGATAACAGCTCTAAAACATCTCTGAGGGTTGTCAAAAAACATAAATGTTTGTTCAACAGGGCTGCAGGAAGCTGAGCCATGCTGGCTCCATGCAGGCAGGTAGAGCTGCCTTCCCTCTGCACTAGAATAGAGATCACAGGCAGCTTTTTCTCAAAGCCCTGTCTCATCCCTTTTACTAGAGGGCAGAGCTGGCCCAGCCCAGTTGTCTGGAGACTCTTCCCACTATCCTTTCAGGAATGTAAACTCCCAGCACTCTTGGGACTGCAAGAGGGCTGACTCCTTTGTCCTGGGACACAGGGCAGGGAGGCAGGGGAGGGCATGCACAGGCATGCACACACGGACAGTGTGCAGAGATAGACTCTCTGGTGTTTCTCGGTTTGGAGCAACTGCTGAAGGCCACTTACGCAGGCTCCCAAGACCCCCGCATAACAGTGACAGCTCCCGACCCCCGGCCCACTACCACCTATGCGAGCCTACGCGGCACCTGGCCTAGACACTCTATGCAGCCGGGCTCGTCCTGCCAGGTGCCCCCTGCACTCAGTGAAAGCTGTCTCAATTGCCACTGGCAGCGTTCTGCTGCCTCCGGGTGCCCCTGGTCTCACGGCTTTATGCTGGTGGGCCACGGAGAAGTTCTCACACACCTAGTGCTAAAAATAGGTTAGAAACTGTTGTAAAATAATTTATATTTCTTAAGCATGTACTGTTAGTTTGGTTATTATATTGTAAAGGGGTTAAAAGGGTAGTTACAAGAAATATGGTACTCCACGTACCATATTACACCTAAGTAAAGTGCACCATCCCCCAGCGAAATTAGCCAGCCTGGACAGAACTGTAATGGGACAATTAAGTGCCTTAAACCTTCATGCAAATGAAAGGATCCAAACAGAAACCAATCCAGAGAGACAAAAAAAAAACAGGATAAAAAGGACATCTGACCCACTGACTTGGTGCTGCTCCACCTGGAACACTGGGGACATCGCTGCTCAGGAAGACCCAGCACCAGTGCTGCAGCATCCTAGACGGGAACGCTCCTGCTCGGCCCATAAGCCCCCTTGCTTTAGGCCTTTCTTTTTATTATAATAAATGCTGAAATAACTTTTAGTACCGGGAGTGTGGTTCCGTTTTTAACACCTAGGAGTTCTTGACTTTCAGTGGCTTTCATGTAGACCACGCCTCGTGCCTCTGCCTAGCTAGTAACTTCTGTGGTTTGCAAGATTCTCGCACAACTTAGCCCACCCCCGACTTTTGGCAGCGCCGCGCAAACTGCTCTCAGCACTACCATGGCCTCTGCTGGGGTAGTGAGCACCAGGAATGGCCACGCCGGGTCTCTGCTGGCCGCTCTTTGCAGACTAGCCCCTGCCCATGCCTCTCACCCTGGAAACCCCACACATGTGGCTCACCCCGCTGGGCGTCCCCCCACACTCGGTGAATACTGCCCAACTCACCGCTGGCAGCTCTCCCTGCTGCCCGTGGGATCAGTTGCATCACTGCGCTGGGCTTCTGTCGCCTCCCCCCACCCTTGCTGGGTCGGCATGCACTGGAAACCCACTGCACTGAGCGCAGCTGCAAAGGCAACTCTACCTAACTCACCGCCCCCCAACTTTCTTTGTGCCTGCGAGTCGGAGAGACCACTGCGGTGGGTCGAGGAAACCCCATCTGCCTTCTCCCCTATGGTCCCCATTCGGAAAACCTCGCACACTCGGTTTGCTCATAGTGGTGGCCCCGCCGGCGCCGGCCTCCTGCCACTGAGCACTCCGTCACGGGGTCAGCCCGCTGGGCTCTGCTGCTCGGCGCCACCAAGTCACCGTGTCCAGGCACACACGGGGAGCCTCTCACTAGCACTTGGTGTTTCCCAGTTGCCACCATTAGCGGCAGTACCCCCTCTTACGCCTTGGCTGGCAAGCTCCTGAAGTTATCGTGCTGACCGCGCACCAGACACTCACTGCGCTGAGTGTGCCGCTGCTCCATGTGGATCAGGCACATGGCCTCCCTCCCCCGCCGCCTGTGGATTGGGAAAGTGGTCACAACTACTCACGTCAACACGAGCGCCATCTCCACTGAACGGCGACTTTCGCCATCACTCTAACACCGTGACTCTCAACCTGACAACCCCATGTGAAATGCAAAGTTGTGTTTCGTGTCAGGTAAATAAAGATAACCTGTGTAATTGTAATTGTGAAATGTGTGGAACACGGCCATGGGACAGTTATAAAAATGGGTTCTAATAAACAACCAAGTCAAACAGGGGATTTAACAATTAATAGGTAATTTAGAATGATTTAGGCAATAGATGTATGAACATATGGTGCACATTAATTCTACTCGCGACCTTCTGAAGAAAACCTGTTACCTATTAAACTTATGCTGGGACAGCAAAAAAAAGGGGGGGGGGCTCTGATGGAAATTGCTGAGCTTGCTAAAAATGCAAAGCAAAAGGGCGACATGTGAAGACATCTGATTTCAAACGTTCAATAGTGAGGAAGACTATGGTACCTTTGTCCCACCGGACCCCAGCCTCATTTTTGAGACCATTGACTCAATAAAAGAACAAACTACGCAGCCGCAGCTAATTTCCATATCATGCGGAGAATAGGCGGAGTTAGGTGCTGAATATGTATAGGCGCTATAGAATATGCATGACTTTTGTGAATAAATACGGGGATTGAAGAAGCTGGGGTACACAGGATTTGCGAGGATTTTGCCCCCCTGTGTCCAGCGCTGAATAAATACACACCTACTTTACAACCCTTGGTTGTGGAGTTATTACTGTGTATCACAAGGAAAGCATGGAAGAAGGCTTTTGAACCAATCTTTTGTTTGCAATTAACTATTACAAGTCTTAAGCTGTTTTGTAATAAGAGTATTTGAATTATAACTTTAGAATGTTGCTTTGTATTAGGGATTTTTAAACTGTAGCTTTAGAATGTATAAAGGATTTAAACAAAAGAGGGAAGTGAACCTGTTGGGAAGGGTAGATAAATATGATTAAGAACCACAATAGTACAGCCAGGACGAATATAACGCCCCCTACTGGCTGGACAATAACCCTCACCTACAGAGGGGTCCAAAAGCCAAATGGACTGTTCCATCTCACCCCCCAGAATGTATGGTTCACCCCACACCTGTAACCCTCCCCTGAACCATCAAGTGCCTGTGACCCCATTGGCCCAGGTCTTGTTCCAGCCCACCTTGGAGCCCCCCCTTGATAAGGGGTCTCCGGGGGGCCGGACGCTCTCTTGGATCTTCCCCTCTCCTCCTGGAACTTCCTCCGGGAGTCTCTGCTCCCCTCTTAGTCTCTCCCCTCCCCCATCACCTCAGGCCCAGCCACGTGCTGTGTCTAGCAGCTCGAGGCAGGGCCTTTCTGCATCCTGAATAAACCTCATCCCCCAAGAGCAACCACAGAGATCTCGCTTGTATCTGTCCGTGGAATACCCAAATAAACGTCTTTACATGAACCTATCCCAAGTTCCTAACGAAACGATGAAAATATCCTGGAAAAGGAAGATGAACATCAACATCATTGATGAATGATTTCGAAAAGGGAAGCTGGACATCACTATCTTAGATTAATGGTCCTAGAAAATAGAAGCTGGACCCCACCATCTGGGATACACATCCTGGAATGTACATCCTGGGATATTGAAACCTGGAGTAGATCACAATAGAGTATAGAAATTGGAAAGGAACCAAATATTAACATCAGAGATTTACGATCCTAAAGTATAGAATTGTGATGTCAAAATTTGAAATAGAAACTGTTAAGAAAAGCTTATGAATATGCATGAATATGGTCAGTAAATACCAGCAAGCCCAGCAATCTGTGCAGTTTGAGGGGAAAATCCCCACCGCTACACCCAGCGTTGTCTTTGCCCATACATTACCAATTAATAAATTAATAAATTGAATTGCTGCTTGATATATTGGCCAAGTCAAGCTTCTCATTTCTAACACCCAGAAGCTCTTGAGCCCCTACAAATCCTTCAATCTCATGTGTCCCACCGGCCACGGGGTCCCCGCTTTCCCCTTCTATGCATCCCGCCTGTAGTTTTCTCACTCCCTCTTCTACTCCCGCTGGCTACAGGGTCCCTGCTTTCTTCCTCCCCCCCACATGTCCTTCCATCTTTTTCTTCCAACCGTCCAATATCTTAAAGCTTCAACCGACCAGGACGGGTCCCACGTATTGTCTAAAGCTGACTTTTACACGTCAGGATTACGGAAATTACAATCTGGCCAAAAATAGTTATGAGGATCTTCAAACCCACCCCAAGCACACTACTTTACTCACACTTCAAGTATGCTGTCAGCTCTTACTCGTACTAGTACTCACAATCCTCTATATCTGCAGTTTTCAGGGGCTTTTTTTCTTCTTCCCCCTCATCTTTTTAATTATTTAGTCCTCTGTTGTCCTCGGTGCTGACCTGCAATCATCGGTGGTTGCAGGAGAACTTGACGGAGCTGCCGAACTTGCGGCAGGGTGTGCTTCTCCTTCGAAATCTCATACAGCCGTGGAGTCTAGGTGACTACCAGCCATGTGGGTCATCTACAAAATGGATGCTCTGCCTTTTATATCCTCAGCCCCTCTTAAAGTTTTGGCAGTCAACTCTTTCTTTGCCGTCCATTGGTGGAGATTACTTTTTACATCTTGATTGGAGGTCAGGTGTTGGTATGATGCGCCTCCTGGTAACAAGCCAGCCTCCTCTAAATATCTTGACTACTAGGGCTATTTATTACAAGGGGGGGAGGGAAAGAGGACTATGGGATGACATAATACAATAACATTACTATACATCTACTATATATCTATCTATTAATTGTGATAGCCAACTATTACATTACTTATCTATAACAAGCTGAAGGACAAGGAGGAAATGCATAGGTAATGGAAGTAGGCACATGCATCCTGGGAAGATTCTAAAGATGACGTCCATGTGTATAGGAATGAGATCAGAAGAACTGAGGCAAAGCTGGAGGTGAATTTGGAAAGGGATGTAAAGAATCATAAGATGGGATGCCACAGGTGCATTGGCCAGAAAAGGACGACTAAAGACGCCACCCCCATCTGCCTCCCTTTCCCCCGCTGATAAATAAGCTGGGATGTCTAGTGACAAGCAACACGGAGATGGCTGTTTTACTTGTGTTATGGGTAATAAACATAATTCATGCCATTCCTTGTATGGAATATATAATGGTAAATACTTTTTAGATTATACTCGTTTGTACTAGCCTCTTCCCCACCCCCCAGCCCCCCGAGACCGGGTGTATATTGGGAACTGATTTACAAGTAAGAAGGTACGGCTCGCCAAGAGATGGGCCATGTCTGGAGAGATACGGGGGACCCCAGGTGCTGATCATTGCGTGACCGACCCGAGATGGATATCATGGAAATCCTCGGACAGATACATGTGAATGCAGCGTTCCCGTAAAGTTCATCACTGGATTCAACAACTCCGGACACTGAATTATTCTCCCTCATCTCCAAAAGATAAAATCTTATTAACATATAGACTCTAAATAGAAGAAAAGACTGATTGCAGAAAATCTTGGCCTCAGGCGGAATTTTCCCTATAAAAACTGCTTGTGCCAGGATGGAGGTGTGGGCATAGGGGAAGAACCTCTCCTGAGGCTGACTCCTTGTTGCACACCCGGAGTCGATCCCTGGGCTCGGCACTGTGCTTTTTTTTTTTTTTTTTGGTGTCTGGCTAGATAGAATTTGACCACAAAAAAACCTATTTTTATTTTTTAATTTGGCTGAATACATTTTCATTTATAGCAATCTTGGTGACCCCGACGTGATCCAGTTTGGGGGTATCCAGGGGGTTCCCCTATCCTTGATCCAGGCGGCGCCCCCACTGAGTTCAATGGCTGGACGGGACGGAGGAGCTCCTCGGAACCAACCGGATTCCGGAAAGCCGCAAAAGCCACATTAAGGAGAAAAAAAACCAACAAAACAAAACCACGGGCCCTGAGCTCTCGGAATTTGGAGCTAAATCTCCGAGGCTTCGGCAATTTTTCACTCGTGAAATCAACGTGCACGAAGAATCCACACAGGAAAAGGAGCCATGAGTATCGCGTGGCTGGGTGGCAGTGGATGAATGTGTATGAGTGAGAAGTGACATAGTCATGGCGCGAGTGAGGACCCCAAAAAAACCGCAGTTCCACTAGCCCACGAGGGAGGTGGTCGGCTACGGGGGAAGCGAAAGAACTTGGCTGTACTCACAACACGCATACGACCTGAAACTCTGGGAGTTACAGGGATTCATCCACGGACGGGTCAGGGGGAGGGAAGGTACGTTCTTGTGGACTCGAGAAATTGGTAAACCTCACCGGCTCTGGGCTCGGGGAGCCTGGGAAAATAGGTAAAAGAAAGCTCACTAATTTTCCAACCGAAAAACCCACAGACTGGTTCGCTGTGCGGTTATTAGGTTGGCAAGGTTCGGTTGGGGACAGACCGGTTTAAACACTTGGTAAAACTCGGACGAGGACAGGACTGAAATACACATTTTAGCACGTGGGTAACTGACTTCTCGGAACGACTTGCGGACACTGACTTGGAGTATGGTAAGGAAAACCTTTAATATGGGACAAAAAACCAGTAATGTGTGGGGCGGACCACGAGGGAAAAATCCTAAGCTGGGAAAGGGTGAACATCTAGAAACAAGAAAAAGTAAGCATTCAAAAATAAGAGAGGGGAAAAAAGACGAATTCCCTGAGATTCCGAGGGAAAGTCCACTGGACTGGATGTTAGAATACTGGGAGGACTGTTCTGTTAGACGGAAAAGGTCCAAAGAAAAAATGATACACTATTGTGTAGAAGTATGGGGAAACATGGAAATTGGAAAATACCAATACTGACACGTCCTTGGTACCTTTGAGAGTAAGCTGTGCCAAGTACTTTCAGATCACTTGTACGAGGAAGAGGAATGGGACAATGAGGAATTAGACTATGCCAGGCTATGGGAATATGCCAGCGCGCGGCTGTTCCCTATTAAAACCTCTGGCAGCAGGTAAGCTCGGAAAAAATTGGGAACCCCTAGAAAACCTGCCCCCCCATACCAGGTTCCCCCAGTTCAAGCACTGGTCCCGGCAGCCCCCCCATCAGCGCCCCCGCCTCAGTCTGCACTACCACCTAATACACAAGTCTCTGATGCAGGCGCTCCGGGACTGTCTTAGCGCCTGCCCCCCCCCCCCCTTCCACACAGTACGGGGAAACACACACACACACACACCACACCGGGGAAAACACATCTCCTCCTGCCAGTAGAACCCAGCAGAAAACGAGGAGAGAAAACACGGGAGATAGTGATGATGAAAGGGACAGACCTAATTTATACCCTTTAAGGGAAGTCCCCACGCCTCCCGGAATCATCGGGTTTGTAAATGTTCCTATCAACACAGGGGATGTAAGGGCTTTCACAAAGGAAATGGGAAAATTGATGGATGATCTGTTGGGGGTGGCAAAAAGGTTGGACACATTTTTGGGAAATAGTATATATTCATATGATGATATCTCGGCTATATTAAGATCCTTGTTTAATGCTGAAGAATGAGATATTATAAGGCAGGCTGCCATCAATGATTGGGAATTAAGGAACCCCCAGGGCGAGAGCAGGGCGGAAAATTGGCCAGAACAAAGACCATCATGGAAGGCTCAGGTGGAAGTGGACTGGGCAAAAATGATCAGACTAAGGAACATGGAAATAAAATGTATTCGGGGAGCAGTCCCAAAGGGACAAAATATTAGTAAGGCATTGGGGGAATGCCAGGGGAAGGATGAAACTCCTACCGAGTGGCTGGAGAGGCTCAAGAAAAGTCTTCAAATGTATTCTGGTATCGACCCTGAATCCCCGGTGGGGGCAGTCCTTTTAAAAACACAATTCGTTGCTAAATCATGAGAGGACATTCGAAGGAAGTTGGAAAAAATAGATAATTAGCAAGAGAAGAGCTTACAGGAACTATTGAGGGAAGCACAAAAGGTGTATATGAGGAGGGATGAGGAGAAACAAAAGACACAGGCCAGGGTGTTAGTGGCAGCAGTAAGGGAAGCATAAGCACAAATGGCTGGGACATCAGCTCCAGCTCGGAAGCCCCAGGGAAAGCCGGCACACACACAAAAGACAAACAAACAGGTAAGTGCCCCTGAATGTTTTTACTGTAAAAAGAAAGGACACCTCAAGAGGGATTGTAAGAAATGAATAAAGGATGAAAAGGTCTTTCAAGAAGAATAGAAGTGTCAGGGGCTTTATAATTTGGGGTCACGGACATCGAGAGAGCCCTTGATAAAATTAAAAATTGGACCCCAAAAACCGGAGCTGCTCTTTTTAGTTGATTCTGGAGCAGAAAAAAACACAGTTCAATGACTGCCCCCTGGATGTATCAAAGGTAAGGATTTTATAACTGTGATTGGGGCTAAAGGGGAACCCTTTCAAGTCTGAGTCCTAAAGAATGTAGAAATAGAATCTAATAATAAAATCTGTGTTGGGGATGTTTTATTAGTGGAAGAAACAGAATACAATTTATTGGGGAGGGATTTAATGATAATATTGGGAATACGTAAAATTGCAAAAGACTCACAGCTCATGGTAAGTTTATACAACCTAACTACTGAGGATGAAAATAAAATTGATCCCAGGGTCTGGCACACTCCAGAGGAAGCTGGAAAATTAGACATGGAACCAATTCACATTGAAATTGAGAGACCAGAAGACCCCATAAGGGTGAAGCAGTGTTATAAATGAAAATTTGTCCAGCCAAATTAATATGAAAAATAAAATATTTATTTTGCAATCAAATTCTATCTAGCCAGCCACAAGGAAAGAACAGAGCCGAGCCCGGGGTCGGCCCTGGGTGTGCAACAAGGAGTCAGCCTCAGCAGAGGTTTTCCTCCATGCCCACACACCTCCATCCTGGCACAAGCGGTTTTTATAGGGAAAATTTCGCCTGAGGCCAAGATTTTTGCAATCAGTCCTTTTTTCAATTCAGAGTCCATATGTTAATAATTCAGTGTCCGGAGTTGTTGAATCCCGTGATGAAATTTACGGGAACGCTGCATTCACATGCATCTGTCCGGGAATCTCCAAGATATCCATCTCGGGTCGTTCACGCAATGATCAGCGCCTGGGGTCTCCCACAGCGTTCGAGACATGGACCATCTCCTAGCGAGCGGTATCTTCTTACTTGTAAATTAGTTTCCAACATACACCCGGTCTCGGAGGGGAGAAGGCGGGGGGGGGAGGCTAGTACAAACGAGGTATAATCTAACAAGTATTTAACATTATATATTCCATATAAGGAAAGGCGCAAATTATGTTTATTACCCATAACAATCCCCCACCTTCTATATTAACCCATTAATTTGCGCCCTAATTTCTACCTCTACTGAATCCCAAGATTTCTTTATTTTTATTCCCTTTCATTTATTACATCTGGAATTTCCTAGGAAATTTTATCGTTTTGTTCTTTACCCTTTATTCGTCTTTCAAATTTTGCTAGGGCCTCAGCCGCCCTGCTGTGAGGAATTTCTTCTTCTAGTTTCATTATTTTTGGTACCTGATTTGTTTTTCCTAGGGCAACTTCTGTCTTTTTACCTCTTGCATTACCTGTTTCATCTTACTTTCTGGATCCATCCCTTTTGTCCTTGGTAAAACAGAACATCTTATCATGCTGTAGACAAACCCTGTCGTCTTGGTCCCCTAAGAGGTCCAGGATGACTGGCTCAGTTTCTTGAGGTACCCTGTTTTCATATTTTAGGTTATTTCCCACCCAGTAGGTTTTTCCCCCCATTACACATATACTAATTTTATTCGGATCATAACATACTGGTTTAGCTTGGAAATAAGCAACAAAGACAGATTCCTGCTTTCCCCCAACCCATACAGTGCGATTACATTTGTTACAAACTGGAATTGAAACTTCCCTTGTGCTCCTTGGATGTAGTTTATGAGCTGGCTGTCCGATTTCAAGGTATGTTCTTGATTTCTCTTTGAATTTGTACACCCCCTGTTGAGTGTTAGTATCAGGACAACGTTTATTAAGCTTACCCCTGCTGCAGTTCTATGAGGTAGGAGGTGATTCCTCTGGGTATCTACCTCCAGCTTCACCCTTCCCAGGATTGGGGAGGTTACTGAGGCATGAGGCTAGGCTCAGGCTCGCCCAGACTAATCCCACTGCTAGGATCCCTCTACCGTTCCCAGCGCCCACTGGGGTGCATCCAGCGGCGGGGTAAGCCATCTTCTTGGTAGCAGGAATCTTTGTCTGTGGTTTCATACTCAGGCCGAGCCGCATACCTTTGTTTAAAATGCCTCACTGGTGTAGTCTGCACTGCGAGGTACGTGTTTTGATCTATGACACTCAACAATAACAATTTTAGCTTTTTGTTTGTAATTTCCCCCTTAATTCCTTCTGATATGAGAGGAAAAGAAGAAAAAACCTAAAACCTAGATTATTGGATCTAATTAGAACAATCTTAGCCTTGTGGCTATTTACCAGAAAACGGCCAGTCAGGTCTTCCTCCTGCTTGAAACACTTCCCAAACAACCCACTTGGTTTGAACAGTTCAACTTTATGACAATATCTGCAAGGGAAATGTAGGAGAGGATAATAGTTACACTCTGGCATAGAACACTTGATGGATGTGCTCAGTTATTTACTTGGCCACTGTAGGGTTCTCTTCAATTCTCCGGGGGGGGGAGGTGATTTTCCACTCTGGTGCCTGGTTTTGGAGATCGACCTTTTTTACCCTTGACAGGTGTGTCCACCCCTTTTCTGCAGTTCGTATAGCGGTATCTGTAGTTAAAAGAACAAGAAAAGGTCCCTCCCATTGAGGCATTAATGGTGCTTCCCGCCAGGTTTTTACAAGCACCCTGTCTCCAGGTTGTATTTTATGTATCGAGAAGCCAAGAGGGCTGTTTTGCATAATTACCCCCTGCTTTCCCAATTCTTCGAGATTCTTTTTTAATTCTACTAGGTATGGTTGTATTTGTCTATCTCCTAATCTCGGATGCCCTACAGGCATACCATGGGTATAAGGCATCCCATATAACATTTTAAAAGGGGAAAGTCATGTCGGAATGAGGCATAGTTCTTATATTTAATAAGGCTAACGGGAGGCATTTTATCTATGAAATTTTTGTTTCTAACATTAATTTTGTTAATTTGGGCCTTCAGTGTTTGATTCATATGCCTAAAGCATCTGCCAATAGCTTGATGATCTTTGATGCGAAATGTGTGCCCTGGTCCAAATCAATGTAGCTTACTAACGCATAGTGCGGTATAATTTCTTCTAATACTGTTTGGGCTGTAGCCCAGGAGCTTGGGAAAGCTTCTACCCAGTGGGTTAGCTTGTCCACTATGACTAATAAGAATTTGTGTCTCCTGACCTTGGGTAGATCAGTGAAATCTACCTGGATCCCTTCAAAAGGCCGGTAAGCTGCTGGACGACTCCCCATTAACCTTTGGGAGTTTGCACAATTTATTTTTTTTTGCAAGTCATGCACCCTTGCACCTCTTGTTTAGCCAATTTATATATATACCTTTGCAGCCGAAGAATCTCAGGAATTACTCTGCCAGAGCTCGGTCCCCCCAGTGTGTTTGTTGGTGTAATCTTTTTAAAATCTTCCTAGTGTATTCCTTTGTCAATAATTCCCTCCCATCTGGTAACTTCCACTTACCTCCTTCTAACTGTCCCCCGATCTTCCGATAAGCCTCTATCTCCTTTTCAGAGGGGTGGGGGGGAATTCCTGATTGTCCCCTTTTCAATCTCTGGGGCACTTACCTTTAGCAAAGCAGCGCTTTTTGCCTCCTTGTCTGCTAAATTGTTCCCCCAAGTCCTGAATTGCATGCCGGTTTGGTGTCCTTTTACACGGACTATAGCAATAGCTTCTGGCCCTCTAATGGCTTTTAGGATTTGTTTAATTATTTCTTCATGAATCAATCCCTTTCCCCATGCGTTTAGCAGACCTCTTTCTTCCCAGATTTTCCCAAAGGTGTACACCACCCAAATGCTGTCGGAATCTGTGGGTATTGGTGATTCCGAGATTGTAGAAAGTCTCTGTCTTTCTGCCCCGTTGCCAAAAAAGAAGCCATAATTCGTCTGTGCTGTTTCCAAGGTTGTTTATTTTTGCTTATCTATAACAAGTTCTGCTGCCCTGCCGCAGGTCTGTCCTGCAGGGCAGCGTGCGGGGCTCTGCCCCTCAGTGGGATGGTACAAACATTATATACCAGAAATTACATGTACTATATTTACAATAATGTGCCAATATCTATCATCTACGTTGAACAGTGTGTCCCCAGCCTAAACCAATAGAAAAATGCCAACATCACCAAGAACATGGAGGTAAGGAAGAAGAAGGAGGAAGAACAGGATCAGGCCCATTTTCCTCCATCTTAGAACTCCTGACCCCCATGTAAAAAGTAAAACCCCCCTGTACAGGTACTAAAACCCCCTTGTACAATACTAAAAAATTTTTCCCTCTAATTTGTGACTACTTTTACTATACCATCTAACTCTCTGTGACCGCTTGTTCCACCTTCAAAGTTGGTAATTCATTCCATGGTTCAAACTCAAGATCACAGCTGTTTTCAGCTGCTTGCCAGGGTCTAAAATGCTTTTGACCAAGGCCTGGAACCTCTGAAAATGTCTGAGGGACATTTTGAGTTCCGACAAAATGCATATTTGGAATCAGTGAAAATTGTCCCCTTTTTCCTTTCAAGTCCCAGCAAAGCCCTGTATATTGCATACAGCTCACATCTATAAAGAGCTGGAAGAGCCTTTTTTTTTTTTTTAGGTCAGGGAGACTTAATACTGGAGCTGATATGAGGGTTTCTTTTAATCTTCTGTAGCTCTTTTCATCCTTTTTAGTCCACTTAAGTCTGTCCATGGTAAGTTTGTCATATAAAAACCTTACCTTTTCACTGTAACCTTCGATCCACTGTCTGAAAAAAAAAAACCCCAAAGCCCCAGCAATTTCCTGGTTTCCTTTCTGGGGGGGGGGGGGGGGCAATGTAATTATCCTGACTTTCCTCAACTAGAGGACATGTCTAAAAGGCATCCTTTAGGTCAATTACACTATAATAGTGTATAAGGATTAGAGACCGTGGGTAACTGCTATCAGGTTTTGTATTGCTAAGGTAGGTGTGTTATGTCTGGACATGCGGGGTTCTAAGGTGCCCCCCTTTTTTAAGTCCTCAATTATTGGTTTCAATCCCTTCCTTCTCTCTAGAGAGATGGGATACTGCTTTACCCTTATGGGGTCTTCTGGTCTCTTAATTTTAATGTGAATTGGTTTCATGTCTGATTTTCCATCTTCCCCCGGAGTGTGCCAGACCCTGGGATTAATTTTCTTTTTATCTTTGGTAGTTAGGTTGTATAAGCTTAACAACCATGAGTTGTGAGTCTTTTGCAATTACACTTATTCCTAATATTACCATTGAATCCTTCCCCAATAAATTGTATTCTGTTTCTTCCACGAGTAAAACATCCCCAACACAGATTTTATTATCAGATTCCATTTCTACATTCCTTAGGATGGGGACTTGAAAGGGCTCCCTTTTAGCCCCAATGACAGTCATAAAATCCTTACCTTTGATACATCCAGGGGGCAGTCTTTGAACTGTGGTTCTTTTCTGTTCCAGAATCAACTAAAAAGACCGGCTCCTGTTTTTTTTTGTTTTGGTTTTTTTTGGTTTTTTGGTCCAACTTTTAATTTTATCAAGGGCTCTCTCCATGTCCGTGACCCCAAATTATAAAGCCCCTGACACCTCCATTCTTCTTGAAAGACCTTTTCATCCTTTATTCGTTTCTTACAATCTTTCTTGAGGTGTCTTTTCTTTTTTACAGTAAAAACATTTAGGGGACTTACCTGTTTGTTTGTCTTCTGGGTGTGTGCCCGCTTTCCCTGGGGCCCCTGGGCCGGAGCTGATGACCCAGCCGTTTGTGTTTGTGCTTCCCTTACTGTTGCCACTAACACCCTGGCCTGCGTTTTTTGTTTCTCCTCATCCCTTCTCATATACACATTTTGTGCTTCCCTTACTGTTGCCACTAACACCCTGGTCTGCGTTTTTTGTTTCTCCTCATCCCTTCTCATATACACATTTTGTGCTTCCCTTACTGCTGCCACTAACACCCTGGCCTGCGTTTTTTGTTTCTCCTCATCCCTTCTCATATACACCTTTTGTGCTTCCCTCAATAGTTCCTGTAAGCTCTTCTCTTGCCAATTATCTATTTTTTCTAACTTCCTTCGAATGTCCTCCCATGATTTAGCAACGAATTGTGTTTTTAAAAGGACCGCCCCCACAGGGGATTCAGGGTCGGTACTGGAATACATTTGAAGACTTTTTCTGAGCCTCTCCAGCCAATTCTGTAGGAGTTTCATCCTTCCCCTGGCATTCCCCCAATGCCTTACTAATATTTTGTCCCTTTGGGACCGCTTCCCGAATACCTTGTATTACCATGTTCCTTAGTCTGATCATTTTTTTCCCGGTCTGCTTCCACCTGAGCATTCTATGATGGTCTTTGTTCTGGCCAATTTTCTGCCCCGCTCCCACCCTGGGGGTTCCTTAATTCCCAATCCTTGATGGCAGCCTGCCTTATCATATCTCGCTCTTCAGTATTAAACAAGGATCTTAATAAAGCCGAGTGATCATCATATGAATATATACTATTTCCCAAAAATTCGTCCAGCCTTTCTGCCACCCCCAATGGATCATCCATCAATTTTCCCATTTCCTTTGTGAAAGCCCTTACAATCCCCCGTGTTAACGGGAATATTTACAAACCCAATTATTCCGGGAGCCGTAGGGACCTCCCTTAAGGGGTATAGATAAGGTCTGTCTCTTTCATCATCGCTATCCCCCGTGTTTTCTTTCCTTGTTTTTTGCCGAGTTCTACTGGCAGGAGGGGATGTGCTTTCCCCGGTGTGGTATATGTGTGTGTGTGTGTCCCCGTGCTGTGTGGAGAGGGGGGGTGGGGGTTGAGACGGTCCCGGCAGTGTCTGCAGCTGATATTCCTGCATTAGGGGTAATGAAGACCGATCTGGAGGGGGGAGGGGGGGGCTGCCGAGACTTGTTCTTGTCATGGAGGAACTTGGTATGGGGGTGGCAGCTGCCCCGTACTTACCTTGTAGCCAGTTGTCTTAATAGGGAACAGCCGCGCGCTGGCATGTTCTTATAGCCTGGCATAATCTAGCTCTTCATTTTCCCATTCTCATTTTAGGCGTAAAATGCACAGCACAACTTTATATTGGCCAGAAACAAGTCAAATTTGCTACCGATTTCCAAAAACCGTGGTCGAGAAGCGAAAAGCACTTAGATTTCAGCCCTGCACAGTAGTAGCAGCAGCTTGTGCTGTTTTTAAAACTGCCGCCTGCAGGAACGGGTTTCCCCACACCGCGTGGCAGGAAAGCCCGAGCCGTGCTTCCCCCGCTGCCCATGCGTGGCAGGAAAGCCCGAGCCGGGCTCCCCCCGCCCATGCGTGGCAGGAAAGCCCGAGCCGTGCTCCCCCACTGCCCGCGCTCCCCGCCACAAACGGGAGCTGCCGCCGCTCCTGCCACTATCGGGGTAGGTCGGAGTCCCCTCCGCTTCCCCCTCCCGCCGCGGGGAAACCGAAGCCGCCCCGCACCGCTGCGAAGGGCAGGGGCAGGCAGAGCCCCCCCGCTCCCTCCGAGCCGGCACTGCCGCCTCTGCCGCTGCCGCGCGAGTTTTAAAAACTGCAGAGGCATGCTGCCTGCGGCTGCACAGAGCTGCGCAGCCCTTTTTTAAACATTAACTCAAGGGGTGTTTTACTGTTCCCTTGTCCCATATTTAAAGTTTTCTTACCGTATTCCAAGTCAGTGTCCACAAGTTGTTCCGAGAAGTCAGTTACCCGCGTGCTAAAATATGTATTTCAGTCCTACCCCGAACTGAGTTTTTACCAAGTGTTTTAAACCGGTCTGTCCCCAACCGAACCTTGCCAACCTAAATGACCACACAGCGAACCGATCTGTGGGTTTTTCGGCTGGAAAATGCGTGAGCTCTCTTTTACCTGTTTTCCTGGGCTCCCCGAGCCCGGAGCCGGTGAGGTTACCAATTTCTCGAGTCCACAAGAACGTACCTTCCCTCCCCCTGACCCGTCCGTGGGTGGATCCCCGTAACTCCCAGAGTTTCAGGTCGTATGCGTGTTGTGAGTATACCCGAGTCCTTTCGCTTCCCCCGTAGCCGACCACCTCCCTCGCGGGCTAGTGGAACTGCGGTTTTTTTGGGGTCTTCACTCGCGCTGCGACTATGTCACGTCTCACTCAAACATACACCCACCCACGCGCCGGCCAACTATGCAGTACTCACGGCTCCTTTTCCCACGTGGATTCTTCGTGCACGTCGATTTTACGAGTGAAAAATTGCTGCAGCCTCGGAGATTTAGCTCCGAATTCCGAGAGCTCTGGGCCCTTTTATATCCTTTCCTTAATGTGGCTTTCTGGCTGCTTTTGGAATCTGGTGCGTTCCGTGGAGTCCCGCAATCCTGTCCGGCTGCTGAAATCAGCAGGGCGCCGCCCGGATCCAGGATAAGGAACTCCCAGGATACCCCCAAACCACATCACGTAAGGGGTCACCAAGTTTGTTATAAATGAAAATTTGTCCAGCCAAATTAATATGAAAAATAAAATATTTATTTTGCAATCAAATTCTATCTAGCCAGCCACAAGGAAAGAACAGAGCCAAGCCCGGGGTCGGCCCTGGGTGTGCAACAAGGAGTCAGCCTCAGCAGAGGTTTTCCTCCATGCCCACACACCTCCATCCTGGAACAAGCGGTTTTTATAGGGAAAATTTCGCCTGAGGCCAAGATTTTTGCAATCAGTCCTTTTTTCAATTCAGAGTCCATATGTTAATAATTCAGTGTCCGGAGTTGTTGAATCCCGTGATGAAATTTACGGGAACGCTGCATTCACATGTATCTGTCCGGGGATCTCCAAGATATCCATCTCAGGTCATTCATGCTATGATCAGCGCCTGGGGTCTTCCGCAGCGTTCCA
The DNA here is from genome assembly GCF_048771995.1 of Taeniopygia guttata. NCBI lineage: Eukaryota > Metazoa > Chordata > Aves > Passeriformes > Estrildidae > Taeniopygia > Taeniopygia guttata. The sequence goes on from NC_133064.1 coordinate 17,298,683, forward strand.
GATATGGCCCATCTCCTGGCGAGTGGTATCTTCTTACTTGTAAATTAGTTTCCAACATACACCTGGTCTGGAGAAGGGAACGGGGGGGGGGGGGGGAGGCTAGTACAAACGAGGTATAATCCAACAAGTATTTAACATTATATATTCCATATAAGGAAAGGCGCAAATTATGTTTATTACCCATAACAAGCAGTATCCCAGCCTCCTAGAAGGAAGGAAGGGATTGAAACCCATAATCGAGGATTTAATCAAAAGGGCATTTTAGAGCCCTGCATGTCAAGACATAATACACCTATATTGGCAGTCCAAAAATCAGATGCTAATTATCGGCTAGTACAAGACTTAAGAGCAGTAAATCAAAAAACAAAACCCCTGTTTCCCACAGTCTCTAATCGATATACTTTGCTGAATAATGTGTCCCCGGATGACAAATGGTATAGTGTGATCGACCTAAAAGATGCCTTCTGGACTTGTCCTTTATCGGAGGGAAGCCGTGATTATTTTGCCTTCCAATGGGAGGACCCGGACACACATAGAAAACAGCAACTAAGATGGACTTCTCTCCCTCAAGGCTTTGTAGACTCACCAAATCTTTTTGGTCAGGCCCTGGAAAGGGTGCTTAGCAAATTTGTGCCAGTCCCTGGGACCAAACTATTGCATTATGTGGACGACTTATTGGTAGCTGGCTCTAAGGAAGAAGAAGTAAGGACTGGAACTATAGCTCTGTTAAACTTCCTGGGAGGACGAGGGTTGAAAGATTCAATGTCTAAATTACAATTCACTGAACCTGAAGTAAAATACTTGGGGCATTGGCTGACAAAAGGGAAAAAGAAACTAGACCCAGACCGAGTGGCCGGGATAATTGCATTGCCCCCCCCCCCCCCCCGATAAAAAGAGAAGTCAGGCAATTGCTGGGGCTTTTAGGCTTCTGCAGACAATGGATCGAAAGGTACAATGAAAAGGTAAGGTTTTTATATGGCAAACTTACCAGGGACAGACTTAAGTGGACTGAAAAGGATGAAGAGAGTTACAGAGGATTAAAAGAAACCCTCATGGCAGCTCCAGTATTAAGTCTCCCTGACCTAAAAAAGGCCCCTCCAGCTCTTTGTGGATGTGAGCAACCACACTGCCCACGGGGTTCTGACCGAGGACTGGGCAGGAGCCAAAAAACCAGTCGGATATCTATCCAAACTCCTGGAACCTGTCAGCAGGGGATGGCCCACCTGCTTACAAGCAATTGTGGCAGTGGCAATATTAGTAGAAGAAGCCAAAAAGGTAACATTTGGGGCTTCATTTACCATCTACTCCCCTCACAATGTGAGAAGCATCTTGCAGCAGAAAGCTGACAGGTGGCTGACAGATGCAAGGCTTCTGAAATATGAAGCTATTCTAATCCATTCCCAGGACCTGGAGCTAAAAACTACCCCGGCACAAAATCCTTACCAGTTCTTGTTTGGGGCAGTCCCAGGGGATTCCCCCATGACTGTGCTGAAATGGTAGAATTACAGAACAAAATACGACCTGATTTAGAAGAAGAAGAACTCAAGGAAGGAGAGAAATGGTTTGTAGATGGATCTGCAAGGGTGGTAAAAGGAAAAAGAAAGTCGGGATATGCAGTCATAGATGGGAGGACAGGAGGGGTGGTAGAATCTGGGCCCCTGAGTGCAGGGTGGTTAGCTCAGGCTTGTGAGCTGTATGCAGTATACAGGGCTTTGCTAGGACTTGAAGAGAAAAAGGGGACAATTTTCACAGATTCCAAATATGCATTTGTGGTGGTGCACACCTTTAGGAAAATCTGGGACGAAAGAGGTCTGCTAAACGCATGGGGAAAGGCATTGATTCATGAAGAAATAATTAAACAAATCCTAAAAGCCATTAGAGGGCCAGAAGCTATTGCTATAGTCCATGTAAAAGGACACCAAACCGAGATGAAGTTCAAGACTCAGGGGAACAATTTAGCAGACAAAAAGGCAAAAAGCGCTGCTTTGTTAAAAGCAAGTGCCCCAGAAATTGAAAAAAGAGACGCTCAAGAATTATCCCCCCACCTCTCTGATAAAGAGATAGAGGCTTATCGGGAAATCGGGGGAAGGTTAGAAAGAGGTAAGTGGAAGTTACCAGATGGAAGGGAATTGTTGTCAAAGGAATACACTAGGAAGATTTTAAAAAGATTACATCAACAAACACACTGGGGGGCCTGAGCTTTGGCAGAGCAATTCCTGAGATTCTTTGGCTGCAAAGGTATATATGAATTGGCTAAACAAGAGGTGCAAGTGTGCATAACTTGCAAAAAAATAAATCATGCAAACTCCCAAAAGTTAATGGGGAGTCGTCCAGCAGCTTACCGGCCTTTTGAAAGGATCCAGGTAGATTTCACTGATCTACCCAAGGTCGGGAGATACAAATTCTTATTAGTCATAGTGGACAAACTAATCCACTGGGTGGAAGCTTTCACAAGCTCCCGGTCTACAGCCCAAACAGTATCAAAAATCTTATTAGAAGAAATTATATCGCGCTATGGGTTAGTAAGCTACATTGATTCGGACCAAGAGACACATTTCACATCAAAAACCATTAAGATATTGGCAGATGCTTTAGGTATTTGATGGGAATACCACACCCCGTGGCACCCTCAAAGTTCAGGACAAGTCGAGAGAATGAATCAAACATTGAAAGCCCAATTAGCCAAATTGATGTTAGAAAGAAGAATGTCATGGATAAAACGCCTCCTGTTGGCCTTATTAAATATAAGAACTATGCCTCATTCCGAGACAGGACTTTCACCTTTTGAAATGTTATATGGGATGCCTTATACCCATGGTATGCCTGTAGGGCATCCGAGATTAGGAGATAGACAAATACAACCATACCTAGTAGAATTAAATAAGAATCTCGAAGAATTGGGAAAGCAGGGGGTAATTATGCAAAACAGCCCTCTTGGCTTCTCGATACATAAAATACAACCTGGAGACTAGGTGCTTGTGAAAACCTGGCGGGAAGCCCCATTAACGCCTCAATGGGAGGGACCTTTCATTGTTCTTTTAACTACAGATACTGCTATACGAACTGCAGAAAAGGGGTGGATACATGCATCAAGGGAAGAAAAAGTCAATCTGCAAGACCGGGCACCAGAGTGGAAAATCACCTCCTCCCCTGGAGATTTGAAGATAACCCTGCGCAGGCCAAGTAAATAACAGAGCATCTCTATCAAGAGTTCTCTGCCAGAGTGTAACTATTATCCTCTCTTACATTTCTCTTGCAAATACTGTCAAAAAGTTTGAACTGTTCATTACTGAATTAAACCAAGTGGGTAGTTTGGGAAGTGCTTTGAGCAAGAGGAAGACCTGACCAGCCATTTTCTGGTAACAGCCCCAAGGATAAGATTGTCCTATTTAGATTCAATTATCTAGGTTTTAGGTTTTTTTTTTCTTTCTTCTTTTCCTCTCATATCAGAAAGAATTAAGGGGGAAATTACAAACAAAAGCTAAAAGTGTCATAGGTCAAACAATGTACCCCACAGTGCAGACGCTGGTGAACTACACCAGTGAGGCATTTTAAGCAAAGGTATGCGGCTCGGCCTTGGTATGAAACCCCAGACAAAGATTCCTGCTGCCAAGAAGATGGTTTACCCCACCGCTGGAGGCACCCCAGTGGGCGCTGAGAATGGCAGAGGGAGCCTAGAAGTGGGATTATTCTTGGCAAGCCTGAGCCTAGCCACATGCCTCAGTGTGGTACATAGGGACAGGCGAGCGGAAGATCTCGGGATGTGACGGAAAGAAAGACCCTTCCCCCCTTCACCCTGTAACACGTTATCTATCACCCCCAGAGCATGTAACCACACCTAACCCAGTAGTTTTCCACTCCTGACTAACCTAGAGACACTACCAACCCCCCTCTGACGTAGCAAAGTCCCCCAAGACTATTTAAACCCATGAGATAAGATAATAAATGCTTTCGACTGTCCACCACATTGGTGTTAGCGTGTTGTCGTTAGCCCGAGTAGCCCGGACGAGGCTGGGCTGCCGTGCTGTCGCCTTGCAACCAGGTCGCATGTTGCCTCCCCTGAAGGCAACATATCTGGTGCCGAAACCCGGGAAGAGAAATTCGCTCGGGTAGAGGGAGTTCACCTGGACAAGGACAGCGGCCAGAGTGGTCAGACCGTATCTTGGCGAGGGAGACGTCACAGGACCCGCGAGCGTCATGGACGGCATCGCCAGGGTCGTAAGTGTGATTTATAAGCAGTGGGGTATCGAGTGTAAGCTCAAAGACTTTTATCTTGCTACAGCAAGGCTGCTTGAGCTTGGGGCTATTGAACGCCCTGTGGATGTTCTGCATCTGGGAATATGGGAAAAATGCATAGCCACGCTGACCGAGGACACAAAAACCTCAGGCAGTGGCAAGAGCCTTAAGGCGTGGGGCAAAGTAGAGAAATCACTGCGCAAAGCAATAGAAGAGCAGGAGACATGGAGCGCGGCGCGTGTGTGTTTATTGGTTACGCCCAAGCTTGGGGTAGGAGCGGGAACGCAAACTGCCCCTGAGGACAATCTGCCCGGGAGCGGAGATCCGGGAGGGCCCAGCGCGTCACCTCCCTCCCCGGATCAGAGCCCAACCCCCGCCGCGGAAACCTCCCGGAAAACCGCGGCTTCCCCGTCCGTCCGGCCGCCGCCGGTCAGCGACCCGTTGCCGGAGGTGCAGCAGCCCGCGGAATGCTTTTGGCAGGGGCTGGCGAGGGAAGCCAGGGACGCAGAAACCGCGGCTCGGTAAGAGACCCTAACCACGCCGCCACCTTACCCCTTTGAAAATGGCGCTGGCCGCCAAGGAGAGGGGCGGGGCGCGGGCGGTCTCGGCGCGAAAACCCGGGAAGCGCGCGATTTCAGGGACGCGCGTGCGTGGGAGAAAGAGGAGGAGAGCGGCAGAGGGCACGGAGCAAATCGGCAGCCGCGCCTGACGCCGCTACCATTTAAGGGAGAGACCTCCCCCTGCAGGAGGCAGGGCAAGCCTGGGGGGCAGGAGCGGTGCCACCCCCGCGGGGAGGAGCGAGCTCGGAGCCGGACAAAAAGGCACCGAGCCCCAGAAATGCGCTGGCATTCGACTTCCGACTTGGAGTCTGGCAGCATCTCCGCCAGCTCGGAAGAGCTGACGGGAGCCGGCTGGGATTCCGAGACGGAGGAAACGGAGCCAACGCGATTTAAGACAAAACCGAGTAAAGCTTTAAGCCGCACCGAAAAACAACCACTATACAGACCAGCCCAGTTTACCAACTGGGGAGAAATAAAAATAGCCTGTGCCGAATGGTCCCCAGCGGCTGCCATACAAGCCTTCCCAGTGAGGCTCACCGGCCAGGAGGGGAACCAACAAAGGGTATATACCCCGGTAAACCCAAAAGATGTACAGTCAATTGTCAAAGCCATTGCAGAAAAAGGAATCAATTCGGCCATAGTCTCCACTTTAATCGACGGTCTTTTTAGTAATGACGACCTGCTTCCCTTTGATATTGAGCGAATAGGTCGCATGATACTTGATGGTGCAGGAATGATTGTGTTTAGACAGGAATGGGAGGATAATTGTAGGAAGCTATTAGCCCAAGCATCTGGCGCGAGGCAACCACTACACAGATCGAGCTTATCCAGACTGATAGGAAAGCACGATGATATGATCACGCCGCAGCAACAAGCCACGCAGATGCAGGCTGAGGAGGTCAGGGTGACCACTCGCGCTGCCAGGGAGGCTATTCGCGCAGCCTCTCTGGTTGTGGCCAAGCCGGCGCCATGGTCCACCGTGAGGCAGGCAGAGAGCGAAAGCTTCACGCAGTTTGTGGATCGCCTGCAGGCAGCGGTAGACTTCTCTACCCTGCTGGCAGAGGCAAAGGGCCCCATGGTAGCTGACTGCCTGCGCCAGCAGTGCAACTCTGTCACTAAGGATATCTTATGTTCCCTGCCAGCCGGAGCCAACCTGGCTGACATGATCAGACATGTAGTAAGGGAAGAGCACCTGACACCCATTCAGGCAGCCGTCCACACCCTGACCAGTGCCATGGCATGCTTCAAGTGTAGTGAGGCAGGTCACATCGCGGTGAGCTGCCCCCAGCCGGCACGGCAGCCCGCCGCGGCGCCCCCACCCCAAACACGCTTGCGGGGATCCTGCTGGGGCTGCGGGAGGAAAGGGCATCTCATTAAGGAATGCAGGTCCCGGCCCCAGGGAAACGGGAAAGGGAAGGGGCGTGCGGGCCGCACTCAGCCTCCTCCCGCCGCTAATACAAGGCGGTCCATCTATGCCAACCCCCAGTGGGGCGGGGAGCCCTTATACCTCATACCCCCGCCAGCAACACAATTGCAGAGTTTCGCAACACAGCCTGCGGTACCTTCGTACCCACTACCACCGCAAGCAGCACCTGTGACACAGGGTCAGATGGGGGCGTCCCAGAACGGGACCCCTGGGTGGCCCTGGCCATGAAAATAGGGAAGGAGCCCCCGAGGGTGTGGGGGACATGCCGCCTTTATGGCAGTCAGGACCCCCACGTAATAGGGCTTCAGTTTTGGGCAGACACAGGAGCAGACTGCTCGATATTTCCCCAAGCACTGTGGCCCTGACACTGGCAATGCAAAGAAGTCCCTCCAGTGAACGGAGTGGGAGGGCTGTCCCAAGCTTGGAAAAGCACCCAATTAGTAGCTATAACGCTTCATACAAAAAGGGGACCAGAACAAACAGTAGCAATCCACCCCTACATTTTGCAAAACTCTCCACCCCTGATAGGAAGGGACATCCTTGCTATGTCAGGAGTCAGGATTACAAATTTATAATGAGGGCCACTGCTGTACACCCACTGCTGCCAATCAAACTGACCTTCAGAACGAAATTAATGGAAAACTGTGAGTTTCTGTTTGCAGGACATGCTCGTGGACCGTCCCCGTGACAGGTACACCCCTGCTCCAGAGGGAGATGACGGACCACCAAGCTGCCAGACAAAACCCGAGAGTCCCACACCGGTGAGACCCAGACATGCACAGTGTGTCTGTGCGATTTTGCTGTTGGGGCTTGTGGGCGGGGGGCAAGCCGACCCAGGCCACTACCCTCATCAACCATTTAGGTGGGTCATGCAACATCTTTCAAGTGACAAGGTGTTCAAAGAGGTCACCACAGCGAACACCCCATCCTTCGTGTTCCACATAGCCGACCTGTTTCCAGGACAACCAAAACTACGGCCCACAAACCCACGTATTGTACTCATGTACATATCCTACTGGTGCCCAGCGTCCAACCCAGGGAAAAGGTACTGCGACTACCCGGGGTGGGGACATTGTGGATATTAGGGCTGCGAAACCATTGTTACAGATGCCAGACCATGGGGAGAAGGGTGGCAACCGCAAGCGCCCGACAAATTCTTACAGTTCACCTGGGCACCCTTTGGCTGTGGGGACCACGATGCACAGCCTAGATATCGGGGATGCGTAAGTTATAACATGACCGTCCTACAGCCAGATCACCCTAGTTGGGCCACGGGTAGAACGTGGACAGTGGTCCTCAGAGGACCGAGGAGTTGAGTGAATGTATGGATTATCAGGCTCCAACCACCAGCACCTCGACCAGTGGGACCCAATAAAGTTATCAAGAACGTGCTAAAAGGGAAAAACACAACCCACCCCAAAACCTTGCCCCCAAAAGTCACTGACACCCTGACCGGCCTTGCGGATGCCCTCTGGGTAGGCCGCACGGCTGAGTCAGATCCAAACCCAATCTTTCGTATGCTAGAAGCTACCTTTCTAACCCTAAACGAAACCAAACCGAACCTGACTAACTCCTGTTGGCTTTGCTATGATGTTAAACCCCCTTTCTACGAAGGCATTGCTTTAGACACCCCCTTCAGTTACTCCACAGCCAGTGCCCCCCACCAGTTCAGATGGGACACTCCCCACAGAGGAATCACCCTGAGTCAAATCACAGGACAGGGCAGATGTTTTGGCAATGCAACTTTAGCAAATCAGAAAGGCAACTTCTGCACTACAGTTGTCAAGCCCAACAGAAAAACCAATAAGTGGGTGGTCCCATCCGCATCTGGGATGTGGGTTTGCCAGCGATCCGGAGTGAGTCCTTGTGTGTTCCTTGCCAAATTTAATGACTCTATCGATTTCTGTGTCCAAGTTCTGATTGTTCCTAGGGTCCTGTACCACTCAGACGAAGAGATATACCACCTTCTCGAGGAACCTGACAGACTCCACAAAAGAGAAATAATCACAGGTATAACTATCACAATGCTGCTTGGCCTAGGAGCAGCTGGCACAGCCGCTGGTGTCTCAGCCATCGCAACCCAACAGCACGGACTCTCTCAGATGCAAATGACCATCGACGAAGACCTGCAGAGGATTGAGAAATCCATCTCCTATCTAGAGAAATCAGTCTCTTCGCTTTCAGAAGTAGTTTTACAAAATAGGCGAGGTCTGGACCTCTTGTTCATGCAACAAGGAGGACTGTGTGCAGCCTTGAAAGAGGAATTCTGCTTTTATGCAGATCATACGGGAGTTGTTAAAGACTCCATGGCAGAACTCCGAGATAGACTGGCTCAGAGAAAAAAAGACAGGGAAACCCAACAGAGCTGGTTTGAATCCTGGTTCAATCAATCACCTTGGCTCACCACTTTAATTTCCGCCCTGGTAGGTCCACTGGCAATACTGCTTTTAGCTGTTACCATAGGACCATGCCTGCTGAACAAAGTAGTCTCGTTTGTTCAGGCCCATCTAGAACGGGCGAACATTCTGTTCGTAGGCCAGCAACAAATGCTGTAAACCAACAACTGCGAACACAGTCGCAAAAACCTTCGAGACTCGCCTTACGAAAATTACACAAGTTTACCAAACCACCCTTTCCTTACCAAGTTACAAGTTTGTACCTGACCCCAGTGCCTATATCTACTACTACCACCTCATTTCATTTATGATGAGGAGGGGGGAGATGTGGTAGATAGGAACAGGCGAGCGGAAGATCTCGGGATGTGACGGAAAGAAAGACCCTTCCCCCCTTCACCCTGTAACACGTTATCTATCACCCCCAAAGCATGTAACCACACCTAACCCAGTAGTTTTGCACTCCCGACTAACCTAGAGACCCTACCAACCCCCCCGACGTAGCAAAGTCCCCCAAGACTATTTAAACCCATGAGATAAGATAATAAACGCTTTCGACCGTCCACCACATTGGTGTTAGCGTGTTGTCGTTAGCCCGAGTAGCCCGGACGAGGCCGGGCTGCCGTGCTGTCGCCTTGCAACCAGGTCGCACGTTGCCTCCCCTGAAGGCAACACTCAGTAACCTCCCCAGTCCTGGGAAGGAGGAACTCGGTGGCAGATACCCAGAGGAATCACCTCTTACCTCATGGAACTGCAGCAGGGGTAAGCCTAATAAACATTGTCTTGACACTAACACTCAACAGGGGGTGTACAGATTCAAAGAGAAATTGAAAACATACCTTGAAAACGGACAGTCAGCTCATAAACTACATCGAAGGAGCACAGGGGAAGTTTCAATTCCAGTTTGTAACAAATGTAATCGTACTGTATCGGTTGGGGGAAAGCAGGAATCTGTCTTTGCTGCTTATTTCCAAGATAACCCAGTGTGTTATGATCCGAATAAAATTAGTATGTAAGTAATGGGGGGAAAAACCTGAAATATGAAAACCAGATACCTCTAGAAACTGAGCCAATCATCCTGGACCTCTTAGGGGACCAGGACGACAGGGTTTGTCTACAGTATGATAAGATGTTTTGTTTCACCAAGGATAAAGAAAGGATGGATCCGGAAAATAAGATGAAGCACGTAATACAAGAGGTAAAAAGACAGGAAGCTGAAATAAAGAAAAAGACAATAGAACAAGAAAGGCTGAAATCCCTAAGAAAACAGTACGAACAATTGGGAAAACAATATGCAAAGTGGGGATTGCCTGCCTCAGATCAAAATCTTTTTGTGGATCTGATGCAGGAAATTGCCACAAAGCTATGGTTGTCTAATTGCTGGGTCTGTGGAGGGCTGAAATCTGCAGAAAAATAGCCTTGGAGGGGTGAGGGTTTGACTCCTGAGCAACTACTAAATTGGGAAACTGGTGGAACCCCCAAAATAATTCAGAGACCAGAGGGGTGGGTACTGGACCAACGAGTAATTGGAACATTCTGCCTTCGCAGAGAGGGAGGGTTACATACAAAAATTGTAGGATTGTCACGATCCGCTTATAGCGGGGTGTTGTGATGGTTCGTTAGCCGATCCCAAAGTGCAAAAGACAAACAGCAGGGGACTAGCAGTTTAATCACAACAGATGCACCTTTATTAAGGGCCAAAAAACAATAAATGCAATAGTGGGGTCAGAAAAGAAATAAAAAGGAGACAGAGAGAGAGAGACAAGGGGGGATGAGAATAGCTACCAACACAGGCGAGGTCCTCAGTGGTCCGGACGATGGGGATCCGTCTTGTTGTATTGGGGAGAGTCTCCAAAATCCTGCCCAACCCAGGGGTCCAGTTATAGTCCACAGAAGGAAAGGGGGGAACATGCAGAACAATGAGAGTCTATTGAAATTGCTATGGGGGGAACAGGTGTATCTACAGAAAATCATCCAGGCTGAACAAACACAATAATGAATAAGTCCATTGAAGTTACTGGAGAAGAACAGGTCATGTCATTTCCCCCCACCACCACTCTCTGTGGTAGGGGTCTCAGTCTCAGTCCTTGGGGAGAGGGTTCTTGATCTCTGTCTGTCACGGTGGTAATGAGGCAGATGAGGGGTCTTCAGTGAGAGACCACCAGAGAGACCCCAACAGTTCATTTGGCTTAAAGGTGGAGAGTGAAGCAGGAATTGCAGAAGGCCGCTCTGTGCTGGGTCCACGCTGGGTCTTCGCCAAGTCCTTGCCAACTTCTTGCCAAGTTCTTGCCGGGCCTCGTTGGGAACAGAACGTAACGGTGCAGCGGCTGCACCTGCACTGTTGCCTTCTCCAAGCCGGAACTGCAGTGGGGGAAGGGAGTTCCTTCTCGTGGCAATCGGCAGGCAAATGAGTGAGGGTCTTCAGATTGCCTCTTACAAGGATATACTCCTTGCGTTTCCACCCTACCCATAAATTCCACCAGCCACATCAAGGTCTGGCAACCCGAAAGCCCTACCGGGTACTGAAGCCAGGAGAAAAAGAATAACTGTGATTAGAATGATAAAATTTGGCTTTGCTGGTACAAAAGCCCTGGAGCTAATCCTTATCAGTCAATCAGGGAACTAAGTAAGTATTGGGATGAGCCTGAGAGCATAACAATGAGGTGGAAAGCACCTTATGGATTACACTGGATCTGTGGGAAAAAAGCCTACATCGAATTAACTCCGCGCTGGAAGGGATCCTGCACAGTAGGACTAATCAGACCTGTTTTCTTCACCCTACCCAAGTCAGAAAGTAGTTCACTGGGAGCCCCCTTGTATGAATCCCTGAACCGAGAAAAGAGGAGCTTAAAGGAAAAATTTCCTCTCATCGGTGGGGAACAAACTTAGAGAGAAGATGAATGGCCTGCTGAAAGGATCATTGAATATTACGGTACTGCCACATGGGCTCAGGATAGGTCGTGGGGATACCGGACCCCCATCTATTTACTAAATCGCTTAATAAGATTGCAGGCTGTGGTGGAGATTGTATCCAATCACACTTCAGATGCTTTTGAATTATTATCCCAGCAACACTCTCAAATGAGGGCTTTTGTTTATCAAAACATAATAGCCCTTGATTAATTACTAGCTAGAGAAGGAGGTGTGTGTAGAAAATGTAACGAATCTCAATGCTGTGTAGAAATAGATGATTATGGGGAAACCATTAGAGATCTAGACACAGAAATTAAACGGGTAGCCCATGTTCCAGTACAAAAGTGGAACTCACTTCTCCAGGCATCGTAGTGGGAGCATTTGTTTAATGGGGCTTGGGGGAAGAAAGTAATTTTCTTCATTTTATGTTCAGTAGCAGGAGTCATATTCCTACCCTGTCTCATCCCCTGTTTTATAAGACTCATCCATTCCGTAGTACAGGGGATGCAAATATCAACATTACCCACAGACCCAGAAGCTGCCCTAGGAAAAACAAATCAGGCACCAAAAATAATGACACTGAGAGAAGAAATTCCTCACAGCAGGGCGGCGTTTGCCATAACAAAGTTTGAAAGACAAATAAAGGGTAAAAAACAAAACTAAAAAATTTACAAAAAAATTCCAGATATAATAAATGAAAAGAAATAAAATATTTTTCTCTTATAAAAAAATATTGACAGTCATTAAGAGTAGAAATTAGGGCGCAAATTAATTGGTTAATATAGAATGTGGGGGATTTTTATGGGTAATAAACATAATTCGCACCATTCCTTGTATGGAATATATAATGGTAAATACTTTTTAGATTATACTCGTTTGTACTAGCCTCTTCCCCACCCCCCCCACCCCCCCGAGACCGGGTATATATTGAAAACTGATTTACAAGTAAGAAGGTATGGCTCGCCAAGAGATAGGCCATGTCTGGAGAGATACGGGGGACCCCAGGCGCTGATCATTGCGTGAACGACCCGAGATGGATATCATGGAAATCCTCAGACAGATACGCATGAATGCAGCGTTCCTGTAAAGTTCATCACTGGATTCAACAACTCCGGACACTGAATTGTTCTTCCTCATCTCCAAAAAAGAAAATCTTATTAACATATAGACTCTAAATAGAAAGACTGATTGCAGAAAATCTTGGCCTCAGGCGGAATTTTCCCTATAAAAACCGCTTGTGCCAGGATGGAGGTGTAGGCATAGGGGAAAAACCTCTCCTGAAGCTGACTCCTTGTTGCACACCCAGGGTCGATCCCCGGTCTCGGCACTGTGGTTTTTTTTTTTCGTGGCTGGCTAGATAGAATTTGACTGCAAATAAAACAATTTTTATTTTTTAATTTGGCTGAATAAATTTTCATTTATAACACTTGGCAATTTATTTTACTCCATTTTCACTGGCATGGGTACTAAAGCTCTCAAAACCCTGAACCTCAAGGCACAACACAGGAAACTATCTTTTTTTAGACCACCGGAGGAACCTGTGGATACACAAGTCCTGCACCTCTAGGGAGGTGCAACCTCATGCATCAGTACATGCTGAAGGCCTGCTTTGCAAAATAGGACAATGTGTCCTTGCCTCAAAGGTGGCCAAGGATATCCTTAGCCCGATATAGAGGAAAGCAGGGTTCATATATGTTACAAGACAGTTGTGTGGACCATTGTCATGATTTGACACAGGAAGAGAATTTTTTTTTTTTTTGAAAGAAGAGGTCAATTCAGTCAGGGGTCAGGTTTAGATACTGACACTTAAAGTGACCAATTAAAGGTAGACACGCCTCTGAGAACACAGAGGGGTTAAAAGCAGAATTCCCAGGAAGACTCGTTCTTCTTTAGTTCCAGTCATCGCAAGGTACAGACCTCCCCCCCCCAGCCCGGGCTGGGTGGGGGAGGGGAGCCATGCGGCCTGCAGAGGTAAGCCAGGGGATGAAGGATCGGAACTGAGCTGGGCCAGCTCTTTCAGACGGAAGGGTAGAGAACATCTGGGATGTCTTTGTTCCCCCTCCCCTAAGCTAGAGGGAAAAGAGATAGAGAGCCTGCAGACACCTGGGAGTTTGCCGGCAGAGGAGAAGGAGAAGGGGGGGGAAGATGCCCAGTGTGGGAGACTGGAGACGGAGTCCTGGGCTGAGATTTCAGCCATCTGGGGAGTCCGGGAATTTTAACCCTTTCCTGTGAAATGAAGGCTTTATGAAATATTACTCCTCCTCAATTTGAAGGAAAGAGAGACAGCCTGGGACCTCAGATGTTCAGAGAAGAAGGTTGGGGGGAGATGATGGAGTGGCTTTTTTGCTGGACTCTGCTTGTTTACCATAGACTGAACCACTCCTTCTTTCAAGAGGGACTGCATTTTAGGGGGATGCACTGATGAGCCAAGAGACCTTCTTCAGCAACTACCAGTTCTGGAATAGATAGAGAGAGCTGAGGAGGGTGTGAAGATGCCCTCCATCTTCACTAAAGAAGAGAAGGAAATCTCTGTCCTGGGACCCTTGGCCCCAGGGGAAAATGGGGGGGACTCTAGTCCCAAAATGCAATACTGAACTGTTGTTCCTCGTGGTCCTTAGCAAAGCATCCTTAAAAGGGCCCTATAAACAGTCTCTGTCCATGCACGATGGTGAGAGCACTGTAACATAGAGAGGAGAGTGTCACACTGGCCGGTGTGTCTGGGCAGTGCCACGTGTGACATGGAAACACAAAAGGTGGCAGCTGTGTTTCCTGAGAGTCTCTAGTGCAAGGGAGACTCCTCTCTTCCCCAATAGATTCCATATTGATTATATTAAAGGGTGAAAACTCGATTAAGGATCCAAATAAGTCTTGCTGTAGTTTAGTAGAGTTGAGTGGTAGGAAGAGGAATGTTTTAAAAAGTTTTCATTTTAAATTTTGTGGTTTTTTTTTTCTTTCTTTTCTTTTCCTTTTATAATAGTAGTAGTAGTAGTGTAATAAAGTTTTTCCTTTATTATTAAGTTTGGCCTGCTTTGCTCTGTTCTCAATCACATTTCACAGCATTCGATTGATAGGTTGTATTTTCAGGGGGCGCTGGCATTGTGCCAGCGTCAAACCATGACAACCATTCAAGGTGGTCACTGTCTCTGAGGGTGCAGGGCACCAAAGACCACCCTTGGGCAGCTTTGAGGGCACTGCCTATTTTTCTAGAAGCCTCCTATCCAGCTTAACGCAAATCCTACTCTTCTGAGCCCTCAAGCCAGCAGTGCAGAACGCACGCTTTGCATTTTATTTGCTTCCAGGAGACGTGCAGCTTAGAAATGTCTTCAATGGAAGTGGAGCTTTCAGCAAACAATGTAGAGCAACTTCTGTTGTTTTTTCAAAATTTCCTGAGAAGTTAAAGCCAGGCCTGCCCTGGCCAAAGCAGTCATTTGACTGGAGGGAGCAGCACCAAAAAGGGACAGGCACCTTTGGGGTGGACTTGATACGGTAACAAATAACAAGCAACAGTACTTGTAGCTACTACAGCTTCTTCTGAGACCTCATAGCCCACCCTCAGGGTTGCAGCACTATACCAGGCGGATCACTCCGCGCCCTGAGGGAGTGCAGATCCCTGAGCCTCGATAAGCATCAGCTCGACGAGGGCAGACCGAAGAGCGAATTGAGACGCTGGATCGGCTGGCGATGATCCGTCGGCCAAATGGGAACCGTGGAGGGCATGGCAGAGTGGAGGAAGAGGGAGGCGACAACAGGTGTTGTCCTTGTCTGATGAGAGTATTGGTGTGTTTTCTTCTCGCTCTGCTGGCGCCACTATTGTGTTCAGAAAATTATCGGCAAGGCGTTTCCCTGGTATCGTCAGTGACGAGGACGAGGAGGTAGCCGCAGCTTTGCTCTGTGCACGGTTTCTCTTCCGCTGCCTTCCTCCCCCTTCCCCTCCCCCTCCTCCCATGCTTGCAGGCATCTGAGCTGAGGACACAGTGCATGGTGCCTGGGAGCGCGGCAGGGCGTGTGGCAGCATTGCTGCTGTGGGTGGGTGCAGTGATGGGGTACAGACGGGGCCTCTCTGGGTTGTGGCGATCTCTACTGTACCATCCCCTAAGCTTGTTCTCAGCCGCACCCCCACCCCTCTGGCTGCCGCAGGCGTACTGGGTTGCTGGTGTTGTCTGGACTCACCTTGCATCCCACACCACTGTGTCATGTGCGTGTGTAGTGAAGGACTTCCGACCCGGTGACTTGGTGTCAATCACCCAGATAGGGGAGGGCCCCCACAAGCCACAGGGGAGCCAGAGGTTGCAATCATCACCGAGTCCCTGATGTACAAAAGTCTCGGTAATCTGCACAAAGACATTGTACAACGGGGACGTGAGGCTTATATGACCTGGCTACTTCGGGTCTGGGACCTTATGGGTAGAGGCATTCAGCTGGATGGTGGTGAGGCAAGGAATCTGGGACTCATTGTCTTGGTTTGAAAAGACAGGAGTCTGAAGGAAGGCAAGAGCCTCCTGTGAAATTGAAAAGGTAAACCCCCTCCCTCCAAATTACCACAATTTCAAAATGAAAAGGCTCTCAGGCAAAGATATGGGAATGGGAATAACAGTTCTTTACTAGGAGAAAAACTAAATTTAAAAAAAAAATGTAATTAGTACAAACAAAACTACTGATAGAGTCAGAAACCTGACACCCTGAGGAGTCAGGGTGTTGGTAATAGTCCAGTTAAATGGTGGCTGTTCCTCCTGGAGTGGCAGATGAAATGCTGATGAAGCAGTGATGTGTAGAAGGGTGTAGTTTTCTCTGAAGGTCTGGTAGTAGTTGGGCCTTGTCTTCCTCTGGGAATCTATCAGAGAAGAAAACTGATTCTCTGGGAATCCAGCGAAGGCCTGCCCTGGTGTCTCAAAAAGTGCTGATTTTATGCAGTATGCTTGGCTCCTCCCTCTGGGTGGAGCATCTCACAATGGGGATGATGTGACTTTACCAGTCATGCAGTGAGTCATTCAATGGTCTATTAACAGAAGATATCTCCCCGGAGGGGGACATTGTTCTTGGAAGAGGTAAGAAAACTGCCCAACCTCCAACAGATGGTAAATAGAATACATGCTTATCTTACAAGCCAGGACACCCTTGACCCAGGACTCAAGTATGAATCAGATTTTTGTAAGGGAGGCAGGGTCTCCCCTTCCCTCTGGGAGCAGCTTTTAATAAGTGTCAGAGAGAGGTTTATCCACAGGGAGAGAATGAAGGAGCACCACCATAGAATGTGCTGGAAGACCCTTGAGGAAGGGATCCAATAGCTGAGAGAAGTGGCAGTATTGGAGGTACTGTTTAGGAGGCATGGACAGCATGATAATGACCCCAACAAGGTCAGGTGCACAGGGCAAATGTTGTGGAGTCTAGCAAATCTAGGGCCATCTCAGTACACCACCTTCATTGCAACGATTAATGCCGATACCAACTGAGAGACAGTGGGTTCTGTTGCCAACAAGCTTAGAAATTATGAAAGTATGATCAATGGCCCAATGCAGTCTCATGTCTCTGCTGTGGTCAAAGAACTCAAAGAGGAGATGAGGGAGATGAGGGAAGAGTGAGGAGGAACAGTTCCCCCATTGCACCAGTGCGAATCACAGGCCCAAAAGTCAGAGCCCAACGTTCCCCAGCTAGAGAGAGAGGGTACACCTCACAGGCTGACCTATGGTTCTTTCTGCATGACCATGGGGAAGACATGGGAAGGTGGGATGAGAAACCTACTTCTGTCTTGGCAGCGCGGGTGCGTCAACTCAAGGAGGGAAACACTAACCGAGGGAATTCCAGTAAAGTGAAGGTAGCCTCAAACTCCCATAACCAAGCTGCCGAGTATGATCTGTCAGATCCCCTTGAAAGTGCCTCTACCATGTATATCCAGGAAAGAAATAATAACCAGGATTAGAGGGGCCCTGCCTCTAGCCAGGGAGAGGCACGGGAAAACCAGATCTTCTGGATGGTGTGGATCTGATGGCCTGGCACATCAGAGCCACAAAAATACGATGCCTTAGTTGAAAGTGGTGCACAGTGTACCCTGATACCATTGGGACATGTGGGGGCAGAACCTGTTTCCATTGTCAGAGTGACGGGGGGATCACAGGAATTGACCCTGTTGGAAGTCGAAGTGAGCCTGACTGGGAAAGAGTGGAAGAAACATCCTGTTGTGACTGGCCCAAAAAACCCATGTATTCTAGGCATAGACTTCCTCCGGAATGGCTATTAGAAAGACCCAAAGGTACTCAGATGGGCTTTTGACATAGCTGCTATAGAGGCAGAGAACATTAAGCAGTTGAACACTTTGCCTGGACTATCAGAAAATCCATGTGCAGTAGGACTCCTGAAGGTGGAAGAGCAATGAGTGCAAATTGCCACCTCGATGGCGCACCGCTGGCAGTATCAAATTAATTGGGATGCTGTGATCCCCATCCACAAAATGACCCCCAAGCTGGAGAGCCAAGGGGTGGTCAGCAAAACCCACTCACCCTTCAACAGTCCCATCTGGCCTGTGCAATAGTCTGACAGAGAATGGAGATTGACTGTGGACTATCATGGCTTGAATGAAGTGACCTCCACCAATGAGCGCTGCTGTGCTGGACATGCTGGAACTCCAGTACGAGCTGGAGTCCAAGGCAGCAAAGTGGTATCCCATTGTGGACATTGCTAACGTGTTTTTCTCCATTCCTCTAGCAACAGAATGCAGACCTCAGTTTGCTTTCACCTGGAGGGGAGTGCAATACACCTGAAACCAACTGCCCCAGGGGTGGAAGCACAGCCCCACCATCTGCCATGGACTGATCCAGGCTGCACTGGAAAAGGGTGAAGCTCCAGAACACCTGCAGTACATCAATGACATCATTGTGTGGGGGAACATGGCAATGGAAGTATTTGAGAAAGGAGAGAGGATCTTCCAGATTCTGCTAGGAGCCGGCTTCACCATCAAGAGGAGCAAAGTCAAGGGACCTGCCTGAGAGATCCAGTTCCTGGGAGTGAAGTGGCAAGACAGACGGCGTCTGATTCCAACTGAGGTCATCAACAAGATTACCGCGATGTCTCCACCAAACAGCAAGAAGGAAACACAAGCTTTCCTAAGTGCCATAGGTTTTTGGAGAATGCACATTCCCCAGTACAGTCAGATCAGGAGCCCTCTTTACCTGGTGTCACGATCCAATTAGAGGAGCGGGTGTCATGATGGTTCGTTATCCAACAGAGTGAAAATTTAAAAGGGTAGAAATCCATTTGGATTTAGGTGAAATGTGCCACTTTGAGTTTGCTAACATAAGTGAAATATGCTGTTTAGTCTGGTAACTGCAGCACTAGCAAAGTTGCCCCAGCTAAGGAGAAAAGAATGCAAATTTCCACACTAAAAAGATAAGAGGTAAGAAATGCCGACGCTTCTCTCCCCGACGCCCTTCCTCAGCCCCGGCTAGCTCTTCCGGGGAGAGGTGCGGGCAGGTTTCTAGCACTTCCCACTGGACCCTCGCGGGCTTTGGGAAGCGCTATCGGAGTTCCAAAGAGCAGCCAGTGACCCCACGGCGAATTACGAAGAGAGTCTTTCTCTGGGGGCGAATTCCGTTTATTGTAATCCAACGGGGAATACAATAACTCGAAGGGGACCAGGCGTGCCGCGGCGGCATTTGCCGGCAAAGTGTGGGCAGGGCGGAACGCGCTGGAGCCAGCCAGAAGAAAGCATGGAACGAAACGTGCAAACAAATTAAATACGGAATGGGGGAAAACCGAACAGCCAATGGGGTAAAACCACGGAGTGGTTCGAGGGTGGTGGGATACGTGGGTACATACAATGAAGGACAGACAGGGGAAGGGTCCCAGGTCCTCTACCTATCACCCGCCGTCCCGGATGGAAGATTCTAGGTGGCTGGGAAGGGACACCGAGTGACGGACAGGCATCTGGGGTAAACAGGGGGATGACTTAGCAGTTTTGGGGATAACGGACATGCGGGGGAAAGGCGGGAAAACCCGGAGAGAAACCATTACAGAACTGGGGGTACATGGAACAAACCTATACATAATACAAATGTAATAAAGCCTAAAAAAACACAACTCTACATCTCCCTCTTTTTTGTTTAAAATAACTTAAACGGGGGATTCGCAGTCCTGCTACCCATCGTCGAACCAGATGTCCTCTGGGTGTTCTTTTTGGTCTTTTTCTGGATGTTCGGCGTTGAGCGGTGTCAGCTCTGATAGGGAGGCGAGGATGGCATGGTTGATATGAATGGTGGAGTTGATGGCTTTTAAAATTAAATTTTTAACAATACTAAAACTGATAATAAAAACAATAAGTGATAACAGCAACACAAGTCCAGTTTCCAAAATGGATTGGATCCAACCCGTGAGACCCCATCCTTCAAAAAGCAACCCCAGCCAGTCACTTGATTCTTGCTTTATATGAGTGATCATATCTTTCATTTTATTGATGGAGGCCCAGACGTCCTCAGCCCTAGAATTTAAAATAAAACAACACAAACCGGCAAATTCTTCGCAGCGGTGGTTGTGCAAAAGCAAAAGTTAATAGATGGCAGCACGATTTTGGAGGGTAGCTTGCCTCGTAACTTTCTCGTCTTCTAGAAGATCAAAGAGCGCAGCTGAAGTAATATTGGCTTGTTTGACTACCCAACGTTTAAGGCCTTTTAATTCATTCATAGCTTGTGCAATTGCCAGCCAAGGTAGAAAGGCAGTTATGAATACAACTTTGGTTTTTGCTCAATGGAAAATTTCATCCTTACAAGTTTCGTCCAAATATTGAAGGTAAGTGTCTCTTTTTTGTCTAGCCAATTCGGTGGTCGAATTAATTTCTTGCCAATGTGCAATTTGAGTTTTGTTGGGAGTAAACAGCGTCAGCTGGCCAAATGTACACAGACCTCCGAGGAGACAAGAGGGGATGCCTGCCCAAGCCCTATTTCCGCACAAGAAGAAGGTGACTTTAGGGAGCTTACGGGGATGTTCATTATAAAAGGAGTATTCAGAAATTTGGATCACCTTTAGGCACCACTTCTGGGCGGTATATTCGATCACTGTTTGTTTGATTTCATTGAAGGGCTTGGACTCTACCATGGGGTGGTTGGGATCTAAACTGAAAAAGTGGACACAGGTGTAAGCTGGAGAGGAACCAAGGAGGGTGAGTTCTTCGGGTTCATCTTCCATGGTAGGGAAGGAGCGGACCCACTACCTCCACACCATAGGATCTTCCGAAGGTTGGACCTGGAAAGCCGTGGACCGCTCTCGGGGGGCAGACACATTTTTGGGAAATTGGAAGGGAAGGTTGTCTAACGGGTAAGGGATCCCCACGAGGCAGGACAGGAAGGGGTCAGACACTGAGGATGCTGATAAATATAAATGATCCTGATTTAAAGCTTTGGCAAACGTGCTCCAAACATTGGCCGGGGGCTGAGGAACAATTCAGGCCTGCTAGGGTCGTATGATGACTGTGATGGTGAATGCGAGGATGAAGCTCATTGACGCTGACATTGTGGGATGGATCCTGGGCAAGGTGAATGTCTGAAAAAGAACTGAAACATAAATTAGCACCCAAGGGAGGGGAGATCTAAATCAAAAGGGAAGAGCGAGTCTAGGGAACTGGATGGGGAAAGAGAAGGCTCTGAGAGGGAAAGCGCTGAACTGGAAAGGAAAGGGGGAGACTTTCTCCATCTGCGGAGGACTTCATGCCCCACCTGAGGACCTTCTTTCTTGTTGGTCTGGTGTTTAGGGACATATGGCTGGACAAATTTGGAAGGGACCCATCTCAGGCCTGAGGGCGTGGACACGCAAGCGTATCCCCGTCCCCAGGTGACTAAATCGTAGGGTCCCTCCAGCTGCCAGGTCTCAGGATCTTTAATGAGCACTGGCGATTTCTCCCTGACCTTGCTCTGCTCGTAGTTGCCAAAGTGTCTAGCGATTGGCGGGGTGAGGTTTTCGAAAGAACAATTCAAGAAATTTAATGTGAAAAAGGCCCGCGCGAGTCGAACTTGGGGGGACTCAAACTTCATAGTCAGTGTTTGTTGTTTTAGCATATGCTTAAGACTCTGGTGAGTCCACTCCACCACGGCTTGGCCTGTTGGGGAATATGGGATGCCGGTCTTATGCTCTATTCCCCATTGCTGCAAGAAGCTGGCGAACTCCTTGGACGTGTACCCAGGGGCATTGTCCGTTTTTATTAATTTTGGGATGCCCAGCATAGAGAAAGCCCGTATTAAATGTTTTTCGATGTCTTTGGCTTTCTCCCCTGTGTGGGCAGAAGCAAAGACTGCCCCAGAGAAAGTGTCCACGGAGACATGGACGTACTTCATCTTCCCGAAGGAAGGGATGCGAGTAACGTCCATTTGCCACACCTCGCAGGACTTTAGACCCCTAGGGTTAGCCCCTGAGCTCACCGATGGTAAGGGGAGCGACTTACAGGACGGGCAGGTGGCCACAATGTCTCTGGCCTGGTCACGGGTGAGGTGGAATTGCTGGACCAGACCAGGCGCATTCTGGTGGTAGAGTTGGTGGCTGATCTTAGCTTGCTGGAACTTGTCTGGGAGCGGCGCTATCTGCACCAGGGCGGCAGCGAGAGAGTCGGCATGCCGATTGCCCTAGGCCAAGAACCCTGGCAGGTTGGTATGTGACCTGATATGCATCACATAAAAGGGTTGCTCTCGGTGGGAGACTAACTTAATCAGTTTTGAGAGCAACTTGTGCAAGGACTCGTTGGACACACCCTGCAGGACAGCATCCTGCGCTCTGGACACTGCACCAG
This sequence comes from Taeniopygia guttata, assembly GCF_048771995.1. NCBI lineage: Eukaryota > Metazoa > Chordata > Aves > Passeriformes > Estrildidae > Taeniopygia > Taeniopygia guttata. The sequence goes on from NC_133064.1 coordinate 17,320,973, forward strand.
CTACGTACGCCGAATTGGTTATCAAATTGAAAGGTTCAGAGAACCGCTCAAAAGCTCTTATGACAGCGGCCAACTCAGCTATTTGAGGGGAGCCTTCCACCTCAACAATATCTGTCTCCCACTGCTGCGTCTGGAGATCTTTCCAAGTTATCACAGACTTGTGGGATCCTCCGGACACGTCTGTAAAAACTGTTAAAGCCTTGAGTGGCTTCTTGCTCTGAATTTGTTTGATGGATAATGCAAATTGAATTTCTGACTCGAAAATTTTGTGGGCCGGTCTCAAAACTGAAATTTTGCCCGTGTAGCTGTCTAGAGAGAACTGAAGAGTTTCATTTTCCTGTAAAAGGTGCTCCAGCATGGCCTTGGTGAATTGGCCCGATTCCAATTTGATTGGAATGTGAATGCATTCGAAGTCACATCCAGCTAACTCCCGGATCCGCACTCTTGCCTTGCGGATCAGTTCCGCCACCAACTCTTGTAGCCTTGTCATTCTCTTAAACCGATGGTGACTTAGGAAGACCCATTCTATGATGAAGAGTGGGTCCCTTCGGTCCTGGTCCTTGCTCTTCCCTAGGGTGTCCGTCCATTGGAATATAACACCATGGAGGTGTGGCAGTCTGCCCAATATGATGAATTTAAACGGCAGATCTGGATCGTACCGGTGGGCCTGCCTGGCAGACATTGTCTCCTGGACCTTATTCAAAGCAGCCTGGGCATCTGGGGTGAGTTCCCTGGGAGAACTCGGCTCTTCCCCCCCTTTCAATAAATCGAAAAGAGGGGCTAGGTCTTCGTTTGTAATACCTAACCATGGCCTCACCCAGTTCAAAGAACCACACAGCTGCTGGACATCAGCTAGGGTCCAAATTTTATTTTTAATGGCCAATTTTTGCAGAAAAATGGTCCACTTGGTAATTTCCAAGCCCAGGTACTTCCAGGGTGGCATCTTTTGAATTTTGTTTTCTCGCAGCTCAAACCCTTCAGCAACCAACGCATTGGTTGTCAGGTCAAGCGCGTGTGTAAGGAGATCGCCGTTGGGAGCACAAATTAAGATATCATCCATATAGTGCTGGATGATCACGCCCTCGGTGGCTGCACGGACGTGGGTCAGCAATGAAGCTACGTACCGCTGGCAGATGGTGGGCGAGCATTTGAGGCCCTGAGGCAACCCCCGCCAATGGTAGCGCTCCATTGGGGTTTCTCAGTTGATGGAGGGAACCGAGAAGGCAAAACGTGGCGCGTCTTCAGGGTGTAGGGGAATCTGGAAGAAGCAGTTTTTTATGTCAATGACAGCCAATTCCCAATCTTTTGGCAACATCGTGGGGGACGGCATCTCTGGTTAAAGGGGACCCATATTCTCGATGACATTGTTGATAGCACGGAGGTCGTGAAGGAGCCGCCATTCATCCTTGCCAGGTTTTTTCAAGACAAAGACGGGGGAATTCCAAGGAGATGTTGTTTCTTGGATATGCCCCTTGGCAAGTTGCTCCGCCATGAGCTTCTGCAGCGCTTTTAATTTTTGTTTGTTGAGCGGCCACTGCTCTACCCAGATCGGAACGTCAGAAAGCCAATTTAACTTTTGGGTAGGACACTCCTGTCGTGGTTTAACACGGAAAAAGAATTTTTCCGGAAGGAAGAGGTTAATTTGGACATTGACCAATTGAAAGTAGACACGCCTCTGAGAACACAGAGGAGTTAAAAGTAGAATTCTCAGGAAAACTCGCTCTCTTGAGTTCCGGTCAGCGGTCAGTGCAGGACTCTCCCCTGCCCGGCGACGAGCTGGGTGGGGGAGGGGAGAAGCCATGTGGCCTTCGGAGGTAGGCCCAAGGGTGGAGGGACTGGAACCGGGCTGGCCCCCTGCAGATGGAAGGGTGGAGGAAATCTGGGATGTCTCCGTTCCCCCCAGAGTCTCTCTCTCTCCCAAGAGAGAAAAAGAGACGGCGGTAGTTTTATCAGCAGTTCACCGCGGGGAAGGAGAAGAGCGGGGGGGCCGCAAGGTGCCCAGCCACCTGTGGGAGCTGGAGCCTGGGCAGCAAGCCATCTCTGGGAGTTGAGACTTTTAACTCTTCTTTGAGAAATGAAAGCTTTGTGAAATTTTTCTCCTCCTTAGTTTGAAAAGAGAAGAAGAGAGACAGCTTGAGACCTGAGATATTGGAAGGAGAAATTCTAGGGGGGAGGAGACGATAGAGTGGCTTTTGGCTGGACTTTTTCTTAGTAGTTACAGACTGAACTGATCTTCTCCTCCAAAGAGAGAATATATTTTAGAAATATGCTGATAAGCTAAAGAGACTATACTTCAGCTAAGAAAAGACAGAAGTAGAGCGAACAGAGAAAAGTTAAGAAAGTTTGTAGTGGTGTCCCCTGTCTTCACAAATAAAGAAAAGAAGAAGATCTCTGTTCTTGAACTCTTAACTCCAAGGGAAAATGGGGACTGTGGTCCCAAAAATGAAAAACTGAACTGTTGTTTTTTCCCCTCTTGGCAGGACATTCTTGAAAGGAAAAATTCTAAAAGCAGTCTGTCCATCCATGCATTAGTGGTGAGAGCACTGTGCATGGAAAAGAGGTCACCACTGGAAAACTTTTTTTCTCCGAGCAGTGCCATGTGGTGACATAGAAGCACAGGATATAACAGCTGTGTTTCTTGGGGGGTCTGTGGCACCGGAGAGGCTCCTGTCTCCCTGCAGATGGACTGAGTGTTAATTATCTGGAGGGTGGAAACCTGATTGGGGTCCAGATTGTGTCTCACTGTAGTTTGTTGGAGTTGGGTGGTGGGAGGAGGAATGCTTTAGAAAGTTTTCATTTTGAATTGTGTGTGTGTTTTCTTTCTTCTTTTTTTTTCCCCCTCTTTTATAGTAGCATAGTGGTAGTAGTTTAATAAAGGTTTTTTTTTTCCTGTTATTAAGCTTGAGCCTGCTTTGCTCTGTTCTCGATCGCATTTCACAGCATTCAGTTGAGAGATTGCATTTTCATGGAAGCACTGGCATTGTTGCCAGTGTCAAACCATGACAACTCCTCAGCGACCCCTGCCCGAAAAACCTGAGGGGTCAGAATGTCCAATGTGACCCCCCACTGGGCCATCAGGTCCCTTCTCCACAGGGGCTCCGTGTAATCTAAAACAAATGGACGTAAGTAAGCCGATTGTCCATTTGGCCCCTCAAATTTTACGATGTTTTTTGATTGCTTTGCCAATTGTGCCCCTCCTATGCCTTGAATTCATCCAGCCACATCTTGCAACTCCCAACGCGATGGCCAATCCCGTAAGGGAATGACTGTGACGTCCGCCCCTGTTTCCAAGAGGCCGTTAAGCCACTTGTGCTCACCGCCTTTCCACATGTAACATGGGATTTTGGGTCTTTCCTTCCCAAGTACCTGGGCCTGACACACCTCGTAGATTTTCTCAGTGGTCTTCATCCATAGATCTTCTGGGCAGACGGGGGGCCCAGGTACAGGTATGGCTTGGGCGATGATTTGCCCTTTGGGAAGGAAGACTGGCAGGTGAGCACAGTGCAGCCACAGCACCAGGTGTTTGGGGTTTGCAGATGTTAAGCTGGGTGCAATAGTAATCTCGAGTGGCGTGTATTTTGTGTCCCCAAGGACAATATACTTACTTTGGAGGCTCCTCCAGGTCCCTGGGTCCTCTGTGTCAACTGTGATAAAATGCCAATCGCTATCCTTGAGTAGCAGGGGTTCGGTCAGGGCCAACCTGTATGGAGAGAAGTTGGACTGGGTGTTAAGGATGGGCCTGGGATGGTCGGGGTCCCGACCAAGCCATGCCTGTGAAATTAAATTCCCAACTCCCCCCACACAGGCTGGTTCGCCAGCCATAGTTCCCCTAGTGTCCAATCCGGTAATGTCTTGTCTGGTAATAGAGTCCTTGTCCTCAGGTGGGTATTCTGATGTGTTGTCCCTCCTCTCCTCTGATGTTATGATTCCCACCAAATTTGTGTCCTCATGCAGGGAGGGACTGGGCTGAGAAACTAGTTTTTTGATTGTCCCCCTGGGTTGGGGGCACCTCGCCCTTGCTGTTGGTTTTGGTTTTTAAAGTGTAAAAAGTCCTCTTTCAGGGGGCAATGGGATGCCCAGTGTCCTTTCTTATTGCAGAGGTTACAGGGTTTTTCCGGGTGGTAACCACTGGGGGGTTGCCCTGAGAAGCGGCGAGCAGGAGCCGGGGTCGTGGATGGTGTGAGGGCTTCGACGAAGGAGACCCTCCTTGATGGCATTCGGGGAGTCCCCTGGAGGTCCTTCGATGGTAAGGTGACCTTCCGAGCGCACACGTCCAGCATGTCTTGGAGTGTCGGCTCCGGGTCGAGGGGAAGGCTCAGGATCGCCTGCTGGCAGGCTTCGTTGGCGTTCTGGCGTGCTATTTGTTACACCATGCCTTGCCTCAACCTCTCTTCCGGAACCTGCGCTTCTGCTGCCCTACACAACCTATCCATGAAACTAACGAAAGATTCCTGTGGCTCCTGCTTGAGAGAGAAACAGTTAACAACAGGGCCACTGGGCCTTAACCTAAAGAAGGCTTTCTCCGCCGCCTTCGCGCTCGCTTACAGTGCCTCCCTTGGGATCTTTTCGGCCTGCTTTGTTGCCATCTCCCAATCCCCAACCCCGCACAGATGATCAATTGATAACATGCCCCCATCCGTATCCGTGGAGGTCTCTGCATTAGCCCAGAGGTTGGGTAATAAATCCCGTGCTTCCCGCCTCCATGCAGACTCCCACACCAAAAACTCAGCAAAAGTAATCAAACACGAAAAGAGAGTGCGCATGTCAGCAGGGACATATTCGTTTGAGGAGAGTGTGGCTCTTAATAGCCCCCTAAAGTACTCGCTCTCCCGGCCAAACTCCTTTTGGGCTTTGCAGAGATCCTTGATTACCGACTGAGGGATGGGAGTCCACTGCGCGAGGGGTCTGCCCCTCTGCCACAGTGTATAGGTAACCGGTGCAGCAGAAAAGGCAGGCAGGGATTGGGGCAGGTCGCAGTTTCCCCACTCCCCACCCCCGGAAACCAAAGCATGGGAACCAGAAGGAGGGTCGTGGGAAGTGAGGGAGGAGGCAGAACCAGGGCCAGGGTGTGTGGCAGGTGTTACATCACCCCTAGAGGTGGGGTTGAAGGAAGGACTGTTGAATGATTCATTAGGGGAGGTGCAAGAAGGGGGTGGAGAGGAGGAGTGGGTGGAGAAGTCTCTGGGGCGGAAGGGGTTGGCTCTTGGGAGAAAGGGATTGTGGGGAGAAGAAGCACAAGTGGTGGGGAAAGCCATGCAGTCCCCTCCATCTTGTGCCCTGAGGCGGGAAAGGCAGCCATTTTGGGAAAGGTCTGGGGAAGGTTGTGGAGAGGGATCAGGGGTCTTAAAACTTACAGATTTTCCACTACAGGGCAGGGCTGTACAATGCGAGGAACTTGGGGTGCGGGGAGAGTGCAGAGCCATGCCAGCACTGCCCTGCGAGGGGCCCCGAGGGTTCACAGAGGGGCCAGAATCTGCCTGCGGCTGATGCCAGGATGCCCGTCCGAGAATCCCTGGGTTAGGGAGAGAGGGAGAGGAAAAAGGGCTAGGGGTTTTTAAACTGGGGCTGGGTTTGCCTTCGTGTGGCTGTGGCAGCTCTTCGATATTATTTTTGATAATATTTCTATTTTGGAGTGCCAAATAAGTGAAGGTTGAAAGGGAAGGGTCCCCTTGTCGGAGGATCTCCTTCCCCACTTGGTCCCAAAACGGGACTTGGTATAATTTTGCCTCCGAAAGGTCCTGGAAGGACTGTGAAAGCCACCGGAAAAACCGCTTAACATCGGTCTTTTTAAACTTCTTTTCCCCCCCAACAAGGATTTCCACAACTTGGACATATATTCTCCTCTGCGGCACTGACAATTTGGCACCCATACTGTCGATATGAAACGTGCCGCCGAGCCTCACAACTGGAAAATAGCAACGGAAAAGAAAAGACCCCTTCGGGCGCTGAGCCGACCTGTCCTTATAGCTCCCCGCCTAGGAAAGGGAGACAAACCGCCGAAAAATGTGGGATCTTTCCCCCCCCGCGGGAGAAAGAAAAACCCACCCCAAAAAGGACAAGGTGTGCTAAGCCCCAGGGACCCCCATGACTCACAGAGGGTCCAGCGAAGTCCGAAGGGGAAACGAAAAATCCAGTCGCAAGGGTTCGCCGTTAGAGGACCGAACTTGTGCGGTGCGAACCGAAGCTGCCGATCCTATCCCCCGTAAGCGTGGCTCGCTAAAACGGAGTCTGCTCTTCGTGGGGGTATTGTAACGTCCACGAGGCTGAATCCACCAGTCTCCCAGGGCTCGGTGATCCTCTGTCCGTGGTGTCTGATGCTCTCAAGCCCCACGGCTGGACGCCACAACTGCCGACGCTTCTCTCCCCGACGCCCTTCCTCAGCCCCGGCTACCTCTTCTGGGGAGAGGTGCGGGCAGGTTTCTAGCGCTTCCCGCTGGACCCTCGCGGGCTTTGGGAAGCGCTATCGGAGTTCCAAAGAGCAGCCAGCGACCCCACGGCGAATTACGAAGAGAGTCTTTCTCTGGGGGCGAATTCCGTTTATTGTAATCCAACGGGGAATACAATAACTCGAAGGGGACCAGGCGTGCCGCAGCGGCATTTGCCGGAAAGGCGTGGGCAGGGCGGAGCACGCTGGAGCCAGCCAGAAGAAAGCACGGAACGAACCGCGCAAACGAACTAAATACGGAATGGGGGAAAACCGAACAGCCAATGGGGTAAAACCGCGGAGTGGTTCAAGGGTGGTGGGATACGGGGGTACATCCAATGAAGGACAGACAGGGGAAGGGTCCCAGGTCCTCTACCAATTACCCGGCGTCCCGGATGGAAGATTCTAGGTGGCTGGGAAGGGACACCGAGTGACGGACAGGCATCTGGGGTAAACAGGGGGATGACTTAGCAGTTTTGGGGATAACGGACACGCGGGGGAAAGGCGGGAAAACCCGAAGAGAAACCATTACAGAACTGGGGGTACATGGAACAAACCTATACATAATACAAATGTAATAAAACATAAAAAACACAACTCCACAAAGAAATGCTCCTCGGACCTTGAAACAGACAGGGTAGAGTGACCCAGGAGTTCTTTCTGTACTTTCTGACAAAAAATGAGTACAAGTGCAACTAGCTGTAAGTGTAACTTGAAATCAGAATGAATATGCATGAACCTATTGTGAAATTCTATGCATATGTAAATTAGTAAGGGTGATAAAAAAGGATCGGGTGTCCGAAGGGGCACACATGTCCTTTGAAGGGAAATGATCTCTTACATGCATCCAGCGCTGTAATAAACACCCCGTCCCTACAAATCTTTATTGGAATTGTAGGGTTTTGATTTTTCATCCGCGTTTCATTATGGCAAGCCAGGCAGGAGGTTTTCTGTCGTCACAGGGGCAGAGGGGAGAACAGACCTCCTTGACGCGCCACGGGGAATGACCCTGGAGGGGGCTCCGTTCTGCCTCGGAGACAGAAAATGACCTAATGGTGTGTGGGTAAATGGTATGTATATCAAAAGGCCCCGGGGGGAGAGAGACAGAACTGCTGGTCAGTCAGTCAGAGACATCTGAGTGCACAGCCTGTGCCTGCAGGCAGCCCAGCCGATAGAGTGGCTGGAGATGGGTTGAGACGGGTTCATTGTTTGATAGAGAAACCAGAGTGGCTGTGGTGGTGAGTCAAATGACCCCAATGTTTGTATGCTTGTGGTGTCTGGACATTGTGTGGTTAATACACCCCCTGAAAAAGAAGATAGGGAAGAAATCAGCCCAGTAATTGATAGTACAGGATTGAGGGCTGCCAATAAGATAAAAAAGGATTTATATCCTGTGGTAGCAAATCCATATACCTTACTAACTTGTTTAACATCTGAACTAACCTGGTTTAGTGTTTTAGATCTGACAGATGCTTTCTTTTGCCTCCCTATCCAGGAAGCCAGCCAGAAAATTTTGCATTTGAATGGAAAAGCCCTAAAAGCGGGCGCAAAACCCAGCTCATATGGTCCATGTGCCTCAAGGCTTTAAAATCCCCCACTCTGTTTGGAGAACAACTTACAAAGATCCAGAGTCCTGAGAAACTCCACAGGAAGAAGGAAGATTAAAGAAAAAGGCACAGGCATGGCAGGATGGTGCCGGCTGTGGGTTTATAATGACAGACTGTCAGATAGAGATCTCCAGTGGGCAAAAGAAGCCACACGGGCCTTTCACCAACTAAAGAGTGCCCTCATGTCAGCTCCAGATTTGGGACTTCCAGATTTAAGTAAGCTATTCTTTCTATTCGCCCAGGTGGCTCAGGACTTGACTTAATACTGAAGGGCAGTTGCTTACTTTTCCAAACAACTAGATGCAATGCCAAAAGATAGCCAGGTTGCCTCAGAGCTGTAGCAGCAGTCATGCTGAATATACAAGAAGCACGCAAGTTTACCCTGGGACAAAAATTGACTGTACTAGTGTCCCACACAGTGTCCACAGTACTGGAAGTAAAGGGTGGCCACCGGCTCTCACCACAGAGGTTCCTGAAGTACCAGGCCATCATGGTAGAACAAGATGATATAGAGAGAGTGGTAAGTAACATTGTCAACCCAGCTTATTTTCTCAGTGGAAATCAAGGAGAAGTGTCGACAGTTTAGCTAAAGAATAGCTGCGCAGCAAGAGACACGAAAAAGTTAAGTTGATGAGAGTGTGAGAATACGTGACTTGTAGCATGAAAACTATGACCTTGAGAAACAGATGTCTCCTAACAACCTTGAGAGACAGACATCTCCTAACAACCTTGAGCATACAGGTGTCTCGTTAAAAATGAAATATTGCTTGGTATGCAGAAAAGTAATCAAGTATAAAGAAACAGTAACTGCAAGGCTTATCGCAAAGAGATATATGTGTTAATAGAAAGGTAATCAATTCTGAGCTTCGCTTTTGCAATATGTATGAACTAATTAGTGCTTGTATAAAGAAACTGTAATCGACTCCAATAAACTGAAACTTGTTGAACATGACAGCATGAAGCTTGTTTCCCGCGACAATCTCACCAACATCTGGCGCCCGAACGGACGGGACCCCCCCGCCTGGATCTGTGAGACGTTGCGTTGGGGTCGGGTCCCGCAGCTAGACGGACGGCGATTAAGGTCCACTACCTGGAGCCACACCCTGAGTGACCGCAACGGCGGGCTCAGCCGATACGTGCTGCCGAAGCCTAGAGGGTCTGCAACAGCGCTGACGTGAGTAATGGATAGGCAAGCAGCATATGACCTTTTCACCTCGTTTCTCAGACGGAGGCAATTTAAAGGGCTTAATTTAGATAGAGATCTCCAGGCTTCCGTACAGCTTCTCTTTCATATTCTCTCAAAGAGAGCTGAAAAAGTTAAAGAAGCCGATTTGGAACAGTTGGTTCTGTGGGCAAGAAACAAAGGCAAGCTGCAAATGCCTTCGCTGATTTTTAGTAAAGTCGAATCGCAAGAGCTGGAGCAGCTGCTTTGGGACACAGTGATAGAGGGCAGAAAAGACAAGAAAATAGTGCTGGAGCTTAGAGACAAGATACAAAGGCAAGAAAAAGTTACAGAAAACCCTTCCTCGTCCCTTGTGGAACGGGTTGGCAGAACTAAGGCAACGGGCTGTGGCGGAGAGCAGCAGGGTGCGGCGGTGAGCACCGGCCAGCCGCCCGGGCGGACCGCGGAGCGGCAGGCAGAGCGGGGCCAGGCAGAGCGGGGCCGGCCGGCACCGAGCCTGAGGCAGCCCCAAAGTGGAGCGGACATGGGCCGAGAGACAGAAGGCTCTTTGTTGCTGAGCAACAGCGCGAAGAGGGAGATGGGCGTTCCCGGGGGCTCGGCCGCGCTGGAGTCGGAGCAGGCAGGGAGCGGCCGCACCAGGGGCGTCTCCTCTCCCGTCCCCACAGTGACGCAGCATGGACGGGAGCGAGACGGCGCCACCCCCTCATCTCCCCGCAGCACCCAGCAATGGCGGCGGAGACGGCTGCACGGCACCATGGTTGCCACGGCAGCAACAACGCCGAGAGCAGCAGTGCCACTGATGGAGGGATTGCAACACTACAGCAAAAATTTCAACAGCATTTTTCCAATTCCTTGCAAGAGTCAGAAGACGTAATGAAAAAGTATAGCAGTACTGATTGTTTTCCAAGATACCAAGAAGAATAGACATTATGCAAATCAATGTTATTTCAAATACGATATAGATGAAAATCACTGTATAAAGATAGAAATGTTAATAATTATTTAATTGCCAAAAATGTCTCCGAAAACAAAGATTTGAGAAAAGTCAGTCAGATGGAATGTTGGTATTAAGTTCACAATTTCTGTTTTTGAGTTTTTATAGATAATAATATAAGTAATTATGATTTTTGAGTTTTATAGATAATAAGATAAATGATAATTGTCAAGTTTTTGTAGGTAATGGTAAGTAGTGATTGTTACTAATGTTATATGAATGCTTTGAAAAGATTGTCTTAAACTATTTTAAACATTTCTTGTTGATAAGTTGATCAAATAATGTAAGTTGTCTGATTTTTGTGATAAGAATTATTATTATGGTATTAAGGTATTGAGGTGTTGTTATAGTATTTACAGTCAGTTTTCATATGTTTCATTGTCTTTTTAGGTGATTGATTGCAAGATGTGTTTTTTCAGGATCCTGTGTTTTTGATTTTTTAACTACTCATGTAATCTCTTTGTCTAATCTTCTATGCAGCTGCAATTCATCTTCTTTTAAAAATTTATTGTCCAAGTTTTAGTTCAAGATTTCAGACTTCAAATTTTCAGATCTCTAAAGAAAAAGTTTGTTATATTTAGAGAATTTTTGTCTTAAAAGAAATTTTAGACAGATACAATTATTTGATGGTTTGATAAATTTTTAATAATAGGGTTTTTTCTACTTATAACAGTTATTTCTAAGACTTTCATTTTATAATGTGTTAATACATATCCTCCAATTAGGGTTTGAGCTCTGGCCAAGCTCTGGCTCTACGTGGATGGTGTAGTTGACCCAGGTGTTTTCTGCATCAAAAAGTATTCAAGTCCTTTTGGCTTGACAATTTAATCCTATAGGGCAGATGAGCCTCAAAGGGAGTTTTAGAGAGACATGATCCGGACATGTTTTATCCAAATCTCTGTTGTTTTAAGGTTTGTCAGCTGCTGCAGACTCTGGGATGACAATTTGATAGTGTAGCACTTAGTAACTGTGATTTTATATGTAATATTAATTGTATATTATCTGATTGATTTTTATTTGTTGTTAGTTTCTTTACTATGTGCATTGTTTTGTTTTTAATGTTTTTTCATGTTTATAACAAAGATGTTGATATTTCCATTTCTTCATGCAAGTTTTAGGGAACAGAATTGAGAGAGGACCCTCCAGTCCCTGTGGGGGGTGTTGGGTTTATTTGTGTTTTAACAGGTGCAGAATCTGGATGGATTTCAGTGAAGAATGTAGAACTTATCAATTGCCAGAGGCCACTGATCTCTCCACAAGTGGATCAGAAGATGCACAGCAAAAGTGAATTGTGCAAAGATTTGTGTTTCACCCACAGAAGATCACGGGCTTTGAGGTTTTTTTTTTATTTTATAAGTGTGTTTTTAATGATGTTATAGAATTTTTTGCTAAGTTTTAGTAAGTTTTAGTAATGCCTGTGATTTTCTGTTCATTTTGCCATTGTCTTTCAATGGCAAAAGAAAAAGAAGGAGTCTCGTTGGGTCCCATGGCAGAGTTCAAAACATAGACCCGAACTCAAATGAATTCAAATAGCACAAAGACATGAGTGTGAAAAATTTAAAGGAATGTGCTGTATGAATTTGAAAAATAATTCCGAATCTATTCATAAGAAAATTCAGCGTTTGCAACAACATGTTCAAGTGTTACAGAGGAATGATACATTTTTTAAATTATCATTTAAATCATGAAAAATTATGAGTTAGCTTAAACACCTTTTGCAGCTTATGATAACAGGATTGTTAATTATAGTAATTTTAATGCTTGCATTGCCATGTGTATTTCAGTGCTTGCAAAAGACTTTAATGTCAATTATAAAACAAAAATAGAACACATCCTTGCTTGCTTATAGAAAAAACAGGGGAAATGTCAAGAGTTTAGCTAAAGAATAGCTGCACATCAAGAGACATGAAAAAGTTAAGTTGATGAGAGTGTGAGAATACGTGACTTGTAGCATGAAAACTATGACCTTGAGAAACAGATGTCTCCTAACAACCTTGAGCATACAGGTGTCTCGTTAAAAATGAAATATTGCTTAGTATGCAGAAAAGTAATCAAGTATAAAGAAACAGTAACTGCAAGGCTTATCGCAAAGAGATATATGTGTTAATAGAAAGGTAATCAATTCTGAGCTTCGCTTTTGCAATATGTATGAACTAATTAGTGCTAGTATAAAGAAACTGTAATCGACTCCAATAAACTGAAACTTGTTGATCATGACAGCATGAAGCTTGTTTCCCGCGACAATCTCACCAACAGAGAAGCAGTACACCATTACTGCCTGGAAACTATTAAAGCTACTTATTCCAGCTGCCCAGACTTGAAGGACACTCCTTTGGATGATGCAGAGACCTGGTTCACTGACAGGAGTAGCTACGTTGCCACTGGAAAGCGACATGCTGGATATGTAGTCACTGCCTGCAGAGAGGTAATATAATCTGGACCCTTACCAACAGGCACCTCTGCGCAGAAAGCCGAGATTATCACACTGACCCGAGCCTTGGAAATGCATTCGGAGCTGTGCACACACATAGAGCTATCTGGAGAGAGAGGGGACTGCTGCAGAGATAACCTGGATGCTGGAATAATGCATATTAAAGCACACCAGAGAGTGAGCTCAGAATTGGGAAAAAGAAATGAGCTGGTGGATGGAAAGGCGAAGAAAGCAGTAAAGGGTGAGGTAATTATGGACAGATTTCCCTTAAAGGTAAGCCAGAAAAAAATAATACTAATTAAAAGGGACATATAACCAAGAAGGGTGAGCTACCATTGAAAGGGAGCTAGAAATCCCTTCCCCTATGTGTGGCCACTAGTAAGGGAGGAGCACCAGAAAGCACACTGGGGCCTAACTACTTAAAATCTTTACAAAAAGTGTAGGACCTTTCCCAGAATGACCAAGGCTGCCAGTGTTACAGAGTGCATCAAAAGTAAGTGGTAGTTTCCACAGGCTTTTTATAACACATATCTGATTTAAAGGATCATTGCCAGGAACTTATATGCCAGGTGAACTGACAGTGTGATCCTTGCCTCCAAACTAACCCCAAGAATACCCCAGACAAAACTTGGTCAGATTGGGAGGGGCCATGGATATGGACAGCAGTGGTAAATTGGCTTTTCAAAACTCCTATGGAAAGAGGGGTGTCAGTATTTATGAGTATTGACAAATACATTTTCAGGGTGGCCAGAAGCATTCCCCACCAGAACTGTCAAGATGACCAGAGTAAATAATACTGGTTTTGGAGTTCCAGTCACAATATTACATGTAGCTGGAACTCAGAGCAAGGAGCTAAGTGAACCAGTACATAACATACAGCCTGGGAAAGAAGTATACGTTAAGTCTCTTACAGAAAAGACTTTGGAACCACAGTGGGAAAACACCATTCTAGATGCTTCTCACCGCAATCAAGATTAAGAAGCAGAATTCCTGGATCCACCACGTTCGAATGAAGCAGGCCCCAGAAGCCCCTCTGAAACTGACACCAAGAGACAATGAACTGAGACTAAAACTTATTTGGGCAAAATGAGTGTATGGGGGGGGGGGGGTTTAGTTTGTAACTTTATTTACAGAATTGTTTTGTGTATAATTGTAATTGAAATCCTGGAATAACTCTATCCAAAACAATGCTGAATGGCCTTGGTCCCAGGTTCTAATCAGTATGCTGGATCTATGAAAGAGCTGGCCATTGCAGCAGGTGGACTGGCAAACTTAAAACAACCCCTGCAGTTATCCCTAAAAGGCCAGGGTTCAAAATCACAAGTTAATAGTAGAAGCACTTGGTATGGTTCAAGATAACATGTCTTTAGCTTTCAGTTTTATACAAGCACAGTTTTGGATGCAGGCAACAGCAGTTTTGATCATACGGGAGGGGGTGAAAAGCATCTGTAACCTCTGATCCTGCTTCTAATGTGGCCACTGCCTTGATACTTACTGCACGCAATGCCACTGTTTGTCTGCCACTTTGAGATTCATTCAGTCACTAATCGGAAAACTGTGCTTGTATATACTGGTAAAGATTGTGTGTGCTTGAGAACTCCTTGTACTGTTGTAATTGTGCTTAGTAGGTTAAATGTACATAGTAAAGCATTAAGGGACACTTACTAATGTAAAGATTTGCATTAAGTAAAAGAATTTACTTATCATCTTAGGGAACGGGAGGAATGAGACAGAGTGAAAATTTAACAGGGTAGAAATCCATTTGGATTTAGGTGAAATGTGCCACTTTGAGTTTGCTAACATAAGTGAAATATGCTGTTTAGTCTGGTAACTGCAGCACTAGCAAAGTTGCCCCAGCTAAGGAGAAAAGAATGCAAATTTCCACACTAAAAAGATAAGAGATGAGAAAGGCTCCTCGGACCTTGAAACAGACAGAGTGACCCAGGAGTTCTTTCTGTACTTTCTGACAAAAAATGAGTACAAGTGCAACTAGCTGTAAGTGTAACTTGAAATCAGAATGAATATGCATGAACCTATTGTGAAATTCTATGCATATGTAAATTAGTAAGGGTGATAAAAAAGGATCGGGTGTCCGAAGGGGCACACATGTCCTTTGAAGGGAAATGATCCCTCACATGCGTCCAGCGCTGTAATAAACACACCATCCCTACAAATCTTTATTGGAATTGTGGGGTTTTGATTTTTTGTCCACGTTTCAATCCCAAAAGCGCAAAAAGGCAAATGGCAGGGGACTATCAGTTTAAACACAACAAATACACCTTTAGTTTTGTTCCAACAGCGAATGCGATAGAGGGGACAGAAAAGGAAATAAAGGATAAAGAGAAAAGTGGGGAAAGGGGATTATAGCTACCACCACCTAAGACAAGATCCTCAATGGTCCAGCCACATGGATTCATCGCCGTCTGTGGGGGTCAACCAAAGTCTTCTCAAAAAGTCACAGTTTATATAGTCTTTAGCCAAAGCCAGTGGCATCTGGCCAGAAGGTGGGGAAGATTGATGGGCCATTGTGAAGAGCCCCTTGGTCTGTGAAGCAGGTGCAGGCCTGCAGGGACAAGCCACCACTTTTCACAACCTATTTGAATGCAACATTCTGTAGAAGCACAGCGAGCGCACCTGCTAACAGTGACTTGGCAAGCGTCCACCTTGGCCCGGCCAAAACTCCTGTCAAGGGTCTTCAGCATCCTTATGACGATCGTGAGGCAAATGAAGGAAATTTCGTATGGTCTCTTGTACCTGGTTACCCGCAAGAAGAACGAGTTCCACTGGGGCCCTGAGCAGCAACAAGTTTTTGCCCAGATTAAGCAGGAGATCATTCATACAGTAGGCCTTGGCCCACTCAGGATGGGACCAGAGGTGAAGAATATGCTCTACTCTGCTGCCAGGAACAATGGCTTGTCCTGGAGCCTTTGGCAGAAGGTGCCTGGGGAGACTTGAGGCCGACCACTAGGATTTTGGAGTCAAAGCTACAGAGGGTCCGAAGCCAACTACAATCCCACAGAAAAGGAAATCTTGGCTGCCAATGAAGGAGTTCAAGCTGCCTCAGAGGTGATTAGCATGGAAGCACAACTCCTCCTGGCAACCTGGCTATTGGTGCTGGAGTGGATGTTTAAAGGAAAGGTTCCCACTACCCACCATGCCACTGATGCTACATGGAGCAAGTGGATTGCTCTCATCATGCAGCACACCTGTATTGGAAACCTGAATCACCCTGGGATTTTGCAGATAATTACAAACTGGCCGGAAGGTCAAAACTTTGGTCTCACTGATGAAGAGGAACAAGAGCAAGTGACACGTGCTGAAGAAGCTCCACCAAACAACCATCTACCAGCAGAGGAAACATGCTATGCTCTTTTCACTGACGGAGCCATATGGAGCCCCACACGACAGGTTGCACAAGCTACCGAAGGAGAAGGTGGATCAAGTCAACATGCTGAACTCAAAGCTGTTCAACTGGCCCTGGACATTGTTGAGAGAGAGAAGGGGTCTAAGCTCTATCTTTATACGGATTCTTGCATGGTAGCCAATGCTCTGTGGGGCTGGCTGGAAAGGTGGAAAAAGGTGTCTTGGTTTTACACGGAAAAGAATTTTCTCAGAAGGAAGAGGGTCAAACCAGTCAGTGGTCGGGGTTGGATACTGATACTTGGGCTGACCAATTGAAGGTTGGACACGCCTCTGAGAACATAGAGGGGTTAAAAGCAGAACTCCCAGAGGAACTTTCTCTCTTTGGTTCCGGTCATCAGAGAGTGCAGACTCTCCCCGCCCCCCCCCCTCCCCCCCCCCCTCCCAGGTGGCTGGGTGAGGGAGGAGAAGCCATGTGGCCTGACTGAGGTAAGGCTGAAGGGTGGAGGGACTGGAACCGAGCTGGCCCCCTGCAGATGGAAGGGTGGAGGAAAATCTGGGATGTTTGCATTCCCCCCCCCCCCCCCCGCCCAGAGTCTCTCTGGAGGGAGAGAGAAAGAGACAGTGATGGTGCCAGCAGTACACAGCAGGGAAGGAGAAGAGCGGGGGAGCAAGAGGAGGTGCCCAGCGTGGGAGCTGGAGGTCTGGGCAAAGATCCTGGCCGCTGGCTGTCGAGGGAATTTGAAACTTTTAACCCCTTCTTGGATGATGAAAGCTTTGTGAAATATTACACCTCCTCGATTTGAAAGAGAAGAAGAGAGACAATCTGGGACCTGAGATGCTAGAAGGAGAAATTCTAGGGCGGGGGCGATGATGGAGTGGCTTTTTGGCTGGACTTTCTCTTGTTAGCCATAGACTGAACCAATTTTCTCCTCCAAGAGAGACTGTATTTTAGGAGGATGCCTGGTGAGCCAAGAGACTTGCTTCAGCAGCTGAGAAAAAGACAGGAGTGGAGTGAACAGAGAAAAGTTGAGGAGGGTTGTGGTGATGCCCCGTCTTCAGAGAAGAAGAAAAGAAGATCTCTGTTCTTGCACCCTCGGCCCCAGGGGAAATGGGGGGGGGGACTGTGGTCTCAAAAATGAAAAACTGAACTGTTGTTTTTTTCCCCTCTTGGCAAAGCATCCATGAAAATACAAATCCTAAGACCAGTCTGTCCATGGAGCAGTCTGTCCATGCACGGTGGTGAGGGCACTGTGCATGGAAAGGAGAGCTGTCACCATGGCAGATTTTCTCCGGGCAGTGCCACGTGTGACAGGGAAACACAAGAAGTGTGTCCTAGGGTGACGTTATGGTGTTTGTATCTCCAATCGCCTGTTCTGTTTACGTTTGATATTATGTTCTGTGCTTTCAGAACTGACTCTGAAAGTGAAGGTTTGTTTTGCCTTGTTATCATCTGGTTCACCTCCCCCCATGGTCTGCTGTCTAGAAAAGGCTAGGGCTGGCTGGCTGGCTTTTGCTTTGCTTGCTTGCTTGCTTGGCTTGCTTGCTTTGCCTGCTTGCTTGCTTTGCCTGCTTGCTTGCTTTGCTTGCTTCTGCTTTTGCCTTTGCTTCCTAGTTAGGTTAGCTAAGCAGTCCAATTCTTTCCCTGGACTGTTGCTTTTTCCTTTCCTCTTCCTGAATACCATCCAACCTGCTCTGGACTGGGATCTGGGAAACACCAAGGAACACCAGGAGCCTGCATTTTGTGATCTGCAGCAGCCGTCCCCAGTGCTGGAGAGCAATCCCCAGCGTCCAGACCCGGGTGACCACTCCCAGGAAAGACTTTCTGGATTTGTTCATCTCTTCAGAGTGGTGAAAGAGTTTTGTTGTCATCTGGTGTTGTTAATTGTTTTGGTGTTGGGGAGTGCTTTGTTCGTTGAATAAACAGGTTCTTTTCCACTTCTCTCTCAGAGGAAATTTTTCCCTGAACCAGGTGGGTGGGGAGGGGCCGTGGGGGTTTATTTCCTGGGGGCTCCTTTCAGAGGGTTTTCCCCAAATTTGCCCTAAACTAGGACAAATATTTTGGCGCCCAACTCGTGGCTCGAGAGAGTGGAAAAAACCCTGTTGTAATCATATTTTTATTCCAATTATTTTGTGTTGGTATGGAGCAGTTACTGGTTATGTTGTTTGAATTCATATTGTCTCTTGGGGTGAAGGCCTGCATGTGTCTCTGGTCCCTAGGGGTTTTTGAGATCTTAATCCCCCTATGGTCCCTAGGTTTATTTTTTTATCCAGGAATAGCTCCAGTATTGTCCCTAATACGTAGGTTTTGCAGTAGAAGGGCACTGACCAGAATATCCATCAGGCTGTGCTTGGGTGTAATGGCTTCCAGGGGGTTTATAAAGGTGCTGAGGTCTGTTCCTGGAATGTATGGTTCATGGTTATGGTTGTGCAGCCAGTTTATTAGAGGGAAAGTAGGGGATGAGGCTTTTCAACCTTTGCTTTCTTTCTTCTCCTCTGAATTTGTTACCTCCCTATTAGAGAATGTTCAGTTTCCCCTGACTGGTAAAGAGACCATCTTCCTGGTGTTTAATCTGGTAAGCTTTCTCTATACAGTCTGCAGTCTCTCTAGAATGAGGGCTGAGATTTCTAGAGGGGCTGATGAGACCTCTGACCCAGGAGTAGACCCAGGTGTGAGAAATCCTGAGTGGTGTGGGAAATGGGAGGATATGGGCCAAATCTTAAAAGAATTTTCTGACCCTATAGCCTGGGACTTTCCAAGTGAACAAATTCAGAATCCGGCTGAGGTGGCGAAGTACCTGAAAGAGAAGTGCCATGATAACTCTAAGGAGAAAAAGATCATTGCAGTGAGCTGGGCCCTGGTATATGCTTATCGCACCCTGCTAGATACTGTAGGGCAGCAGACAGGGGAAGGGGGGCAGGGAGATAAATCAGCAGCTATCCCAGTCACTCAGGCTGCAGCCAACACCCCCGGCTCAAAGCCAGCAGCTAAACCAGACTCAGCAGCCAAGCCTCAACCAATGGCTGTTGCTACTAGCACAAGAAGTGGGAAGCGCACAGAAAAGACCAATCGACCAGTGGATGATGATGATGATGATGATGATGATGATGATAATGCAGGAGAGGGACCCTCAATGCCTGCTGATATAAAATCAGAAGTCAAAGCAACTGGTACAAGATCAGAGGCCAATATTGAGTCCTTTTCCCTAAAGGACCTTCGTGGCCTGAGGAAGGATTACACCCGACGACCTGATGAGTCTGTAATTAGTTGGTTGGTCCGTCTTTGGGATGCTGCAGGCGAGGCTACAATTCTGGATGGTACTGAGGCAAGACATTTGGGATCCCTGTCACATGATCCTGTCATTGATCAAGGAATGATGAGGGGGGCTAACCCTCACAGCCTCTGGGCACGGGTTCTGGAAAGTGTAGCACAAAGATACCTGTGTGCAGATGATCTTTATATGCAGCAAACCCAGTGGAAGACTATAGAACAAGGGATCCAACGTCTGAGAGAAATGGCAGTGGCAGAGATTATCTTCTCAGATGAAATAACAACTAGGAATCCAGACTTGGTACCATGTACATCTGTGATGTGGCGAAAACTTGTACGGCTTGGGCCACATGAATACGCTTCTGCCTTAGCAATAATGAAGCGGGATGAGAGGGATGAGACTGTGCTCGACATAGCAAGGAAAGTCCGAGCATATGCAGATGCTGTACATGGCCCAACCCATGCCAGAATTGCAGCAGTGGAAATGCGTCTGCAGAAATTAGAAGATAAGACAGAGGAGAATCATAAGAGACTCAGGGAGGAGATAAAGGAGGACCTTCTCCAAATCTCAGCAGTACAGATCAGAGGTTTTGGTATCCAATGTAGACGTTCCTCAGATGGTGAGAGAAGGTACACCCCACGAACTGAGCTGTGGTTCTTCCTGCGCGATTGCGGAGAAAACATGAGGAAATGGGACGGAAAATCTACTGCTGCTCTGGCACAACGGGTGCATGAATTGAAGGAAGGTAAGACTCAGAGAGGAAGTGCCACCAAAAGGAGAGCAGCTCCAGTTGCCCGTAGCCAAACTGCCAGGCATAATGATGATGATGATGATGACATGTCTGATCCCCTTGAAGGAACCTCTAAGACATACGCCCAAGGCAAGAAGGATAACCAGGCTTAGAGGGGCCCTGCCTCTAGCCAGGTACAGGCGAGGAAAAACTCTGTTTTCTGGACTGTGTGGATTCGCTGGCCTGGCACATTGGAACCACAAAGATATAAGGCTTTGGTCGATACTGGTGCACAATGCACGTTAATTCCATCGAGACACGTAGGGGCAGAATCTGTCTCTATCGCCGGTGTGACAGGTGGATCACAGGACTTTACCGTGGTGGAAGCTGATGTGTCTGACAGGAAATGAGTGGAAGAAACACCCTATTGTGACTGGCCCAGAGGCCCCATGTATTTTGGGCATAGATTACCTTCGAAGGGGGTATTTCAAAGACACAAAGGGACTCAGGTGGGCATTTGGGATAGCAGCTGTAGTGACAGAGGGCATCCAGCAACTGAACACCTTGCCTGGACTGTCTGAGAATCCAACTACAGTAGGACTTTTGAAGGGAGAAGAACAAAAGGTACCAGTTGCCACTTCAACAGTGCATCGTCGACAGTACAGAACAACTCAAGATGCTGTGGTTCCCATCCATAAGATGATCCGAGAGCTGGAGAGCCAAGGGGTGGTCAGCAAAACCCACTCACCCTTCAACACCCCCATTTGGCCTGTGCGTAAATCTGAAGGAGAATGGAGATTGACTGTGGACTACCGTGCATTGAATGAAGTGACTCCACCACTGAGCGCTGCTGTGCCAGACATGCTGGAACTCCAGTACGAGCTGGAGTCCAAGGCAGCAAAGTGGTACGCCACTATTGATATTGCCAATGTATTTTTCTCCATTCCTCTGGCAGCAGAATGCAGGCCTCAGTTTGCCTTTACATGGAGGGGAGTGCAGTATACCTGGAACCGACTGCCCCAGGGGTGGAAGCACAGTCCTACCATCTGCCATGGACTGATCCAGACTGCACTAGAAAAGGGTGAGGCTCCAGAACATCTACAATATATTGATGATATCATTGTGTGGGGGAACACAGCAGCAGAAGTGTTCGAGAAAGGAGAGAAAATCATCCGAATCCTCCTGGAAGCTGGTTTCACCATCAAGAAGAGTAAAGTGAAGGGACCTGCTCGAGAGATCCAGTTCTTGGGAGTGAAGTGGCAAGATGGACAGTGTCAGATTCCTACAGCTGTCATCAACAAGATCACAGCTATGTCCCCACCAACCAACAAGAAAGAGACACAAGCTTTCTTAGGCGGCATCGGTTTCTGGAGAATGCACATTCCTGAGTACAGTCAGATTGTGAGTCCTCTCTACCTGGTCACCCGCAAGAAGAATGATTTCTGCTGGGGCCCTGAGCAGCAGCAAGCTTTCGCCCAGATAAAGCAGGAAATTGCTCATGCAGTCGCCCTTGGCCCAGTCAGGACAGGACCAGATGTGAAGAACGTGCTCTACTCTGCAGCCGGGAACCATGGTCTGTCCTGGAGCCTTTGGCAGAAGGTGCCTGATGAGACTCGGGGCCGACCACTGGGATTTTGGAGTCGGAGCTACAGAGGTCTGAAGCCAACTACACCCCAACAGAGAAGGAAATCTTGGCCGCCTACGAGGGAGTCCAGGCCGCCTCAGAGGTGATTGGCACAGAAGCACAACTCCTCCTGGCACCCTGACTACTGGTGCTGGGGTGGATGTTCAGAGGAAAGGTTCCCTCCACCCACCATGCCACCAGTGCTACATGGAGCAAGTGGATTGCTCTCATCACGCAGCGTGCCCATATTGGTAAGCTGAATCGCCCTGGGATTTTGGAAGTAATTACAAATTGGCCCGAAGGTGAAAGTTTTGGTGTCACAGATGAAGAAGAAGAACCATTGACACGGGCTGAAGAAGCTCCACCATACAACCAACTGCCAGCAGAGGAAACCCACTACGCTCTTCACTGACGGTTCCTGTCGCATCGTAGGGATGAATCGGAAGTGGAAAGCAGCTGTATGGAGTCCCACACGACGGGTTGCAGAGGCCACTGAAGGAGAAGGTGGATGAAGCCAGTTTGCTGAACTCAAAGCCGTTCAACTGGCCCTAGACATTGCAGAAAGGGAGAAGTGGCCAAAGCTCTACCTCTACACTGATTCATGGATGGTAGCCAATGCTCTATGGGGGTGGCTAGAGAGGTGGAAAGAAGCTAACTGGCAGCGTAGAGGAAAACCGATTTGGGCTGCTGAAGAGTAAAAAGATATTGCTACCCGGGTAGAGAAGCTACCTGTGAAGGTTCGCCATGTAGATGCCCATGTCCCCAGAAGTAGAGCTAATGAAGAGCAGCAAAACAATCAGCAGGTAGATCAGGCTGCAAAGATAGGGGTATCAAAGATAGACCTCGATTGGGAACACAAGGGAGAGTTGTTCCTAGCACGATGGGCCCATGATGCCTCAGGCCATCAGGGTAGAGATGCCACTTATAAGTGGGCATGAGACCGAGGGGTGGATCTAACCATGGACAGTATTTCTCAGGTGATCCATGACTGTGAGACGTGTGCTATCATCAAACAGGCCAAGCGGGTGAAGCCCCTGTGGTATGGTGGGTGGTGGTCCAAGTACAAGTATGGGGAGGCCTGGCAGATTGACTACATCACACTGCCCCAGACACGCCAAGGTAAGCACTACGTGCTCACAGTGGTAGAAGCCAGCACTGGATGGTTGGAAACCTACACTGTGTCTCATGCTACAGCCCGTAACACCATCCTAGGCCTTGAAAAGCAGGTCCTTTGGAGGCATGGTACCCCTGAGAGGATTGAGTCAGACAATGGGACTCATTTCAAGAATAGCCTTATCAACACCTGGGCTAGGGAACATGGCATTAAATGGGTGTACCATATCCCCTACCATGCACCAGCTGCAGGCAAAGTGGAGAGGTACAATGGACTGTTAAAAACCACCTTAAAAGCATTGTGTGTGGGATCTTTCAAAAATTGGGAGCAACATTTAGCAAAGGCCACCTGGTTAGTTAACAGCCGAGGTTCCACCAATCGAGCAGGTCCTGCCCAGTCTGAGCCCCTGAATATAGTCCCAGTGGCACATGTCAGAGGTTTGTTAGGGAAATCAGTGTGGATCAATCCTGCCTCGAGTACAGACAAACCCATTCGTGGGATTGTCTTTGCTCAGGGACCAGGTTGTACATGGTGGATAATGCAGAGAGATGGAACAACACGATGTGTACCTCAGGGAGATCTGATTGTGGGGTGAAACTATTGTGCAAATATCACTGTTTGCTGGATGTTACTGCCAATGTCTGTGCATGAAAACACACAGACATGAGAAAGAAGGAAATGTGTAAGTGTCAAAGGTTTGAGCAAGTGAAATAGAAGGAAATGTGTAAGTGTCGAAGGTATGAGTAAGTGAAAGATACAAGTTTTAACTTGATGGAGTTTTTACATGATGCAGAAGATATGGAGATAAGGGGTGGAATGTCCTCGGGTGACTGTTATGGTGTTTGTATCTCCAATCGTGTGTTCTGTTTACGTTTGATATTATGTTCTGTGCTTTCAGAACTGACTCTGAAAGTGAAGGTTTGTTTTGCCTTGTTATCATCTGGTTCACCTCCCCCCATGGTCTGCTGTCTAGAAAAGGCTAGGGCTGGCTGGCTGGCTTTTGCTTTGCTTGCTTGCTTGCTTGGCTTGCTTGCTTTGCCTGCTTGCTTGCTTTGCCTGCTTGCTTGCTTTGCTTGCTTCTGCTTTTGCCTTTGCTTCCTAGTTAGGTTAGCTAAGCAGTCCAATTCTTTCCCTGGACTGTTGCTTTTTCCTTTCCTCTTCCTGAATACCATCCAACCTGCTCTGGACTGGGATCTGGGAAACACCAAGGAACACCAGGAGCCTGCATTTTGTGATCTGCAGCAGCCGTCCCCTGTCGCCCTGATTCTTGAGTTTTCTTAAGCCTTCTGAATTTACATTCTATTGGGAAACTTTCCCACACAGTTTCTGTAAATAACGTATTGTTTTGCATTCCTCCATGGGGGTGGAGAGACTTGATGTACTAGTGCTTTGTCCAATGTCTTCGGAGAGGTGGCCCGTTCACTCTCCAATCCACTGTCACCTTTGGAGAAGTATAAAAGTTGGAGTCAGAAAATAAACGCTCTTTTTTTTTGCCTTGCAAGGTAGCAAGTGGCTCGCATTGCTTTCTCGTGTCCTATAGCGACATCTGGTGACCGCCGAAGTGTATTGCAGCTTAGGCTGGAAACTGTTGGTGAGGTTTTTCTGTTTGTTTAGAGCGTTGTCTATTGCTGGTTTTTTTTGGTAATGGAGAGCTTTGAGGGCATTAGGGAGGAGTCTGTGACTTTGGACGTTTGGAGGGAGGTGCTGAAGCGGAAACACGTTCCTTTTTATTGGGATGATTTTGAGAGGCTGTTTTTATGGGCAAGGGAGCAGGGATTCTTTCCCAATCTTGCTGAGGCCCTTTCCTGGGAGAATTGGTCTCCCGTGGGAGATCGCCTCCTGGATGCCCTGCTTGATAATCGTTTTGAAGATGTTGGGCCGCTGATGATGCTGTTTAAGAGGTTGGATGCCATTTGGCAGGGGTCTGAGGTTGGCAGTTCTCGGGCTTCTCTGGGGGACCTATCTGTCTTGGATGCGGATGCTGGGGAGGCCGAGTCTCTGTACAGTTGCCCTGATTCCCCTAGCCCCGGGGGGAGTGAGCCGGAAGGTGGCTCCTCCTCTGGTGTGGTTCGGGCTCCCAGGCCACTGGCTTCAGGCATCCGATCGGTGGGGCCGGTTCGGCCGCCTCGCCCTGCCCCGCGTCGCAGGCGTAGTGGGCTGGGCGGGAAAGCACTTTCTCTTTGTGCCTTCCCGGCGCTCGGGGGTGAACGGGGGCCCGTGGATCAGCCCCCGCCTCGGATTGCGTCTGACTCGGTGACGGTGAATTGCCCGAACTGTGGTGTTACATTTCCCCTGGAGAAGACACAGGCGCATTCGCCCGGTCCGGTCTCAGGTTCATCTTCTGAGGAGGAACCCTCTCCGATCCCTGAGCCTGCGCGGCCTGCCGGGCATGCGCAGGCGGTGGGGGCCGCCAAAGGCAGGGCCTTGGTCACTGTTCCATCGGACCCCGCCCCGGCAGGCGGGCAGCCCGCCCCGTCCCGCCTGATGGGGGCGGTGCCCACCGGGAGGCTGCGCGGCGCGGGTCTGACGCTTCTTGGGGGCGTGCCAGACTCCCTTGTGTCGTCCCGCGGTGACGTGTCTCCGCGCGCCGCGTCTCCCTCTTCGCCCCGTCCTTCCCCCGTCCCGGGGGATGGGAGCGCTGCGCTCGGGTTGCGGTCTGCGCCTCCGCCTGCGCCCGCCGCGGTGCCCTCTGCTGATACTGCAGACAGCACCGCTGGGGCACCGGCTGGTTCGGTTCCGCCTTCCCCGCCTGCCGCGGGGGCCGGGACTGCGGCACAGCGGGGCGCTGGGGTGTTCACCTTTAGCGCGACTGCTGACGCGGCCGGCGGGAGACCGGTGACTCCCCGTGGCCGCGGATCCTCCCAGTCGACCTTGTGGACCCTCCCTGCCTGCCAGGTGACCGTGCGTCCGAAGGACCACGGGCGGTTTTGGCAGGAGGTCCTGGATAAGGCTGAGGAGATGTGCGACTTCGGCCCCTCGCGGAGCCTGCCGGATCAAGGGGAAGGCTCCTCTGGCTCTGCTGATGCTGCGGGGGGCGTGGTGTCCGGTGATGTTGCACCACCTCGCAGCCCAGGGGCTGCCAGTGTCCCGGAGGCTACGGGACACGATACGGTGGATAATGCAACCTTACCAGGGGGTCCTCAGGCTTTCCCTGTGCTTAGGGGTGTTACTCAAAACACTCATGAGCCTTTTTCATTTAAGGTGTTGAAGGAAATCCAAGACACCGTTGCACAGTATGGTGTTGGGTCTGCTGAGGTTATGCAGACGATCCGATTACTTGTTGCTAACCTGCTGACGCCTTTCGATATTCGTTCTGTGGCTCAGGCTCTTTTTGACCCTGTGCAATTTGACGTGTTTGAGGACAAGTGGGCCGCTTTAGTGGCCAGTGCAGTACGGAAGAATGCTACGCGGGGGCAGCAGGATCCCAGACGTGTAGCTACCGCCGACATGTTGATGGGCACAGGTAATTATGTTGATCCTCAGGGGCAGGCGGGATACAATCCTCTTGTGCTTGAGCAGTGCAGGACGTTAGGCTTAGCAGCTGTGATCCAGACCTTAGAAATGGCTGCCCCGATGGAACCCTTTCTGACTGTTGTTCAAAGGGCCGATGAGTCATTCATGCACTTTGCATCGAGGTTGACTGCCTCGGTGGAGCGGCAGGTGGTAGAACCTGAGCTAAGGCGAATGGTCCTTGCGAGATTTGCTAGGATCCACTGCAACGCAGAATGCAAGAGAATCATACAGGCTCTTCCTGAAGGGGCTACACTTTCACAGATGGCAGCGGCCTGTGCAGACCTAGGCCCCTCGGTTCAGAAGGCGGATGCTTGGGCTGCTGCTGCGCAGCCGGTCTGGGCAGCACCGCAGGGCTGGCAGCAGCCCCGGGGTGCTGCTCAGGCGAGCACCAAACGGGGGAAGAAAGCACAGAAAGGAAAATTTCCCTCGTATGTTTGTGGCCGGTGTGGAAGGCCAGGCCATCCTGCAGAGGTTTGCAAGGCGACGGTTCATGTTAATGGCCAAGCACTCCCGGGCCCGGGAAACGGGAAGCGGAGCGCGAAGGGGGGGCGCGCTCAGACACAAGTTCCTCTCCAGACCCCAGAGCCCATGGAGGTCTGCTCGGCCAGCTTGTCGCCAGCACCCGCGGGTCAGCAGGTGTGGATGTCTGCACAGCAGCAACAGTCGTGTTAGACTCTTGCAAGGTGCACAAGGTTCCCCTGGACGCCTTTGGTCCCTTGGGTGAAGGCATGAGCGCCTTCCTCATGGGGAGGTCTAGTGCCACCCTTCAGGGCGTCATTGTGCACCTGGGTCTCATTGATGCAGACTTCACAGGGCAGATTTGTGCAATGGTTTCCACACCCACACCCCCTGTTACGATCCCAAAAGGGACACGGCTTGCTCAACTTGTGCCTTTTAAGTCTTCTGTTCGCAGGACGACTGACCGGTTGCGAGGTGATGGCGGTTTTGGATCCACTGGGCCGCCTCAAGTTCACTGGACTGCTGTCCTGACCAAAGACCGTCCCGAGATGCTGTGTACCCTCTCCATCCCTGATGCAACACCGTCAGAGATCCGCCTGCGCGGGCTCCTTGACAGCGGCGCTGATGTCACGGTTCTCTCCCTTGCCGCCTGGCCTCCGGACTGGCCCCTGGATCCAGCGGAGACGTCTGTTGCGGGCCTGGGGGGAACAGCACGGTGTTATGTGAGCCAACGGCCTGTGCTGGTCACAAACCCAGAGGGACAGACGGCCTGGATTAGGCCTTATGTTACTTCTTCTCCTGCTAACCTCTGGGGGAGGGATGTTCTATCTGCGTGGGGGGTGCGCATTGGGACGGGTTTTTGATGGGGGCCACTGCAGCGAAGGGCGCAGAGTGTCCTATGCCTCCTATACGGTGGCTGGTGGATACACCTGTTTGGGAAAACCAGTGGCCCCTCCCTCAAGATAAACTGATCGCCCTTCGGAAATTGGTGCAGGAGCAGCTGGACCAGGGTCGTCTGGAGCCTTCTAACAGTCCCTGGAACACCCCTGTTTTCTGCATCAAAAAGAAGTCTGGGAAATGGAGGTTGTTACAGGACCTCCGGAAGGTCAATGCGGTCATGGAAGGCATGGGAACATTGCAGGCGGGCATGCCATCGCCTGCCATGCTTCCTGCAGGCTGGCCGATCTTCATCGTGGATTTGAAGGATTGTTTCTTTACAATTCCTTTGCATCCCGATGACAGACCGAAATTTGCCTTCACAGTGCCAGCAATTGACAATGATGAGCCTGCACAGCGATATCAATGGAAAGTTCTGCCACAGGGGATGCGCAATTCCCCGGTCATATGCCAATGGTATGTGGCCCGTGCCTTGTCTGGAGTTCGCAAGCAGTTTCCTGATGCACGTCTGTATCATTATATGGACGACATCTTGGTGGCTGCGTCCACTCAGGATGAGCTGCTGAGGATTCAGCCTCAGTTGCTCGATGCTTTGCATGCTCATGGGCTGCAGGTGGCTCCAGAAAAGGTTCAACAGCAACCTCCTTGGAAGTATTTGGGGGTCAAAATTCTGGAACGGACAATCCAACACCAGGAGGTGCAATTTGCACACTCGGTCAAGACACTGAATGATGTTCAAAAACTGATGGGTGTCATCACCTGGTTACGTCCATACTTGGGACTAACCGATGCACAACTGTCTCCTGTGTATGATCTGTTGAAAGGAGACTCTGATTTAAAATCACCTCGCACATTGACCCCTGAGGCACGTCAGGTGCTGGAGGAGGTTCAGCAGGCTGTTTCTGCCCGTCAGGTTTATCGCATTGATCTTTCCGTTGATGTCGCTGTGTTCGTTACCACTCCAGATTCGCATCCCACAGGTATCATTGGTCAATGGAGTGACAAATGGTCCGATCCCTTGCACATCTTGGAATGGGTTTTCCTGCCCCATCAGCCGCAGAAGACGGCAACGACATTGGCTGAGTTGATTGCTCGGTTGATAATGAAATGCCGGCAACGGTGTTTGCAATTGATGGGTGCGGATCCTGCAAAGATCATACTCCCGATATCCCGGGAGGACTTTGACTGGAGCTTTGCACACTGTGTATCCCTGCAATGTGCTCTAGAAAATTTTTCAGGGCAGATCACTTATCATTTGCCCAGCCACAAGCTACTGCAGGTGGCAAAATCTATGCAGATCTCTTTGCGGCCCAAAAATAGTCAGGAACCTGTGCAAGGACCCACCGTCTTTACTGACGGTTCGGGGAAAACAGGAAAGGCCATTGTTACTTGGAAGGACGGATCTGAGTGGAAGGTTCTGAAAGGTCATCAGGATGGGTCGGCCCAAGTGGTTGAGTTGAGGGCCGCTGTTATGGCATTTGAGAGATTTTCCCAGGAACCTTTCAATTTGGTCACGGATTCTGCCTATGTGGCTGATATCGCACAGCGGTTGGGTCACTCAGTTTTGAAGGAGGTCAGTAACCCTGCCTTGTTTCATTTACTGAAGACCTTGTGGTGTGCTATTCAGGCCCGGGTTCATCCGTTTTACGTTCTGCATGTGAGAAGTCACACCAATTTACCAGGGTTTGTAGCAGAAGGTAACGCGAGGGCTGACAAGTTGGCTAATCCGGCGTGGGTAGCACCCCAGCCTGATACACTCGCACAGGCCAAGGCATCACATGGGTTTTTCCATCAGAATGCACATACTCTGCAGAAGCAGTTTCAGCTAACGCCAACAGAGGCTCGTAGCATTGTTGAGTCCTGTGACGACTGCCATGCACTTGCTCCGCCTTTACCAGCAGGGGTAAACCCTAGAGGCCTTAGGGCCTTGGAGCTTTGGCAGACTGATGTCACCCAGATTGCCGAGTTTGGCCGGCTCAAGTATGTGCATGTCACGGTGGACACGTTCTCCTCTGCGATGTGGGCTTCCGCTCACACTGGAGAAAAGGCTCGTGATGTCATTGCCCACTGG
The DNA here is from genome assembly GCF_048771995.1 of Taeniopygia guttata. Taxonomy (NCBI): domain Eukaryota; kingdom Metazoa; phylum Chordata; class Aves; order Passeriformes; family Estrildidae; genus Taeniopygia; species Taeniopygia guttata. The sequence continues at coordinate 17,350,652 of NC_133064.1, forward strand.
AGGCAGGCCTTTGCCGTTCTGGGCATACCTTCTGCTGTGAAAACCGACAATGGTCCTGCTTATGCATCGCAGCAGGTGCGGCAGTTCCTGCAGTTGTGGGGTGTGTCACACAAGTTTGGTATCCCCCATTCTCCAACCGGCCAAGCTATTGTAGAACGCGCTCATGGTACTCTGAAGCGGGTTCTTCAAAAACAAAAACGGGGAATGCAGGGTGAGACCCCGCACAGTCGGTTGGAGAAAGCATTGTACACCATCAATCATCTTACAGTGCAGCAGAATTCAAATAACCCTGTCATTTTAAATCATCATCTCTCATTGCAAACTGCAGACGAGGCACATCAGCCTCGAGCAAAAGTTCGAGTGCGGAATTTAGTCACTAAACAATGGGAAGATCCCTATGACCTTATCGCTTCGGGGCGCGGGTATGCTTGTGTATCCACAGATACTGGGGTACACTGGGTACCTTCAAGGTGTGTTCGTCCTGATCTGCAACCGCAGAGACAGAATCCGACAAACGGGCAACATAGAAGCCGTGACCAAACTGAAAGTCATCAAATGGATGGATCATCGAGTGATGACTCAGTTGAAGATGACGGTGGGTGATCACTCTGATGATTCCTCCACGAACAGACACTGAACCTTATTCATTTTTCCTTTTCTTTTAAACTAAAAAGGGTGAGATGTCGCCCTGATTCTTGAGTTTTCTTAAGCCTTCTGAATTTACATTCTATTGGGAAACTTTCCCACACAGTTTCTGTAAATAACGTATTGTTTTGCATTCCTCCATGGGGGTGGAGAGACTTGATGTACTAGTGCTTTGTCCAATGTCTTCGGAGAGGTGGCCCGTTCACTCTCCAATCCACTGTCACCTTTGGAGAAGTATAAAAGTTGGAGTCAGAAAATAAACGCTCTTTTTTTTTGCCTTGCAAGGTAGCAAGTGGCTCGCATTGCTTTCTCGTGTCCTATAGCGACAGTCCCCAGTGCTGGAGAGCAATCCCCAGCGTCCAGACCCGGGCGACCACTCCCAGGAAAGACTTTCTGGATTTGTTCATCTCTTCAGAGTGGTGAAAGAGTTTTGTTGTCATCTGGTGTTGTTAATTGTTTTGGTGCTGGGGAGTGCTTTGTTCGTTGAATAAACAGGTTCTTTTCCACTTCTCTCTCAGAGGAAATTTTTCACTGAACCAGGTGGGTGGGGAGGGGCCGTGGGGGTTTATTTCCTGGGGGCTCCTTTCAGAGGGTTTTCCCCAAATTTGCCCTAAACTAGGACAAAGTTGTAGCTGTGTTTCTTGGGGGATCTATGGCACAGGAGGGACTCCTCTCTCCCTCGATGGACTGAGTATTGATTATCTGAAGGGTGGGAAATTGATTGGGGCTCCAACTTGTGTCTCACTGTGGTTTCTTGGAATTTTGGGGGGAGGAGGAATGTTTTGGAAGGTTTTCATTTTGGTTTTAGTGTGTGGTGTTTTTTTTCCTTTTTCCTTTTATGGTAGTAGTTGTTTAATAAAGTTTCTCCCTTGTTATTAAGCTTAGGCCTGCTCTGCTCTGTTCCTGATCGTATCTCACAGCAAATCATTTGCGGGGTTACATTTTCATGGGGGTGCTGGCATTGTGCCAGTGTCAAACCATGACAAAGGCCAACTGGCAGCACAGAGGAAAGCCTATCTGGGCTGTTGATTAATGGAAAGACATTGTCACTCGGGTGGAGAAGCTCCCTGTGAAAGTCCGTCGTGTAGATGCCCATCTCTCCAAGAGTCAAGCTAATGAGGTGTTACAGCATTTTTGAGAGAAAGAGGGCATGAATTGTGAAAGTTGAGCTACTCCAGGCTAGGCCTCAGATTGAGGCCTGGTGGGGCCCTCAAAGCCTCTGACGCAGTTAGAAATTCAGGGTTGTGGCGCAGGTAGAAAATAGTCTTAAAGTACTGTGGGGACCACGGGGGGTGAACTAGTATAGGTTTTATGGTGTACAGTGCAGGCCGTTTTAAGGAAAAGGTAAACAATGTTAGCCTACCAATCAGAGTGTCTTTGTTTCTGTAAACTATATAGAAGCTTATATAAACTACCGCCTGATTTTGAATAAAGGGAGAACGTTGCATTAATCATATTGATTGGATGTGCGTTTGTCTTGTCCAGTTTCCCGTTTCCCTGAGGTTCCCTGGCTTTAAGTGGCGCCCGCACAGGGACTCAGGAGGCTCCGAAAAGGCTGCCAAATTACTTTTAGAGTAACGGGCAGTCAGGTTTGAGTCGCGCGACGAAAATTCAGGTCCAAATCGCCTCATGGTGACGGGACCGGGATCCCAAATTCACTTTTTGTGAACGGGGATCAGGTGGAACGGAGCAGAAGTCTCCAAACTCCGAATTGGGCCGTTTCCCAACGGGAGGAAAAAGACTCTTCGCATTGTTGTTTGTTTGCGAGAGTCCGTCGGAGCAGTGGGAAGACCTCGGCGTTCACAAAGGACCCGAACGGCGGGTGTGGACGTGGCCGGGGCCGGAGAGCTGGAGCGGAGCTGCTGCCTTGCCGAAGAAAAGCGAGAGCGGAGCAGCCCGCAGAGGTTGGAGGTAAGCCGCGAAGGGAAAGAAAGGGGACGTATCAAGAACGTCTGAGGAAGAGCACCGCGGTTTCTTTCACATATCCTCTCTGAGAGAGGGAAAAAGATAAAAAGAGTCCGATCTTATGCAAGCAATTGACTCGGGGGGCAGAAAGGACAAGAAAACACTATTAGAGCTTGGAGGTGTTTGGAAGAAAGTTTTATATACCTTACAGAGCAGGGCCGCGGACAAAAAGCAGCGGAAGCTGCAGTTCAAGCATTTGAGCAGTTCACATCAGAACAGATAGAAGTTCGGAAGCCATCTCGGGTTGAAAAATTTTTTTAATGTTTGTAATATGCGGCCAGTGCGCGGGCAGAAAGCCCCAGTCAGCCCCTCTGTCAGAGATGTTGTCGCTCGTTTGGAGGGCGGCACGGAGCTGGGCAGCGCGGGGCCGGCCGGCGCGAGACGGAGCGGGGATGCGGCTGCGCCCGGAGCGGAAATCTGCTCACGAGCGGCGGATGTTAACAGCTCAGCGGTTTTGCGAAATGCGGCAGACCAGGAAGTGACCCTCCCGGGTCCCTTGGGAGGCGGGGAGACACCTGAGGAGGCAGGCGGAGTTGGTGACGAAACAGGGCTGAGTCAGGAGGAGGAACTCAGGGGCGGAGATCAAGGCAGAGACCAGGGCGGAGACGGGAGCAAGGCGGCGCCGGCCCTTCGCCCCCCCCGCTGCGGCAGCGGCGGCGGCTGCCGCGGGTGCGTGCATGCGCAGACGTGCGGCTCGCCGGTACCCGGCGGCGGCGGCGGCGAGCACCGGCCAGCCGCCTGGGCGGACCGCGGAGCGGCAGGCAGAGCGGGGCCGGCCGGAGCGGGGCCAGCCGGCACCGAGCCTGAGGCGGCCCCGGGGCGGAGCGGACATCGGCCAAGACACAGAAGGTTCCTTGTTGCCGAGCAACAGCGCAAGGGTGGAGACGGGCATTCCCCGGGGCTCGGCCGCGCTGGAGTCGGAGCAGGCGGGGCGCGGCCGCATCAGGAGCGTCTCCTCGCCCGTCCCCACAGTGACGCAGCAAGGACGGGAGCGAGACGGCACCGTCCCGTTCCCCCCCCCCCCCCCCCTCGCAGCGCCCAGCAATGGTGGCGGAGGCGCTGCACAGCTTGGTTGCTATGATAACAACAACGCCGAGAGCAGCAGCGCCACTGATGGCGAGATGGCAACACTACAGCAAAAATTTCAACAGCATTTTTCCAATTCCTCGCAAGAGTCAGAAGACATAATGAAAAAGTATAGCAGTACCGAGTGTTTTCCAAGATACCAAGAGGGATGGACATTATGCAAATCAAAGTTATTTCAAATACAATGTGGATGAAAATTACTGTAAAACAAAAAAGGATAGAAATGTTAATAATTATTTAATTGCTAAAAATGTCTTTGAAAGCAAAGATTTGAGAAAAGTCAGTCAGATGGAATGTTGGCATTGAGTTCACAATTTCTGTTTTTGAGTTTTTATAGATAATAAGATAAATAATAATTGTCAAGTTTTTATGGATAATGATAAGTAGTGATTGTTACTAATGTTATATGAATGCTTGACAAGATTGTTTTAAACTATTTTAAACATTTCTTGTTAATAGGTTGATCATATAATGTAAGTTGTCTGATTTTTGTGATAAGAATTATTATTAAGATGTTAAGGTATTGAGGTGTTGTTTTAATATTTACAGTCAGTTTTCATATGTTTTATGGGGGTTTTTTTTTAGGTGATTGATTGTAAGATGTGTTTTTCAGGATCCTGTGTGCTTGATTTTTTAACTACTCATGTGTTTTCTTTATTCAATTTTCTATGCAGCTGCAGTTCATCTTTTAAAAATTTATTGTCCAAGTTCTGGTTCAAGATTTCAGACTTTAAATTCTCAGATTTTTGAAGAAAAGGTTTGTTGTATTTAGAGAATTTTTGTCTTGAATCATTTGATGTTTTGATAAATTGTTAATAATAAGGTTTTTCACTTATAACTGTTATTTTTAAGACTTTTGTTTTAAACATATCCTCCAATTAGAGTTCGAGCTCTGGCCAGGCTCTGGCTCTACGTGGATGGTGTGATTGATCCAGGTGTTTTCTGCATCAAAAAGTATTCAAGTCCTTTTGGCTTGACAATTTGACCATACAGGACAGCTGAGCCTCAAAGGAGGTTTTGGAGAGACATGATCCGGACATGTTTTATCCAAATCTCTGTTGTTTTAAGGTTTTTCAGCTGCTGCAGACTCTGGGATGACAATTTGATAGTGTAGCACTTGGTAACTGTGATTTTATATGTAATATTGATTGTGTATTACTTGATTGATTTTTATTTGTTGTTAGTTTCTTTACTATATGCATTGTTTTGTTCTTAATGTTTTTCATGTTTATAACAAAGATGTTGATATTTCCATTTCTTCATGCAAGTTTTAGGGAACAGAATTGAGAGAGGACCCTCCAGTCCCTGTGGGGGTGTTGGGTTTGTTTGTGTTTTAACAGGTGCAGAATCTGGATGGATTTCAGTGAAGAATGTGGAACTTCTCAATTGCAAGAGGACACTGATCTCTCCACAAGTGGATCAGAGGATGCACAGCAAAAGTGGATTGTGCAAAGATTTGTGTCTCACCCACAGAAGATCGTGGGCTTTGAGTTTTTTTTTATAAGTGTGTTTTTAATGATGTTATAGAATTTTTTTTGCTAAGTTTTTAATAAGTTTTAGTAATGCCTGTGATTTTTCTGTTCATCTTGCCATTGTCTTTCAATGGCAAAAGAAAAAGAGGGAGGTCCCAACGGGGATCAACAGAAATTCTACTTGAGTGAGTGTTTTTACCCATCCAACCAAGAAGTCGTGTGATGGACAGGACAGATGCTCTTGCTGCATTGATACGAAAAGGCAGAAACAGAATTTTTAAAATAGATGAAACAGAAAAATAAGTTGAAATATCATAAGTGTGAAGTTAGATTTATCAGAAGTTAGTTTATTAGAAGTTATAGTTTATGTTTAGAATTAAGATTGTTTCTTTCATGTTAGACAGGGCATTCAAGAACCTGAGAAGAATGTGGTGGGCCTCAATGTTTTTATTTCGCACTTGTTTAATTTTTGGAGTCTTGTTGGGTCCTATGGCAGAGTTCAAGACTTGGACCTGAGCTCAAATAAGTTTAAATAGCACTCTGGGAGCGCAAGCTGTTGCATTTGTGCAAAACCTTAAATTTACTGATGATAGTTTTCAAGAATTTGGTCTTTTGGGTTCTGTCCCAGGAAATTACTGTTTGATATTTGGATCTTATGCTACCAAACCAACTCAAGAAAATGGAAAATTGACAGATGACAACACTTGATTGTCTCCCAGATCACCATTGTATTACAACTATTTAGAATATTGTAGCAATTCGACTCCAAGAGGTAGTGCAGGAAAAACTGCCCCCAGGAACCTTCCTCATTTGTGGGGACCGAGCCTGGTCAGCAGTCCCTCAAAATGCTAGGGGAGGCCCATGTTATATCGGTAGGTTGATGCTTTTTGCTCCCACCATACATCAGGTTCTCGAATTGCCTCAGAAGACTCAACGAGCCAAACGCAGTGTTCTCCAAATGGACACTTCATTTGATAACTGGCTCAATTCTTCAGGTTTTCCTGGCTGGGTCAAAGACAGTGTGTGCAAAAATTAGTTCATTGAGCCTTCACTCCAGCCTGAGTAGCTCAAAAGAAAAAGAGGGAATTGTTACAGCATTTTTGAGAGAAAGAGGGCATGAATTGTGAAAGTTGAGCTACTCCAGGCTAGGCCTCAGATTGAGGCCTGGTGGGGCCCTCAAAGCCTCTGACGCAGTTAGAAATTCAGGGTTGTGGCGCAGGTAGAAAATAGTCTTAAAGTACTGTGGGGACCACGGGGGGTGAACTAGTATAGGTTTTATGGTGTACAGTGCAGGCCGTTTTAAGGAAAAGGTAAACAATGTTAGCCTACCAATCAGAGTGTCTTTGTTTCTGTAAACTATATAGAAGCTTATATAAACTACCGCCTGATTTTGAATAAAGGGAGAACGTTGCATTAATCATATTGATTGGATGTGCGTTTGTCTTGTCCAGTTTCCCGTTTCCCTGAGGTTCCCTGGCTTTAATGAGGAACACCAAAACAATGAGCAGGTAGATCAGGCAGCAGAAATAGAGGTGTCAAAGATAGACTTAGATTGGCAATATAAGGGGGAGTTGTTCCTAGCTTAATGGGCCCACGATGCCTCAGGCCATCAGGGCAGAGATGTCGCCTACAAGTGGGCACAAGACCTAGGGGTGGATTTAACCATGGACAGTATTTCTCAGGTTATCCATGACTGTGAGACGTGTGCTGCCATCAAGCAGGACAAGCAAGTGAAGCCCCTATGGTATGGTAGGCAGTGGTCCAAGTGGAAGCATGGAGAGGCCTGGCAGATTGATTACATCACACTGCACCAGACACGCCAAGGAAAGCACTACCTGCTGACCATGGTAGAAGCCAGCACTGGATGGTTGGAAACCTACCCTGTGCCTCATGCTACTGCCCGGAACACCATCCTGGGACTGGAAGAGCAAGTCCTGTGAAGACATGGCACCCCTGAGAGAATTGAATCGGACAACAGGACCCATTTCAGGAACAGCCTTATCAACACCTGGGCCAGAGAACATGGCATTGACAGGATATATCATATCTCCTATCATGCACCAAATGCTGGGAAAGTTGAACAATGCAACAGACTACTTAAGACTACCCTGAAGGCACTTGGTGGGGGAACCTTCAGGAATTGGGAAGTGAACTTAGCAAAAGCCACCTGGATGGTCAACACCCGAGGGTCCATCAATCGAGCTGGTCCTGCCCTGTCTGAACCCCTGCAAACAGTGGATGGAGACAAAGTTCCTGTGATACACATTAAAGGTATTTTAGGAAAGACTGTCTGGATTAATCCCACCTCAGGCAAAAACAAACCCATCTGTGGGATTGTTTTTGCTCAAGGACGTGGTTATACTTGGTGGGTAATGCAGAAAAACAGGGAAACTCATTCTCTACCACAAAGAAACATAGTCTTAAGTGAGAACTATGTGTAAGGTTTCATCGTGATACAGATGGAAATAGAATAAGGGGTGGATAATGTCCCAGACTGTGAAGCAAGATGTATTCAATTGCCATCTGTTAGAGGTGTGGCAGTTATCTTCTCTTAATTGGGCAGTTTTCCTTATCTCTTCCACAAACCAATCCTCTCTCAGGGGTGACATCTGCTGTTAATGGCCTACTGAATGTCACTGCATGACTGATAAAAATTGCAGCATCCCATCATGAGATACTCTGCCCAGAGAGAGGAGCCAAACATTTCTACCTGGATATAATCTTGAGTTTCTATAACACCAGCACGGCTTGTCCTGCACTGGATATCCCTGAGGAACAGCTGTCTCTTCTACTGCAGTAAGACTACACCCTTTTCTACAGTATCACTGCTCCAAGAGAACCACACCTGACACTCCAGGAGGACTGCAGCCATAATTCCCAATTGGACTGCTGCCAACACCCTGACTAACAGGGGGTCAGGTTGTATTCTGACTCTGTCAGTGTTGTTTTTGTTCTCTGCATTGTTTATTTTATCTTTTTAAAGAATTTTCTTCCCTAATAAAGAACTGTTATTCCTGCTCCCATATTTTTGTTTGAGAGCCCCCTTTAATTTCAGAATTTATAACATTTCGGAGGGAGGGGGGTCTACATTTTTTTTTCCATTTCAGGGGAGGCTCCTGCCTTCCTTAGCAGACACCTGTCTTTCCAAATCAAGACAAGTATAGAAAGCATTAATATCACACAAGAAAAATCACTGTTCTGGCTTGTGTTTGGGGTATCTGGTAATCTGCTTCTGTAGGAGTTTAGGGGGGCAGATATATTTGTGTAAGCTATTGCCTTTCTCTGAACGCAGTTGTTTCAACTGTTTACTCTTCCTCCAGTGTCGTACGTTCCACAGTCTTTCACCCCAAGCCGGGATGCTTTTTCCAATCATGCCTAAGGAGCTAATTATCAGGTTGTCTAAAGCAGAATATTCTGGTTTAATCTGTAAGTACTGTGTGAGCTTTCTGTATGCTAAACTGTACCTGTGGATAGTTCCTCATTTACTGGACTCTTTCCCATCCCCCCTTTCCCCTTTGATAGGGCACAGTAGGTTACTTTGCATTTTCTGGCACTATCATCTTTTGCCTCTACCTTATAATGGAGTTGAGATTTTTGACTAAAAGCAGTGCTATCAAGCAGTGCTGGTCCCCGGGTATGTACTTCTGGTGCAAAATGCAGTGTTGTTATTGGTTCTTATTGTCACAGTTTAGAGCAAGACTAGATTTTCTTCTAACACGGGGATGAGGGCTTGGGGTTTTTGGCAGGTCAAGGACAAGAAAGGGTAAAGCTGGATGAGAGGTGCTGGATACTTTGCTTTTAGGTATGAAAGTCAAGTTCAAAGACTTTGTAAACCCATACAAAAGGCAGCCTAAAGTTTATTTTCCACCAGGATTGCTTATGTTGTCTGAACACAGTCTCAGAGGCCATGAAATTTTGAGACAGCCGGCAGTCGGCTATAGCTCAAGATAGTCAAAACTTCTTCATTACAATATATAACTTTCTAATCCAATGGACTATCGCTACAGATTATGTTTTGCTTTTATAACCTATCACCTTTACTTACTTTTACTGCAATGCGGAGACTTTTAACCAATAGGCTGTTATTACATGTACACACATGTACCTCTACTATAACATCTAAACTCTTAACTTATTCTATATAATTACACTCTTACGTTATAAGCCCTTCACCATCTTATCAATAGTTTCTTACTTACTTAAGGCATATTCTTACCTATAACTATAGAAGCATAAGTTTATGATTTTTCTACTTAATATCTGCATACTTTATTTCTACATCAATCCAAGCTCCTTCCAAGGCTGCAAATCAAACCTTCCTGCATCTGTGAAAGTTTCTATCTTTCCATTTCCCACAACCACTGAATGGATTTAGTCTGTTGCCCAACGATCTATCCACTGTTAATGTGTAATTTTTTTTGCCATGTGTCTGTGGAAGGTAATAAAAGCTTTGAGCAGCAGTTGCACAAGAAAAATTTGTCATGGGGATATCACCTCCGTCTTGCGTGTCTTACTGAGGGGAAATAGTTCTGCAAGTTCAAACAATGTCTCCCTAGAATGCAAGTATGTGGAATGTTTCAGCCAGATAACAGCATTCTGTAGACAGATAGTGATTTGCCTGATTGTTTCAAGCATGAAGCTGGAAGCACTTAGCAGTCTGTCTTGCGTCTTGTAGGAAGCAAAATCTTAGCTCTTCGTCAAAGGTAGGCCGATGCACAGAAAGCCCATGTAGTTTGCTGCTAAAACTGTAGAATATACTGTATGTGAGGCTACAGGCATGCTGTCCAAGGATGGTGTCGTGGTTTGACATGGAAAAAGAATTTTTCTAGAAGGAAGAGGTCAATTTGGACATTGATCAATTAAAGGTGGACACGCCTCTGAGAACACAGAGGGGTTAAAAGCAGAATTCCCAGGAGAACTCACTCTCTTTGGTTCCGGTCAGCGTGCAGTGCAGACTCTCCCCTGCCCAGCGAGTGGCTAGGTGGGGGAGGGGAAAAGCCATGTGGCCTTCGGAGGTAGGCCGAAGGGTGGAGGGACTGGAAGCAGGCTGGCCCCCTGCAGATGGAAGGGTGGAGAAATCTGGGATGCCTCCTTCCTCCCCCCCCCCCCCAAGAGCCTCTCTCTCTCTCTCTCTCTCTCTCTCTCTCTCTCGAGAGAGAGAGAGAGAGAGAGAGAGAGAAGAGACAGCAGTGGTTTTGTCAGCAGTTCACCGCGGAGAAGGAGAAGAGCAGGGGGGCCACAAGGTGCCCAGCTGCCTGTGGGAGCCGGAGCCTGGGCAGTGAGCCATTCTTGGGAGTCGGGACTTTTAACCCTTCCTTGAAAAATGAAAGCTTTGTGAAATTTTTCTCCTCGGTTTGAAAGAGAGGAAGAGAGACAGCTTGGACCCTGTGATGTTAGAAGGAGAAATTCTAGGTGGGAGGAGATGATGGAGTGGCTTTTTGGCTAGACTTTTTCTTGGTAGCCACAGACTGAACTGATCTTCTCCTCCAAGAGAGACTGTATTTTAGGAGGATGCTGGTGAGCCCAAGAGACCTGCTTCAGCTGGGAAAAGACAGAAGTGGAGCGAACAGAGAAAAGTTAGGGAGGTTTGTGGTGGTGCCCCCTGTCTTCAGAGAGGAAGAAGAGAAGAAGATCTCTGTTCGTGGATCCTCGGCCCCAGGGGAAAATGGGGGGGGGGGGGACACTGTGGTCCCAAAAATGAAAAACTGAACTGTTGTTTTTTCCCCTCTTGGCAGGGCATCCTTGAAAGGAAAAATCCTAAAAGCAGTCTGTCCATCCATGCATTGGTGGTGAGAGCACTGTGCATGGAAAGGAGAGGGTCACCACTGGTAAACTTTTTTCTCCGGGCAGTGCCATGTGGAGACATGGAAGCACAGGATGTGGCAGCTGTGTTTCTTGGGGGGTCTGTGGCACAGGAGGGGCTCCTCTCTCCCTCAATGGACTGAGAATCGATTGTCTGGAGGGTGGAAACCTGATTTGGGTCCAGGTTGTGTCTCACTGTGGTTTGTTGGAGTTGGGTGGTGGGAGGAGGAATGCTTTGGAAGGTTTTCATTTTGATTTTTGTGTGTGTTTTTTTCTTTCTTTTTCCTTTTATAGTAGTATAGTAGTAGTAGCTTAATAAAGTTTTTTTCTTGTTATTAAGCTTGAGCCTGCTTTGCTCTGTTCTCGATTGCATTTCACAGCATTCACTTGAGAGATTGCATTTTCATGGGGGCACTGGCATTGTGCCAGTGTCAAACCATGACAGATGGTTTCGACACAATAAAATGTGTTGGAAGGATCCACCTCCTGCTTTATGAATAGCTGTGTGATAAGGCCCTGTTGATATCCATTTTCTGGTGAGAAGGGATATGGTAGGAGAAAACAGTGGATTGGACTGGCAGCTGTGGTGCTTCCATTGCACAGTGGAATCTCTCTTTTGTCAGTTTGGGTCAGCTGTCCTGACTCTATCCCCTCCAAGACTCTTGCCCACCCCCAGCTTACTGGTCTGTGTGAGTGGGGGTGTTTGAAGCAACAGCCTTTATGCTGTGGGAGCAGTGCTCCACAGTAGCTGAAACACTGGTGTGTAATCAACACCCTTCTAGCTACAGCTGCACAGCAGAGCACTATGAGGGCTGCTATGAGGAAAATTACCTCCATTCCAAGCCAGACCCAAACCAAAAGTACATTCCAGTGACACAGCAAACTTCAGCTTGCTTTAATAGCTGTTAAAAAAAGGAGGTGGACATGGGGAAGCTGGACAGTCCTTCATTGCCCTTGAACCCTATGTTACTGAGACAATATGAGGCCCCGACTGAAAGGCATCTTCATCTCTTCAGTAGTCCATAGCAACTGGGGAAGTTTGGTGATGCGGGTTTGTAAGTAACCTGAGGCCTTCACCTTTATTAAATTATCTCTGGGAATAGATGGAAATTATTTGGCTGAAGTAGATGGAAATTTCACTGATGCAGTGTTTGCTTACAGAATGACTGAGGTAGGTAATGTCTATAGTTCTGTCTGTGTAAACTCCCTAAGGTACCTAGAAGGTGCTCCTACTTCAAGGAGGTGGGAGAATTTTGGAGAAGTCAGGTATTGATTATAAATTCTGAGAGACTGGGTGATTGCCAGAGGTTTTAGAAGTCTCTGGCGCATGGTGGAATTCTAGATCTTGCCTCATAGGCAAGGTTTCCGATACTTAGCTCTGAACGAGAGAGAAAAAGGTTATAAAACCAAGATCCACTGGAGAATCATAGGATCCTAGAGCAGCCCATGTGTGAAGGGACCTCCAAAGATCTTCTGGTGCAGCCTTTTGTGGGAAAGGGAGCCTAGATGAGATTATTTAGCACCTTGTCCAATCACATCTTGAAAACCTCCAGCAATGGGGACTAGTGCAACTTCTGCCCATTGTTCCTCATCTTCTCCATGTGGCTCTGTGTGAAGAGAGAGCTTCTGCCCTCTGTATCTTCCCTTTAAGTACTGGAATACTGTGATGAAGCTCTCACTGAGCCTAGGCAGGTGCCTAATATTTTGAAATGAATTCCTTTCTTTTCTAGTCTTCATGCAGCCCCTTGCTGCTTTTAGGTGTTCCTCTACAGCTTTCCAATCATGGAAGTTTTCCCAAGCAAAGTTATCTGATAACTTGGGACTTGGAATTATTCCCTGCTTCTGTAAGTAGTCAGTGCTATTGCTTGCCAGCCTGCTGACTAAACCAACTTGTTGAGAATGAGTGTTTTAGGTTGCTTAAAGAATCGCCGGCAAAGGTATTGACAAAAGCAGGTTTAATATAAAAGTGAAAGTGTCATAAAGTTCTTTGGCAAGGTTTACTCTACTTCTTACCAGATGGTCAAAGCACTAAGAGAAAAAGCAAACTAAAATCTAAAATCAATCAATCTAAAACTAAAATAAACTCAAAAATTGTCTATGTTGAGGCTTGTCGGGGGGATGGAAGAGTGTGGATAAAAAAGAATAAGGAAGACCCTCCGGTTGAGTCTTCTCCATGTTGCTCCTCATGAAGAAGAGAGCCTCTGTCCTCTCTGTAGCTGCCTTTTGAGAGCCAAAATGCTGTCATGATGTTCCTCCTGAGCCATGTATTTTCTAAGGGAGAAAAGACCCAACTCTTACAACCTTTCCTCACATTCTCTGGTCTTTTGATCATCTTTGTTGCCCTCCTTGGGACCTTCTTCCATCTGTCTTAAAGCCAGGGAATCTCAGAAAAACGGAAAGCTGGACAAGACAAACGCAGGTTCAAACCAATGTGGTTCATCAAGCGTTTTCCGTTTATTCAAGATAAGGTGGTAGTTTATATAAGCTTCCACATAGTTTACAGAAACAAAGACACTCTAATTGGTAGGCTAACATTGTTTACCTTTCCCTTAAAACGGCCTACACTTTACACCATAAAACCTATACTAATTCACACCCCGTGTTCCCCACAGTACTTTAAGACTATTTTCTACCTGCGCCACAACCCTGAATTTCTAACTGCGTCAGAGGCTTTGAGGGCCCCACCAGGCCTCAATCTGAGGCCTAGCCTGGAGTAGCTCAACTTTCACAATTCATGCCCTCTTTCTCTCAAAAATGCTGTAACAATTCCCTCTTTTTCTTTTGAGCTACTCAGGCTGGAGTGAAGGCTCAATGAACTAATTTTTGCACACACTGTCTTTGACCCAGCCAGAAAAACCTGAAGAATTGAGCCAGTTATCAAATGAAGTGTCCATTTGGAGAACACTGCATTTGGCTCGTTGAGTCTTCTGAGGCAATTCGAGAACCTGATGTATGGTGGGAGCAAAAAGCATCAACCTACCGATATAACATGGGCCTCCCCTAGCATTCTGAGGGACTGCTGACCAGGCTCGGTCCCCACAAATGAGGAAGGTTCCTGGGGGCAGTTTTTCCTGCACTACCTCTTGGAGTCGAATTGTTACAATATTCTAAATAGTTGTAATACAATGGTGATCTGGGAGACAATCAAGTGTTGTCATCTGTCAATTTTCCATTTTCTTGAGTTGGTTTGGTAGCATAAGATCCAAATATCAAACAGTAATTTCCTGGGACAGAACCCAAAAGACCAAATTCTTGAAAACTATCATCAGTAAATTTAAGGTTTTGCACAAATGCAACAGCTTGCGCTCCCAGAGTGCTATTTAAACTTATTTGAGCTCAGGTCCAAGTCTTGAACTCTGCCATGGGACCCAACGAGACTCCAAAAATTAAACAAGTGCGAAATAAAAACATTGAGGCCCACCACATTCTTCTCAGGTTCTTGAATGCCCTGTCTAACATGAAAGAAACAATCTTAATTCTAAACATAAACTATAACTTCTAATAAACTAACTTCTGATAAATCTAACTTCACACTTATGATATTTCAACTTATTTTTCTGTTTCATCTATTTTAAAAATTCTGTTTCTGCCTTTTCGTATCAATGCAGCAAGAGCATCTGTCCTGTCCATCACACGACTTCTTGGTTGGATGGGTAAAAACACTCACTCAAGTAGAATTTCTGTTGATCCCCGTTGGGACCTCCCTCTTTTTCTTTTGCCATTGAAAGACAATGGCAAGATGAACAGAAAAATCACAGGCATTACTAAAACTTATTAAAAACTTAGCAAAAAAAATTCTATAACATCATTAAAAACACACTTATAAAAAAAACTCAAAGCCCACGATCTTCTGTGGGTGAAACACAAATCTTTGCACAATCCACTTTTGCTGTGCGTCCTCTGATCCACTTGTGGAGAGATCAGTGTCCTCTTGCAATTGAGAAGTTCCACATTCTTCACTGAAATCCATTTTGATTCTGCACCTGTTAAAACACAAACAAACCCAACACCCCCACAGGGACTGGAGGGTCCTCTCTCAATTCTGTTCCCTAAAACTTGCATGAAGAAATGGAAATATCAACATCTTTGTTATAAACATGAAAAACATTAAGAACAAAACAATGCATATAGTAAAGAAACTAACAACAAATAAAAATCAATCAAATAATAAACAATTAATATTACATATAAAATCACAGTTACCAAGTGCTACACTATCAAATTGTCATCCCAGAGTCTGCAGCAGCTGAAAAACCTTAAAACAACAGAGATTTGGATAAAACATGTCCGGATCATGTCTCTCCAAAACCTCCTTTGAGGCTCAGCTGTCCTGTATGGTCAAATTGTCAAGCCAAAAGGACTTGAATACCTTTTTGATGCAGAAAACATCTGGATCAATCACACCATCCACGTAGAGCCAGAGCCTGGCCAGAGCTCGAACTCTAATTGGAGGATATGTTTAAAGCAAAAGTCTTAAAAATAACAGTTATAAGTGAAAAACCTTATTATTAACAATTTATCAAAACATCAAATGATTGAACCTGTCTAAAATTTGTTTCAAGACAAAAATTCTCTAAATACAACAAACCTTTTCTTCAAAAATCTGAGAATTTGAAGTCTGAAATCTTGAACCAGAACTTGGACTATAAATTTTTTAAAAGATGAACTGCAGCTGCATAGAAAATTGAATAAAGAAAACACATGAGTAGTTAAAAAATCAAACACACAGGATCCTGAAAAACACATCTTACAATCAATCACCTAAAAAAAAAAAAAACCCCATAAAACATATGAAAACTGACTGTAAATATTAAAACAACACCTCAATACCTTAACATCTTAATAATAATTCTTATCACAAAAATCAGACAACTTACATTATATGATCAATCTATTAACAAGAAATGTTTAAAATAGTTTAAAACAATCTTGTCAAGCATTCATAACATTTGTAACAATCATTACTATTTATCATTACCTACAAAAACTTGACAATTATCATTTATCTTATTATCTACAAAACTCAAAAACAGAAATTGTGAACTCAATGCCAACATTCCATCTGACTGACTTTTCTCAAATCTTTGCTTTCAAAGACATTTTTAGCAATTAAATAATTATTAACATTTCTATCCTTTTTTGTTTTACAGTAATTTTCATCCACATTGTATTTGAAATAACTTTGATTTGCATAATGTCCATCCCTCTTGGTTTCTTGGAAAACACTCAGTACTGCTATACTTTTTCATTATGTCTTCTGACTCTTGCGAGGAATTGGAAAAATGCTGTTGAAATTTTTGCTGTAGTGTTGCAATCTCGCCATCGGTGGCACTGCTGCTCTCGGCGTGTTTGTTACCATGGCAACCAAGCTGTGCAGCGCCTCCGCCACCATTGCTGGGCGCTGCGGAGGGGGGGGGGGGGGGGGGGGGGGGGGGAACGGGACGGTGCCGTCTCGCTCCCGTCCTTGCTGCGTCACTGTGGGGACGGGCGAGGAGACGCTCCTGATGCGGCCGCGCCCCGCCTGCTCCGACTCCAGCGCGGCCGAGCCCCGGGGAATGCCCGTCTCCACCCTTGCGCTGTTGCTCGGCAACAAGGAACCTTCTGTGTCTTGGCCGATGTCCGCTCCGCCCCGGGGCCGCCTCAGGCTCGGTGCCGGCTGGCCCCGCTCCGGCCGGCCCCGCTCTGCCTGCCGCTCCGCGGTCCGCCCAGGCGGCTGGCCGGTGCTCGGCGCCGCCGCCGCCGGGTACCGGCGAGCCGCGCGTCTGCGCATGCACGCACCCGCGGCAGCCGCCGCCGCTACCGCAGCGGGGGGGCGAAGGGCCGGCGCCGCCTTGCTCGAATGCTCGAATGGCAGCTTCCGCTGCCTCTTTCTCCGCGGCCATGCTTTGTAAGGTATATAAAACTTTCTTCCAAACACCTCCAAGCTCTAATAGTGTTTTCTTGTCCTTTCTGCCCCCCGAGTCAATTGCTTGCATAAGATCGGACTCTTTTTATCTTTTTCCCTCTCTCAGAGAGGATATGTGAAAGAAACCGCGGTGCTCTTCCTCAGACGTTCTTAATACGTCCCCTTTCTTTCCCTTCGCGGCTTACCTCCAACCTCTGCGGGCTGCTCCGCTCTCGCTTTTCTTCGGCAAGGCAGCACCCCCGCTCCAGCTCTCCGGCCCCGGCCACGTCCACACCCGCCGTTCGGGTCCTTTGTGAACGCCGAGGTCTTCCCACTGCTCCGACGGACTCTCGCAAACAAACAACAATGCGAAGAGTCTTTTTCCTCCCGTTGGGAAACGGCCCAATTCGGAGTTTGGAGACTTCTGCTCCGTTCCACCTGATCCCCGTTCACAAAAAGTGAATTTGGGATCCCGGTCCCGTCACCATGAGGCGATTTGGACCTGAATTCCTGTCGCGCGACTCAAACCTGACTGCCCGTTACTCTAAAAGTAATTTGGCAGCCTTCTCGGAGCCTCCTGAGTCCCTGGTCCGGGCGCCACTTAAAGCCAGGGAATCTCAGAAAAACGGAAAGCTGGACAAGACAAACGCAGGTTCAAACCAATGTGGTTCATCAAGCGTTTTCCGTTTATTCAAGATAAGGTGGTAGTTTATATAAGCTTCCATATAGTTTACAGAAACAAAGACACTCTAATTGGTAGGCTAACATTGTTTACCTTTCCCTTAAAACGGCCTACACTTTACACCATAAAACCTATACTAATTCACACCCCGTGGTCCCCACAGTACTTTAAGACTATTTTCTACCTGCGCCACAACCCTGAATTTCTAACTGCGTCAGAGGCTTTGAGGGCCCCACCAGGCCTCAATCTGAGGCCTAGCCTGGAGTAGCTCAACTTTCACAATTCATGCCCTCTTTCTCTCAAAAATGCTGTAACACTGTCTGCATATTTTTGTTGAATTCTGGGGACCAGAACTGGACACAGCACTCCAGGTTCTGCCTGCAGGCATGGCCTCTGTGAGAAGAGGCCAGGGTCTGCCCTATGCTGGACACAGCTAGTTTCTGCTGAAACAGAGATTTTTGGAGTTCACTTAAGTTAACAAAATTAATTAAGCATTTATATTCTAGCTTGTAGAGTTATGTGTTAAATTTTAACCTTTTACTTAAGAAACCTCTGCCATGGTACAAAAGGGCATAAGAAAATGCAAATCTCTGAAGCTTATTGCACAAAGAACAATGCCTCAGAATGCAAAGAACCCAGATAAAGAAGCTTTTCTGTCTTCAAGCCTATCAAGACTAACAGATGCACACAGATAAGCACCGAAGGACCGAAAGCCCATGCGCAGAGAGGAAGAGTTCAAAAGTTCAACCATGAAGAAGACCACGATCTTCAGTCTCAAGAGACCACCAGAGACCCCTGCAGAACCACCATGACAAACCACGCATGCCTAGAAGGGCGCAGACCCTTTTAGCATGAGAAGAGAGGACAGATGGGACCAGGGGTTGAATATGCATAAAAAAGTTGTGTGATGTATTACATATGGAACACCTTTGTGAATGAAGGTTTGGGTTGGACTAAGGCTCAGTGCACAAGTCTTGGAGAGCTATCTTAGTTGTGCCGAGAGGTGGCAATACATACCCACTTCATAACTACCCCAAGTTGTGGAGTCTATTTATTTATTCATTCCGCATATCGCTTCGCTGCCAGCTAAGCAACAGACTCCTTGAGGGCTGAATCTGAGAAACTCAGCAAAGCTGGTGGCACCCCTGTGTAAGCATATTTAAGAAATGGCGAAATGCTGTTCGAGGCAGGTACTTCCCTGCTGCCCTTGGATCTGGAAGGTGGCTATGTCCTGAAGTAACTTTTTCATCCTACTTTGTCCCCTGTCCTGTTGAGGAGAACAGCTGTTTGGACCCCTGGCAGCCTGCCGAGATCTGGCACGGGAAAGGCTAAAAGGTAGGCTCGTCTATGTAGAAGGGGGATTGGTGGTTCTTGTTAGCCACAAAGGCACAGGGCGGGGCTTACCTCCATCAAGCGGTGGCGTGATTAAAAGAGGCCTTGTCTTGGATTACGGCAAATTTGGGAGAAAACTTCTAAAAGGGCCCCCCCCCCGAAAACTAATCTACATGGCCCCTCTCCTTAACTGGTTCGGGAAAATTTCCTCAGAGAGAAGTGGAAGAAACCTGTTTATTTAAACAGGTAAAGTACTCCCCAGCACACAAAAATAAGAATACTAGGTGACAAAAATTATTCGCTGTTCTGAAGAGATGACAAATTCAGAAAGTCTATCTAGTGGGTGGTCACTCTGTTATCAGTCCCTTTGTGTAGGCCACAAAGTGCGAGCTCCCGGTATTTCCCCGGGTCCCAGTCTGGAACAGGTTCAAACGGATCTAAGAAAAGGGAAAGAAAACTAGTCCAGGGAAAACTTTGACTGCCTCAGCTAGCTAAACTAACTAAAAAGCAAAGGAGTGCAATGTTCTGCCCCGTCCGTGCCCAGACAACACAGTGGAATTCTGTGTTCCAGCAGACTGTGGAGGAGTGAGTGCAGGCTGATAACAAAACTCTGTGCTTCTTCTTCTCCCCACCTCTGCTCTCAAAGCCCATCTTGAAGGCACAGAATATATCCAGCATAAACAGAACACACAATTGGGGATACAAGCATCATAACGTCACCCTAGGACAGGGTTTTATGGAGTGCGGTGACCCAGAGCGCAGTGAACAGGAGTGGGCAAACAGGGCTGTGGCACATATTTGAGGGGGTGGCATGGCAGTGGGTGTGGCACAGCAGTTTGCCTAGCAGTTTCCTCCTGCTAGTGGGGTTTTTAGTTTGTTGTGCATTTGTTGGTTGTGTGATAGATACATATTGTAATATTGGCTTTTAGTAAATATTAAAAAGGGAGTCTATTTGTGTGGTGTTAAAGTAACTTTATTATAAAGATATAATTTTTCTTTCTGTTGTTAATTAAGGTCAGACATAGTGAAATAGCTGACATAAGTATGCTCTTGTTAAAATGCCTGCTTGGATGGGATAACATCCAATGAACATACGAAGAAGACACCTGCTACAGATATGCCAACTATCAGCACTCACTGTCTGAAGACAGTGTGGACCAAGGCCCAAAAATGGAGGTGGTAAGAATGAATAAAACCACAACCAAGGAATATGCATGCTATAAGAAGGTGGATACAAGGAGGAGATATGGTAAACAATTCTTGAAACATGTAAACTAATTTGGGGAAATGTTTGCTATGCATAAGGGTCTATGAATATGCAACAGGCTGGTGTAATGGAAAAGGTATTTAAGGGTGTGCTCTTAGCTGAATGACAAGCACTCACCCGTTTTTAACCCATTGCTTTATTTCTGTCTCCTACTCTCTTTTTATTAAACTTTTTAAATTTTACAAGGAAAGTGAACCTTGTTTTTCACAGTTGGCTGGTTTGGGGATTTTTGGTTAGTAATGGTTTTTACACAATCAAAACCTGCAGTTAGTAAAAGTGTATGTTACCAAATAGAACTCTCGAAAAAAGATGCGTCTGTCCAGACCCCTTCCTGTGCGGTGTGTTTGAGCTTATCAGTGGTACCAGGGGGCGTTGCAGAAGAAGCCTGCCTGTGGTGTGAACAGGTGAATGATCTCCTTTTGCTGGTGGCCAAGCTTAGGGAGGAAGTTGAAAAACTAAGAAGTTTTAGGGAAAGTGAAAGAGAAATAGATTGGTGGAGTTCTGCCCTTCCATCCTTGAGGGATGCCCACCAGGAGTCAGAGGATTCCCATGCCTCCCACTGTCAGGCAATAGGACGACACCTGGTGGATGAAGGGGAGTGAAAATGGGTCCCTATTCAGGGAGGTAATAAACATTCCTCTCGACCCCCATCACCTACCCAGGTGACATGTCAGAAAAGGTATAAGGCCCTGCCTGGATCTAGAGCGTCAGCCAGATGACACAGAAGAAAATTATCTGCCTAGTGAGCCTCCCAATTACGCTTCATCTGTCAGATGGATCACCATGTTATGTGTATTTTAGATAATTTGTGCTTGTGAGAAATAGATGTATGAAATATGTTATATTGTGATTTATTAAAAAAATATGGATATTGATCTAGTATCGATATCTAACTGTGACGGACAAAAACTCTCTAATAGTTTAAAGTTAGAAAGTGTATGTTTATTCGACGCTGGGCAGCGTGCGGGATAGCTCCTAAATACACACTGCCCCTTCCAGGTGATTATAGAGTCTTTTTATCCATACAAGTATTGAATATATAAAATATAAATACATATTCATAATTTTGGTACATCCCATTCCCTGCTTCGTATGCTAATCACTCTAAAAGCTATTAAGCATGCGTAGTTTGTCCCTTGAAATGGGTCGGTGGTCCCTTTTATGGGGAGGGGTCTCAAAATGAGGAAGTAAATGAAGTCTTCCTCGTTCTGACCTTTCTATTTTTTCAATGCAAGTATGACAAATGAACTCTTGGTAGAACTCTCATTCCTTGTCTTCAATTGGTTTCAGAACAGAGGAGGCCCACAATTGTCTTATGTTCCTAAAAGCTATTTATCAGTTTCTATATTCTTCATTATAAACCTAGCTAACTAAACATTGTGCTGACAAGCAATTAATTATTAGTTAACTACTAACTTTTAACTTCATTAAGGCCTACTCATTTATTATTCTTATTTTAATTAACTCTAGTAAGGCTTATTTCTAACTAAAATCTTAGCTCCTCAAAATCTTTAAATGCCTTAAAGTTTACGTTTCAATTGGTAGGAAATATTCCTGTAAGTTTTCTTAAGCACTCAAGCTGGGGACAGGAAAGTTGCTTCACAGTATTTCAAAACCGCAGCTGGCAGCAGGGAGAAAAGGACCTAATTTGCAATCTAATGGACATGGCCAGCTAGGAGATGAGTGCTTCTCCAAGGTAATCAGAAGAACACCCAGGCAATGAATACATACTTGATAAATATCTCAGACTGAGGTAGCCAGAGCCATCAAGAAGACGAATCTCAACATCTTCCAGTAACCCTCTGATTGGCATACATCTCTTCCCAGACACAGTTTTGTTCAGCTGCAGAGAAAAGAGACTCTATGAATATGTGAGACTTTGAATGGAAAGAAAAGCCCGATGGCCGAAATCCCTGCCTCGAGCAAAATAAACTGTATAAACACCACTTGAGCAGGACGGTCAGTGTGAACATAGGGGACCCTCTGCAGCAGTGGCCAAACCTGTGTTTCACCCAGCACCGATCCCAGGCTCGGCACTGACCCTTTTTTTTTTTTTTTTTTTTTTATAGTGGCTTTTCATTGTTATTCTCTAAATTTATATTTGGAACATGTAATCAATTTTCCTTAATTAATAAATTAGAGCATTCATTTATAACAACCACCTCTAACATTAAAAAGAAAAGAAGGGTAGTCATAGTGGGTGACTGCAGGGATTGAGAGACACGGACCCTGCTATCCAAGCAAAGCTGTTTTATTACACTAGATCATCAGTATATATAGGTCTCTACATTCCGTACAAAATTTTCCACCCAGACCCCTTTGCCCTTGTTCCATGGCATCACAATCTTGGTTATCATTCTTGTGCCAGTAACATCCTTGTTACATTCTTTCACCAGCAATGTCTTTGTTACATCTTCCCTCATTGGAGCAGTCAGTGTCAGAGGATCAGAGTTACCAGACATGACATCTTCACTTATGTTCTTGCCTTGAGTTTATCTCTCCCATGGTTTTCACTGTACCAGGGCCAAAAGGTTGGCGGCACTACCCACCTCAGCTTCTGTAGCTGTCTGATCTTTCACAGGTGACTCCCTTCTGAGGGGAACAGAGGGTCCCATATGTTGACTAGACCCATTCCAGAGGGAGGTCTCCTGCCTCCCTGGGGCCTGGGTACACTATATTACTGAGAGACTCCCTGGATTGATTCAACCCTTTGATTATTACTCACTGCTGATACTCCAGGCTGGCAGTGATGAGATTGAAAAGAGGAGCATCAGGGCAATTAAAAGGGATTTTAGGGCACTGGGTAAAGTGGTTGATAGGGCAGGAGCACAGGTACTGTTCTGTTCAGTCCCTTTGGTAGGAGAGAAAAACAATAAAAGGCATATGAGAGCCCACATTACCAACAAGTGGCTCAAGGGTTGGTGTCATCAGCAGGATTTTGGGTTCTTTGATCATGGGGCAACTTTTATAGCACCTGGCCTGCTGGAACTGGATGGGCTCCATCTCTATGTTAAGGTGTTCTGGTTTGAAAGCAAAACCAGTGAGAGACTACAAGTCAGAAATACAACTTATTAGGAAAAAGGAAAAGAAACAAAATACATGCAATAATGTTGGGAAGGGTAGATAAATATGATTAAGAACCACAATAGTACAGCCAGGACGAATATAACGCCCCCTACTGGCTGGACAATAACCCTCACCTACAGAGGGGTCCAAAAGCCAAATGGACTGTTCCATCTCACCCCCCAGAATGTATGGCTCACCCCACACCTGTAACCCTCCCCTGAACCATCAGCTGCCTGTGACCCCATTGGCCCAGGTCCTGTTCCAGCCCACCTTGGAGCCCCCCTTGATAAAGGGTCTCCGGGGGGCCGGACGCCCTCTTGGATCTTTCCCTCTGCTCCTGGAACTTCCTCCGGGAGTCCCTGCTCCCCTCTTTGTCTCTCCCCTCCCCCATCACCTCAGGCCCAGCCACGTGCTGTGTCTGGCAGCTCGAGGCAGGGCCTTTCTGCATCCTGAATAAACCTGATCCCCCAAGAGCAACCTCAGAGATCTCGCTTGTATCCGTCCGTGGAATACAAATAAACGTCTTTACACAATAATACAAAAGAAAAACCACTGACAGAGTCAGAATATAACCTGATGCCCCTTTGGCCAGTGTGTCGGTAGCAGTCCAATTGGAGTGGCTGCAGTCCTCCTGGAATGGCAGATGTGGTTCTGCTGGAGCAGTGGTCCTGTAGAAGGGTGGAGTCTTCCTTTGAAGGTCCAGTGGAAAACCCCACCTGTTCCTCTTGGAAACCTGTGGAAAGGCTGACTATGATGTCCCCAAAACCCAGATTATACCCAGTCAAGAATGCTTGACTCCTCCCTCTGGGCGGAGCATCTCAAAATGGGATTTTAAAGTTCTTATCAGTCATGCAGTGACATTCAATAGCCTACTATCAGCAGATGTCTCCCCTGAGAGAGGATTGGTTGTGAAAAAGATAAGGAAAACTGCCCACTTAACAGAAGACAACTGCTACACAGATGGCAAATAGAATACATCTTGCTTCTCAATCTGGGACATAAGGGAAGAAAGATTTTAGCTCATGAACTGGTGGAACTCATTGAGATGACTTTAAACTAGGTTTGAAGTGGGAGGGGGATGCAGCTGGGCTGTCTGGAAGAAGGCTCAAGAGTGGTAAGACTTAGGGGTGAAATCAGTAGCCCAGCTGAAGTGCATGTATACCAAGACATGCAGCATGGGTAACAAACAAGAAGAGCTGGAAGCCATGGAACAACAGCAAAACTATGATGTAGTCACCATCACGGAAACATGGTGGGATGACTCAGATAACTGGAGCGCTGCACTGGATGGCTACAAGATCTTCAGAAGAGACAGGAAAGGGAGAAGAGGTGGAGGGGTGGTGCTTTATATTAGCGAGGCTTTTGATGCCATGGATATTGAAACTAATGATGATGAAGTTGAATGCCTATGGGTAAGAATTAAGGGGAAAGCCAACAAGGCTGACATCCTACCGTGAGTCTGTTATCGTCCACCCAACCAGGAAGAAGAGGTGGGCAACTTATTCTGTAAGCAGATGGAAAATGTTTCAGGATCTCCAGCCCTTGTTCTTGTAGGTGACTTTAACCTACCAGAAATTTGCTGGGAACTTAATATAGCAGAAAAGAGGCGGTCCAGGAAGTTCTTAGAGTGTGTGGAGAACAACTTTTTGTCACAGCTGGTGAGTGAATCCACCAGGGGAGGAACTATGTTAGACCGGTTGTTTGCAATTAGAGGTGGGCTGGTGGGAGATGTGGTGGCTGGAGGCCACTTGGGCCATAGTGATCATGAAATTATAGAGTTCTCAATATTTAGTGAAATGAGGAGGAACATCAATAAGACTTTTACACTGGACTTCCAGAGGGCAGACTTTGGCCTATTTAGGAGACTTATTCAGAGAGTTCCTTGGGAAGCAGCCCTTAAAAACAAAGGAGTTCAGGAAAGGTGGATGTGCTTCAAAACAGAGATCTTGAGGGCACAGGAACAGACTGTCCCTGTGTGCCAAAAGATGAGTCGACAAGGCAAACGTCCAGCCTAGATGAGCAACAAAGTTTCCAAGGAACTTAAGAATAAAAAGAGGATGTATCATCTTTGGAAGGAGGGTCAAGTGTTTCAGGAAATATTTAAGGGGGTTGCTAGGGCATGTAGGAAAAAAAATAGAGAGGTCAAAGCTCAGGTAGAACTTAATTTGGCAACTTTTGTAAAGGATAATAAAAAATGTTTTTATAAATATGTTATCAGCAAAAGGAAGGGTAAGACTAACCTTTGTTCTCTTCTGGATACAGGAGGGAATTTAGTAACTGTAGATAGAGAGAAGGTGAAGGTGTTTAATGCCTTCTTTGCCTTGGTCTTTAGCAGAAAGACAGCTTATCCTCAGGACAACTGTCCTCCTGGGTTGTTAGATAGTGTTAGGGAGCAGAACGGTCCCCCTGTTATCCAGGAGGAGGCAGTCAGAGAACTGCTGAGTCGCTTCGGTGTTCACAAATCTATGGGACCAGATGGGATCCATCCCAGGGTGATGAGAGAGCTGGCAGATGAGCTTGAAAAGCTGCTCTCCATCATTTACCAACAATATTGGCTCACTGGTGAGGTTCCAGATGACTGGAAGCTGGCTAATGTGACACCCATTCACAAAAAGAGCAGGAAGGAGGATCCTGGTAATTATAGGCCAGTTAACCTGACCTCAGTACCCGGTAAGGTAATGGAACAGTTTATATTGAGTGTCATCACGCAGCACTTGCAGGATGGCCAGGGTATCAGACCTAGCCAGCATGGGTTTAGGAGGGGTAGGTCGTGTTTGACCAACCTGATCTCTTTATGACCAGGTGACACACCTGGTGGATGCGGGAAGGGCTGTGTGTGTTGTCTATTTGGACTTCAGCAAGGCCTTTGACACTGTCTCCCACAGTAAACTCCTGCAAAAGCTGGCAGCCCATAGTTTGAACAGGAGCACTCTTTGCTGGGTTAGGAACTGGCTGGATGGCCAGGCCCAGAGAGTGGTGGTAAACAGTGCTGCTTCCAGCTGGCAGCCAGTCACTAGTGCTGTGTTGGGACTCTGATGGCTGAAAACTTCTAGCTTTTTGAATTTAAGGGTGCCAACCCTCAAGTAAACACCTTGTTTGACCTGAGACCGTGGAAAAGGCTTCACAAATTGAGTGATCGCACAGAAACAGTGTGTGTGTGGTTTGGCTAGTATTGTGTGATCTCACAGGGTGAAAAAACATAGATTTGGGATTTTAGTATATGGTGATATATGGGAGCCAAGATGGAGAATTTTGGGGGTGGGTTAGTTGTCTTCTTTGCACCTTCTTCCTTCTTCTTCACGAATCTGGGTGGTTTTCTCTAATTGGGTGAAAGATGTCTGCATTGTGAGTTTCGGGTCATCATAATTGGGTTAGAAGCATAAATAATATACTTGTCATCTGTTTATTGGGTAATTGGGACTTAAATAGCCTTGAATAGACACCATTTTAGATCACTTTCTCCACTTGTTAGTGAGCACTCACATCTCATGAGTTTGTAATAGATAAGGATAATAAACTTCAGTGTGAGACTTCAAAAGCATCTCCTGACCTTGGAGCAAGAAAGAGCCTGGTATTCCAACAGTAGTGTTCCTCAGGGGTATATGCTGGGGCCAGTTCTGTTCAATATTTTTATTGAGTACATGGATGAGGGTATTGAGTCTTTCATTAGTAAATTTGAGGATGACACTAAGCTGGGAGCATGTTTTGAAAGGTAGGATGGCTCTGCAGAGAGACCTGGAACAGTTGGATGGATGGGCAGAGTCCAATAAGCTGAAGTTTAATAAGTCCAACTGCTGAGTCCTACATTTTGGCCACAATAACCCCCTGCAACGAGGCTGGACAGTGCCCAGGCAAAAAGGGACCTGGGGGTACTGGTTGACAGCCAACTGAACATAAGCCAGCAGTGTGCCTTGGTGGCCAAGAAGGCCAGCAGCATCCACACCTGTATGAGGAATAGTGTGGCCAGCAGGACCAGGGAGGTCATTTTTCCCCTGTACTTGGCACTGGTGAGGCCGAACCTTGAGTACTGTATCCAGTTCTGGGCCATTCTGTTTAAGAAGTACGTTGAGATGCTTGAGTGTATCCAGTGGAGGGCAACAAGGCTAGTGAGTGGCTTGGAACACAAGCCCTATTGAATCATTAAAACCAAAAATCACGGACAAAGACTCTCTAACTAGTCAAAGCTAGAAAGTGGTATGTTTATTATGCTGGCGGGCAGCATGGGGGGGGGGGTCGTTCTCAAAATGCATGACCGCGCCACACAAGGATTTTTGCCTTCTATTTATTTCTCAAAATAATGCATATGCATAATTCCAGCACCTCCCATTCCCGCTTTGTATTAAAATTAGGTTATTAGTCCCTCAGGCGTGTGCAATTCTTCTCTTAAATTGGGTTGGTGATTTCAAATTGGGTCAGTGGTCTCAGAGATGAAGTCAGGAAAGTCTTCGTCAGGTCTCTGTGACCCTCTGGCATGATCTAAGGCCCCCTGCTTCATGATCAATTAGCATAGAGTCCAGGTGCTGGGCATTGTTCTACTGGTTTCAATATGTTCCTATAATGGGTCACTTGCTCCACTTCCTTCTACAAATGAGCTCATAATATAACAATTAGCTTTAGCTTAAGCATCTAATAATCATTAACTTAGCATTGGTGTATCTAACTTCAATATGAATTGGGTCTAACCCTCAGCTAAAATCTTAAATTTTTAAAATCATAATTCATTCCGTACTCCTTCTTCAAGGTTAGTAAAATCTTTTACTAATATATAAATTCTTCTTCATCTAGCCAACCTATGTGGTAGGTATTTCTTAAAACTGTACCATAGGTTGTGGATATTAAAGTTAAAGCTGTTACTTGCCACAACAGTCTCAAATTCTAAATAAGTACTATAATAGACAAAATCAAATTTATATTAACTAAAATAAGTTAAACAATAATTAAATGAACTAAGGTATTGAGCAAGTTGGTTGCCATTGGAGACCACTCAAAAAGCACATCCCACAGATGATGGGATGGGCCTTTTTCCAATTTTTAAAATACTTTCTGCAAGTTCATCCCTATAGGCACAGACAATATTTTTGGGACAGTAATCAAATTCACCTTTATATGTTGGTATGATATGACAGGTGCCTGATAGGAAAAATCGCATCCTTCAATTTTGACAAAGTTACAAATGCACAAGTTAAATTAAGTTTCACTCACAGTGATCTCATCTACCATTATAGTGGGGCATGCTGTTCTGAGGCAGATTCAACCTTGTATACACAAGCAAGGTTGTCTGGTTAATGGGATGCATTTCAAAGTGATAAATACTTTGCTCTGTATCCAGAATCTAAACTCAGAGCAGTTAGTTAAGCATTTTTCACAGTATTTAGGATTCTTAATGAGATTAATTAAATCTATCTTGGACAAACCCATATTCATAGCCCTAAACATTTCTTCCTTCTCACACAGTTGCATTTTTAATTTTTAGCATTTGACCCAGAGACTTACAGGAGTCAAAATCATAGGCTTTCTTTTGACACTTATATACTAGTTACATTATATGTAGGTGGTACTGTATTAGCTATGGTTATAGCAATAATCATAAATGCCACAACTCTCCAAGCTACACCTACTTAATTATTTATTACAACTACAAGCTTTTCTATTCTTTGGGGGATTACTACACTATGCTTATAATTTCACCCACAATCTAATTATTTTCCTGAGAAAGTTTTAATTTCAGTTTGTTGTCAACCGGTATGTATAACTTTCCATAGTCCCTCAGGAGTCTTCTTCACTTGGGAATGATGGATCCAGGCTCTTTGTTCCTTAATCTTGATTGCAGTAAAGGTGGTGAGGAGCACTTGGAATGATGCCTCCTACTGCGGTTCCAGAGTCTTCTCTGCAAAAGTCTTAACATATACATAATCCCCAGGCTGTACATCATATACTGGTTCATAACAATGCTTTGGTTACCTCTTGTGCTTTGGCAGTTCTAGTAGGGAAAGCTTCTGGCCACCTTGAAAAGGTATCTATTAACACCAATAAGTATCAATACCCCTCTCTCCTGGGCAGTGCTGAAAAATCAATTTGCCATTTTTGCCCAGGTTCATATCCTCTCTTAATTTGTTCAAGCTTTGGTTTAGGAATATTTTTGGGATTAGTTTGGAGGCAAAGGCTACACTGGTGAGTTACCTGAATCACTGTATTTTGCAAGTTTTTGGTTAGGATTCTGTTTTTCAAGTAATTATACAAGGCATCTATTCCCCAGTGTGTTTTCTCATGTTTGCTTTTCACTAATGACCATAGAATGTAAGAGGGGATCATAAGTCTTCCTTTACCTTCATCTGTAACAGCCCACCCCTCTTGATTATAACTCCTATTTTCTTTCTCAATAAGCCTTTTTTCTTTTTTATTGTACCTTGGCTTACCTTCAATAGAAATTTGTCCATCTGGGATTAAGGCTGCTTCAACTGTCTCAACAATTACTTCACCTTTAGCTGCTTTTTTGCCTCTTTGTCCGCCAGCTCATTCCCTTCATCCAATTCAGAGCTCACTTTTTGGTGTGCCTTGATGTGCATGATGGTTACCTTTTCAGGTAGCTGGACTGTCTCTAAAAGTTTTATTATCTCTTGTGCATGTTTAATGCTTTTTCCTTGTGAGTTCAACAGTCCTCTTTCTTTCTAGGTGGTTCCATGTGCGTGGGCTACCCCAAATGTATACCTTGAGTCTGTGTAAATATTGATTTTCTTTCTTTTTGCCAGCTTTAAAGCTCGGGTTAAGGCAATTATTTCAGCCTTCTGTGCTGAGGTGTTGGTTGATAATGATCCAGACTCTATTACCTCTCGGCTTGTGGCAACTGCATAACCAGCATGCCTATTTCTGTTGATAATGTATCTGCTTCCATCAGTAAACTAGGTCTCAGTGTCCTTGAGAGGGGTGTCCTTCAGATCTGGATGACTGGAGTAGATAACTTTGATAGTCTCCAGGCAATCATGGATCACCAGTTCTCCCATACTACCACTGAGGAAAGAAGCTGGGTTCACAGTGTTAGTTACCAAAATTTCTACATTATCTTGTTCTACTATTATGGTTTGGTATTTCAAGCATCTCTGTGGGGAGAGCCAGTGTCTCCTGTTGACTTCCAGTACTGCAGACACTGTGTGGGACACTAGCACAGTCATCTTCTGGCCCAGGGTGAACTTGTGTGCTTCCTGGATGTTCATTGCCACTGCCGCAACCACTCTGAGGCATCCTGGCCCTCCCTTAGCTGCTGCATCCAGCTGCTTAGAGAGGTGGGGGCCCAGATCTTGTGCTAGTATTCCTAAAGCAATTCCCTGCTTTTTGTGAGAAAACAAGAAGAATGGTTTACTCACATCTGGAAGTCCTACGGCTGGAGCTGACATGAGGGCCTTCTTCAGTTGGCCGAAGGCTCGTGTTGCTTCTTTCCTCTAGTGGAGAACTCTGTTTCCTTCCATGATCAGAGCATACAGGGATTTAACTAACAGTTCATAATTATAAACTTACTGTCCTTTATTGTCTGGGGTTTTGGGGTTTGGCATATTGCTTCCTTGTAGTTTTGCCTTAGAGTCTTTGTCCAGCGCTGACCACATAACTCAAGGAGATGACTGCTTTACCACTTGAATCTTTTTCTGAAATACTCTATACTTTTTTAAACCCAAAAAGTTCAGGAGGCATACCATCTAATCCGCACATGCCTCTTGGGTTCGGGTAGTTACCCGGAGGCCGTCTACATACTGCAGCAGCTGTCCTTCCTCTGATAGAGCTTCTCAGGACTCCAGATCTCTTGTAGGTTGCTCTCCGAATATTCTGGGGCTGTTATTAATACCGTCCATGTGAGCTGAGTCTTCTGCCCACTCTTGGGATTCTCCCATACAAAGGCAAAATTTTTCTGGATGGCTTCATGGAGAGGGAGGCAAAAGAAGGCACTCTTCAAATCTAAAACAGTAAATAGGTTAATTCAGGTATTAAACAGGTTAACAAAGTGCAGGAGATGGCAGCCACTGGGTATAAATCCTCAGTTATCTTATTAACAGCTCCTAAATCTTGTACTATTCGGTATGATCTATCAGACTTTTTAACAGGTAAAACAGGAGTATTGAACTCAAACTGACACTCTTAATAGCTGTCTGTAAAAAAATTTTAATTACTGGTCCAATCTCTTTTCTGTCTTCCTTCTTTAAGAGATGTTGTTTAACTCTAACTGTTTGTTTCCTTTTTTTAAACTTAACTTGCACTGAGGGTGAATTCTTTGCTCTCCCTGGTATATTAGAAGCCCACACCTCAGGAGATACCTGATCCATTATTTTCCTTTACCTCCAAAATAATCTCCCCATCTTTTGCTTTTAACTGCTACACAAACCTATAAATGCCCACTTGTTTTCCAAGTTTATATTTTGATAGTTTGCAAAAGTATGCTTTTTCAGATTGGCCAGTTGCTCCCCTTACCATAACATAATAATCTGTTATAGACATTAAGGTTTTATTTAACACTGAGTAGGTTGCCCCCATGTCTACTAAAAATTTTATTTTTTTTAGTTTCCATTTTTATCAAATAACCTATATCCTTGCTCCTCATGCCCAGTTGCTACTAAAAGTCTTATAGCTCTCTGAGTAGCCTTGGTTTCTTTAAAATTACAAGGTTCCTGTCTCGGCCTTCTCTTCTTAAATGTCTGTGCTTAGCACAACTTTTTACACTGAATACAGTGAAAACAAACCCAGGGTTCATAAGGGTAGCCCTTCAAACAAGCAACCCCTACCAAATTTGGTCTCCTCTGATTATTAATTTTATTTATAGGACACTTCAGTTACTTATTTTTACTCACTCTACCTAAACTTTGTTTTGATGCTGCTGAGTCAGGGACGGAAAGAAAATACTCCAGTCTTCAGAAGGCGAATTAGAAGGCTTTAATGAAAGTAGCGCATCTTTTTATAATGTGACTCGCTAAGGTGAGATGAGACTTGATTTGTCTCAAAGTAAAAACCTCTCACACAATTGGTGAGCTATGAATAGCACACTCTGGAGAATTATATCTATAAACAACGGTTACAGAAAGAGAGATAATAATTGTTTAAATTCTTTTCTCTAAATTTCCCAGGCTCAGCCTGGGAGAAAATTATCTCTGTTCTTTCTTCGACTGAACTGAGAATATCCACATTGTTTCACAAAATTTTACAGTCTTTTCCTAGTTTTTTCCTGCACAATCCAATCTTCAAATACTAAGTGTGACTTCAAACACACCAACTTTAAAATCTCTGGTTCAAAATCAACTTGATTAAAGTGTTGTTTCTACTGATACAGGGCACACTCACTTTTCTGCCTTGCAAAATAACAATAATATCATCTTGCAGAAATTTCCAAAGATCAAGTCCAAACTACTGAGGTAAAGGTACCCCTTTGATCTGTCTAGCAATGATTAAAACAAATGAAAAGGCTGTCTCTGTTACAGCAAAAAGTCTGATATGCCCACAAACACAAATGGGGGGGGGGGAATTCCTGGAATTCTTTTAATTTGTTTTAAACTTACATAAATCACCACACACCACACTGTAGTTTTTCCACATTAAATGCTGCACTTGTTGCAAGCAAATTCTTAAAATCTCCACCAACACAGTCATACAGTCCTGAGAATCAAATTACCACAATGTGGGGGAAAACCCACACAACTCTCCCGTACCTCAAATCTCAGGAATCAACTTATAACAAGCTGTCTCTATTACAGCTCTGACAGCCCACAAACACCGGTTCAAGTTAAAACCCTTCTAAAAAGGTTTCTTAACCTTTTGAACTCAGGCTCTATTATAATGGCAGGTGAACCCGGTGGGAAGAAATGATGATGTCTGACTCCAGTTCAGAAGACTGAATGATTTCTTTATTATAACTATACTATAATACATTAATATACTATTTAAAGGTGATACTAAAACTACATACATACTTTTTCTAACTACCCTAACTCACGACTGGTGACCCTCTTGCCAGAGTCCAGACACAGGTGGACTGGATTGGCCATCAGGCTCAAACAATCCTCACCAGAATCCTATCAAGCAATCACCCCAGGTAAACAATTCTCCAAACACATTCCACATGGGAAAAACAAGGAGC
The DNA here is from genome assembly GCF_048771995.1 of Taeniopygia guttata. Lineage (NCBI taxonomy): Eukaryota > Metazoa > Chordata > Aves > Passeriformes > Estrildidae > Taeniopygia > Taeniopygia guttata. Next base: position 17,383,964 of record NC_133064.1, read on the forward strand.
AGAAATAGAAATTGTTTTCTCTTTCTTTCCTCTGTGCTCCTCTATGAAAAATCCTGAAAGAGAGAAGACTGTGCCTGCCACAAGGCTCAAGCTTAATGTACAGCTCAACAACACAGTTAACACAAAAAAGAAATTACCAGTTTGTTACAATTATAATTTTTACACAATAACCAGAAAAATTTCACACTACGCCAGATGAATCTAAAGTTGCAACTTTGCAAACTCCACAAGGAGAGGGACCACAAAGGTACTGTGTTACAGAGTTCAACCCTTGCTTCCCAGATCCCACAGGCAAAGGATTGCTTAATACCCGAACACAGCGCATTACAAAGACTGGTTATAGTCAAATATGGATATTCTCAGTTCAGTCAGAGAGAACAACAGAGGGTTTCTAACCAGGCAGGAGCCTGGGAAACAGTTGGGAAGGAATGTAAATAATTCTTTATCTCTCTTGTTGTTCACATTGCTTATAGATAAGTTCTGCCACTGAGTGTCATTCACTGCACACCAATGGTGTGAGATGTTTTTACTCTGGGACCAATGGAATTGGTCTGGATGATGCTCTCTATAAAAGAGTGATGTATTTGAAATAAATCAGAGTTTTACTCTCTTGCCTTCTGGAGTAATTTCGTTCCTGTCCTGCCTCAACAGTGACAGTCAAATACTAAGCATCACAGGGAATACTGTTCCCTGCAACTAGAAAATTCACAAACACAAACTCACTAGGAAAGGGGTATTTCCTTCCACACACAAACTCAGTTATAACAACTTTAGACCAGGATTTGCCCTTATGACTGCTAGCCCCAAATTGCTAGCAAACTGAGCCCTCTATGGCAAAACTAATGGCAAAATCCCCTTCTGCCAGCCACAAAAGCCCGAGCTCAGTACAACAATTCAATAACTCTTTCTCATGGTGTCCTAGGGTGACGTTATGGTGCTTGTATCCCCAATTGTGTTCTGTTTATGCTTGATGTTATGTTCTGTGCCTTCAGGACTGGCTCCAAAAAGTGAAGGTTTGTTTTGTTTTGTTATCAGACGGCTCACCTCCACCTACGGTCGGTATCTAGGAGAGGCTAGTGCTTGCTGGCTGTCTTGCTTGCTTGCAGGCTTGCTTGCTTTTCCTTTGCTCTCACTCCTGCCTTTTGCTTTTGCCCTTGCTTTTGCTTATTAGTTAGTTTAGCTAGGCAGTCCAATTTTTTTTCCTGGACTGTTTTTCTTTCCCTTTCCTGAATACCATTCGAACCTGCTCCAGACTGGGATCTGGGAAACACCGAGAGCCTGCATTTTGTGACCTGCAGCAGCCATCCCCAGTGCCAGAGACCAAGAACTGGGCGACCACTCCCAGGAGAGACTTTCTGAATTGGTCATCTCTTCATAGCGATGAAAGAGTTTTTGTCATCTGGTGTTGTTCATTTTTTGTGCTGGGGAGTGCTTTGCCTGTTCAATAAACCGTTTTTTTCCACTTCTCTCTGAGGAAATTCTTCCCAAACCAGGTGGGGGGAGGGGCCGTGGAGGTTTGCTGTCTGGGGGGGCTCCTTCCAGAGGTTTTCTCCCAAATTTGCCCTAAACCAGGACAGCTGGCAACCAGATAAACCAAATTTCAACTGCAACTTCAGCTTGCAAGCACACTACAGAGGCTCAAGTTGTGTGTGGGACGTCTCCCACAACTTACCAAACGACCTTTCTTGATCATGTGTATGCCTTACAGGTCACTACCTAAAACTGTTTTAATTTTTAAACATAACATTTTGTCCGGAGTCTTAGTAGTCAGGGGCCCTTGTCTGCTGCTGGATTAGCAGTCTGGGCAGCAGAGCCCACTCTTCCAGGAATATCCTGGGGGCACCCTGAGAGGGTCCACGAGCAGGGCTGGTCTCACAACCAAGCAAAGTCTCCTCCTGGCTGGCTCACCAATTGAATCATTAAAACCGAAAATCACGGACAAAGACTCTCTAACTAGTCAAAGCTAGAAGGTGGTATGTTTATTATGCTGGCAGGCAGCATGGGGGGGGGGGGGGTCTGTTGGGGAAGATGAAATTGAAAAGCCTTATAAGTATGATTGCCTGGCAAAAGATTTAGAAAATACAGAGATTGAGATGGTAACAAGTTTTGAGATACCAAACCTTAGTTACTGAACAACTAGAAAACAATAGTACAGGCAGGATGAAAGCAATCCCCCCTTCTGGTTGAACAATGCCCTTACCTACAGATAGGTCCAAAGGTCAAATGGACTGTTCCATCTCACCCCCCAATGTATGGTTCATCCCACATCTGTAACCCTCCCCTGAAGCATCTGGCTTCTGTGACCCCATTGGCCTAAGTCTTGTTCCAGCCCACCTTGAAGCCCCCTGATAAGGAGTGCCTGAGGGGCCAGATGCTCTCTTGGATTTTTCTCTCTTAGGACTCTCTCTTGGAACATCCTCTCCCTCTTGGGATCCTCTCTTATCTTCCTCTACCTGTTGCCTCTCCCTTCCCCCACTCTCTAAGGCCTGCTACGTGTTGTGTCTGGCGACTCCAAGCAGGGCCTCTCACCCTCTCTAATGAACCATATATTCTAAGAGCAGCATTCAGAGATCCCTCATCTCCATCCATCCAAACCGTCCTGGAGTCCAGCGTCCAACTAGGAAGACGAACCCCTGCAGACCTGCACTCACACGTTTCTCAATGCCTCTCCAGCTTTTCTGCCTGTGGGAGACTTCTCCACAAACGGTAACTAAATAACCAGTTGTAGCCTCCTAATTGGTGTCGTGAACATGTCATGTCGTTACTTGGTGGCGTGAAAGGCAAAGCTCTATAAATTTGCCGAGGCAATCCTCGAGCACGACGAATCGTTACCAAGTAGCCAGTTTTTGGAGCTCTTGGAGGATTTTTGCCTGGCAATCCTCAAGCACAGGCGGACGCTGCTGTGTGGTGGCTATCTGGAGCTCTATGAGGAACTTTGCCGTGGCACCCTGCAATGTGTAACAAGCACAGGCGAGCACTGCTTTGCACTGCCCACGCTGGAGCTCTGAGTGGAGTCTGGAGGCCCCGAGCATGGAAAGCTGTTCCTGAGCGACGCCTGAAACCAGAGCTCTGAGGGGGATCTGTAAGAGGCCGTCTGAAGACCCTCACTCATTTTTGTCTGACCGATTGCCACGAGAAGGAACTCCCTTCCCCCCTCCATTGCAGTTCCGGCTTGGAGAAGGCAACAGTGCAGATGCAGCCACTGGACCGTTATGTTAGCTGTTCTGAACGAGGCCTGACAAGAACTTGGCAAGGACTTGGCAAGGACTTGGCAAAGACCTGGCATGGACCCAGCACAGGACGACCTGCTGCAATGCCTACTTCACTCTCCATCCTTAAGCCGAATGAACTGTTGGGGTGACTCTGGTGGTCTCTCACTGAAGACCTCTTATCTGCCTTGTTACCAACGTAACAGATGGAGATCAAGAACCCTCTTCCAAGGACTGAGACTGAGACCCCTACCACAGGGAGTTGGGGGGGGGGGGGAATGGTGGTGTGAATACTATTGACATGACCTGTTCTTTTCCAGTAACTTCAATGGACTTATTCTTCATTGTGTTCGTCCTGCTTTGGTGATTTCGGTGGACTCACCTGTTCCCCCCGCAGCAATTTCAATGGACTCTATGTTCCCCCCTTTTCCCTATGTGAACTATAACTGGACCCCTGGGTTGGGTAGGATTTTGGAGACTTTCCCCGACACAACAAGACGGATCTCCATTGTCCAGACCAGTGAGGATCTCGCCTGTGTTGGTAACTATTCCCATCCCCCTCTTTTCTCTCTCTCTCTCTAGTCTTCTATTTCCTCTCTGATCCCACTATCGCATTTATTGTTTTGGCCCCTAATGAAGGTGCATTTGTTGTGATTAAACTGATGGTCCCCTGCTGTTTGTCTTTTGCACTTTGGGATCAGCTAACGAACCATCACAACACCCCGCTATAAGTGGATTGTGACAATAAATTGGCGTCATGGACAGGATTTCTGTCTAGGCAGAAGGGTGCAGGTTCTGTGTAGACTGTAACAGGGGAAAGATTCAAATTTCCCACAGACTGCACATTGTCTAGGTGAAAAAGCACCCACACCATCTTCAGAAATTTGCAGATGATCTCTCAGTGCAAAAGGCAGGACACTGTTGTTTTGTTGTTGTTATGTGTATTTGGACTGTCTGGAAAGGAAGGGACAACTTGAAGAAACTAAGCAGAGCCTCCCAGGCAGATTTTGTCTCTTCACCCACCCAGGGAAGCGAACGGCAACACAGCGAAGGCTGTGTGGTTTGCGTAACTTAAGTTTGTACCTCCCTGCCGTGGTTTTGGTCCCTTCACAAAACGAGCAATAACCTTATCGATAAAGCTGAAGTTGGATTTTATGCTCTACTAGCTAAACACAATGCCAAACCCTCTCCGGGAGGAGAGGAATGGGCACAAAGTAACTGGTTTAATTTGGATAATGTGGTTGATAGAGTATGTTCTTTACAACATGAATCAAAATTCAAACTGGGCAAAAAAAAAACCATTTCATGCTCAGTTTTGGGACCTTGTCTTACGGCAGCTGTAGAAACTCGCTTCAAGCGAAGAAGTGAGGAAAATGCAATAATAGACTCCGTTCAAAACCTAGTTGAAATTTTGCAAAAACAATTAGATGAAGAAAAGAATAAAAGAAATTTATTACAAGCTGCCCTTAAAAAGGAACAGATTAAAAATACAAAGCTCACCAACAAACTAAAAGAAACAGAGGAGAAGGAAACTCCTCACATTACACACACAGAATCACAAAGAATAATGAGGTTGGAAGAGACCTCTAAGATCATCAAGTCCAACCTATGCCCTAACAGCACAACTAGACTATAGCACCAAGTGCCAAGTCCAGTCATTTTTTAAACATATCCAGAGATGGTGATTCCAACGCCTCCCTAGGAAGATATTTCCAGTATTTTATTATTCTTTCAGTGAAATTTTTTTTCCTAATATCCAACCTAAACCTTCCCTGGCATAGCTTGAGACTGTGTCCTCTTGTTCTGCCAGTTGCTGCCTGGTGGAAGAGATCGACCCCCACCTGTCTACAACCTCCCTTCAGAAAGTTGTAGAGAGCAATAAGGCCCACTCAAATTTCACTCCACTAGAGGGTTCTTGCCAAGTTTCATCTTGATTTTCATTATCTGGAACTTCTCATCTTCTTCTTATCTGCAGAAGTTCGTGTTTTCCCTTAAATGGGGACTTTTTCCAAATTGGACACAAAGTAGGGAGGCCTAAAGTAATTTCTTTTACTTTCCCATCTACAGGTAGATGGGTTGTCCAGGCACCATCACTTGTTGCCCATACATATTGTCCTGGACCTTGGAGTGTACTCTTGGTACATCCTATAAGTATTTTATAATTCACTTTACCCTGTTTGTGTTTGATACCTCTGCAGGCACAACCAATTTGTAAGGCTACTGCCAGTGGTGGAATTTGTTTTATCTCTATATCATCAGAAGTGCAATCATAAGTTTTATAACATGTCCACCAACTAACTTTGTCTGCCTTTATTCTAATACTAGTGGAAGTGTTCGTTACTGCTGGATCTGTTTCATTTTCTGAACCTTCCCATTTAATGCACCAAGGGGTGGTTGCCATGTACTGGAATTTTTGAAGTATACTCAGAGACCATGCACTGCCCCAAGGCTCTATTTGACCTTTGTGATCTTTTGCCTCGCACTTCCACACCAGAGTGGTTTCTGTAACATTTTCTGTAACCTTTTTATAATGTGGTAAGTAGCATTGCCATTGATTTGGAATGCCTCCTGCCCATTCTATTGGATACCCTATTGTGCCATTATTTTGAAGACAGTCTCTTTGACTCAAAGGATGCAACCATTGTCCTATTACTTTCCAGGTTACCTTGATTACCTGTCTTGATTCTGGTACCTGTTTGCATGCAATTGTTTTGTTCTTTTGTATTTCAGGCAGTTTTGTCGTTATGATTCCCCAACTTATTTGGTCTCCCGCTGCCTTAGGTATTGGCAGACAGGCAGTTATTCTGCTAGTGTTCTGCATTTTAGCAAAATCTTTTAACTAATCCAAACATTACATTCTCAGCCCAAATTGCATTGGAAACCTTTATCACCTGTGTTTCTGCCTGTACCTCCCTCTTCATTCTAGAATGAAGACTGGTTAATTGATCTTTTTGCGTTCCACATCCCAAAGTCCATGAAATAAGCATTGGTACAATTACTGATAACATTCTTGAAACAATTAAACACATCTTATCTGCAGCTTTGTTGGTCCCACAGTTTACACAGTCCACAGTCCGGGATGGGCTTTCTTCACTTGAGTGTAGTGTATCCAGGAGTCCACTTCAGCTACCTTGACTGCTGTGAAGGTGGTCAATAGTACCTCATGGGGTCCAGTCCACTTTTCTTTCAGTGGTTCTTCATTCCAATTCTTAATGTACACCTCGTCTCCTGGATGTATGTCATGAACTGGATTCTCAAGAGTCAGAGGCCTATTCCACACAAGGGCGCTCCAAAGTCGTGCTAAAGTTTTCCCAAGAGACAGAATATAGTTATATGCTTCCTGTTTTCCCGTGACGTGTACACTTGGATTGGGTCCAGGAGATTTGTATGGTTTCCCATACAATATCTCATAAGGACTGACTGACATCCCACTCCTAGGCTTTATCCGGATTCTCAGCAATGCTATTGGTAAAGCCTGTGGCCACTGCAGTTTGGCTTCTTGACATATTTTACTGATTTGCCTTTTTAGTTTCTGATTCATCGTCTCCACTTGTCCACTTGACTGGGGTCTCCATGGTGTGTGGAGGTACCAAGTTATTCCCAGCAACCTACTTACTTCTTTTACCACCGTGGCTATGAAATGGGGTCCCCTATCTGAATATATCCTTAGAGGCACCCCAAATCTGGGAATGATTTCTTGTAGTAACCACTTAACTGTTTCTTTTGCTTGGTTGGTGCGACAGGGAAGGGCTTCTGGCCATCCAGAAAATGTATCAACCCCTACTAACAAATATTTGTATCCTCAAGTTCTTGGTAATTCTACAAAATCTACCTGCCAATAATCTCCTGGTTTTATCCCTACCCAAACCCTTCCTAGCTGTGCCTGTCGTCCAGCCACCGGGTTGTTTTTCAAGCAGATCTCACACTTTGACATTATTGATTTTGCCATTGTTAACATTCGTACTGAGACCAAATACCGTTTTATAAATTTTACCAACACCTCTGCACCCCAATGACATTCGTGATGTTTAATTTGTAGAACCTCTCTCATTACCAAGGGGGGGGTACCACTATCCGTCCGTGTGCAGTTACATACCAGCCTTCTGGATTCTTCCGTGCATTCAGCAAATGTCCCAATTTCTCATCTTCTGCTGAATATTTTGGCTGTGGCGGCAAATTGAATTGAGATACATTAAGTTTTAAAGGTACCAATGCCATTGTTGTTTGCACCTTTCGAGCAGCCTGTCGAGCTCTCCAGTCTGCCTTTCGATTTCCCTCACAAATTTTGGAGTTTCCTGACTGATTTGCCTTATAGTGCATAATTGCCACTTGTTCAGGTTTTTGTACTGCTCTTTTCAGCTGCAGAACTGCATCTTGATGTTTAATGTGCATCCCTTGAGAGGAAAGCAGGCCCCGTTCTTTCCATTAGGCCCCATGCACATGCACTACTCCAAATGCATATTTTGAATCAGTCCATATGTTCACCTTTTTCCCTTCACTTAATTCTAGTGTTCTGGTTAAATCAACCAGTTCAGCCTTCTGGGTGGATGTATTTTGACTCTACCACTGTACTGATTGTTGTTGCCGCATATCCAGCGTGTCTGATTCCGTTCTCTGCGGCGACCGGGACCTGGGTCCCGCTGGGAACGCCACAGAGGGTTGGGTCTGCTGGAGCCGGATAGCGATAGTGAGGCTTCCACCAAGGCGGGATGACGCTCAGGCTGCTGTAGTTTCCAGAGGGTTTTATTGAGGGGAAGATAAGTCGGAGGTGCGGGGAGACAACCTCTCAGGAAGGGAGCGGGCTCTGAGCGCCCTGTCCCGTGGGCGGGGTAAGGTATATAACAGCAATGGGATCGGAGGGTCAGGATACATATCAGCCAATAAGGGACAGGTACAGGGGAGGAGTAGGGATGACCGAAAGGGTGAGAACCGATGGGGACAAGGGGAAGGGGTGGCTAACAATAGGGAATCAATAAAGGCACAAAGAATAAGGCACATTCTAGAACAAAGGGATAGCTCAAATGATGATGGACATGAACAGGGATAACAAATTATTGGCATTGGGGGAGGCAGGAAATTACACAGAAATGGTCTCCCAGGGCATCCCAGGTGGACTTTCCCCAGGACCCCCTCCCACAGTTCTCCATGAAACTGCTTCCATCTGTGAACAACTCTCAGTCCTGCTATTTGTTCTAGGGGGACATCTTTCAGATCTGCTCTAGCTGCACAGGTGTGTTCTATTACTTCCACGGAATCATGTTACAATGGGCTTTCTTCAGCTGTTTTACCTAGGAACAAGGCTGGGTTCAAAAGGTTAGTTGTTTTTAATGTTACATCATCTTGCTCCGTTAAGATTACCTGGAATTTCATCATTAGACTCGGGGAGAGCCAATGGCCCCCCTTCTGCTCCAACACAGTAGTTACCATATGTGGTACATAGACATTTATGTGCCTTCCCATGGTGAGCTTCCTGGCTTCTTGTATCAGGATCACAGTGGCTGCGACTGTCCGCAGACATGAAGGCCATCCGGTGCTGCATCCTCACCATCAAATCCACGGGGGCAAATTCCCTGTGGACCCCGGCCAGCTGGGCAGAGAAAAGGGGCTTCCCATTGGATCCCGGGGGGACTTTGAGAAGCTCCCTCGTGAGTCCAAAGACAAGCTGGTCCCAAAAGCAAAGGATGGAGGCACTTCTTCCCTGGATTAATTCTGAAGTTTAATGAGGCCCTGGGGAGAAGTCCCAGGGTACATCCAAATACGAAGGGTGTCCAGAGCAAGAGAGAGAGTCTTTGCCTGGAGCAGCCAGATATGGGGGGGGGGGGGGGGGGGGGTGAACCCAATCAGCCAATGAGGGAGGACATAGGAGTGGCTCTCCGGGGGCAAGGCCTCAGAGTGACCACTTAGGAGGGGGTATGGGAGGGGCCCCAAGCCATGGTCCAGTTACCCTGTGATCCTTACAGAAGCCTCTGGACAAAGGGGAAGGGTCACGAGGTGATGGACACATCACCTGGGAGGGGACAGAAGAATGAGTCAGGGATTTTGGGGTTTGATGGACATACAGGTACTGCTGGGAAAGCTGGGATGAACCAAAGGGATACAAAGGGGGATATGGAGGGACAAACCATTATGAGGGGATATACAATGTAGCACAATTCCAAAGCTCTTCCTTTCTGTTATAAAAAAATGAAAATGGCTTAAACGGGGGTTGTCTCTGAGTCCATTTGATCTTCAAACCAAGGATCTTGATTCAGAGGCTCTTCTTCCAGAGTAGGATGCTCATCTTCATTGATGGAGAGATGGACTCTATTAATTGAGATGCTGGAGTTCAGAGCTTTCAGAATAAGTCCCTTTACAACACTAAAACCCCTGACAAGCCCAATAAGAAGCAGTACAAGTAACAGTCCAGTTTGAATTAGTGACTTGATCCAACCCGAGAGACTCCATCCTTGAAAAAGGGACCCCAGCCAGTCCGATGATTCTCTCTTTAGGTCTCCTATCAGGCTCTGTATCTTTTGTATTGTGTCATGGATGTCCTCAGCCCGTGAACTTAAATTTAAACAGCATAGTCCTGCAAACTCCTCACAGCGGTGATTGTGAAGGAGCAAAAGGAAATCGATTGCAGCCTGGTTTTGGAGGGTGGCCTGCCTCGTTATTTCCTCGTCTGATAGGAGGTCAGCTAGGGCCTTTGAAGTAAAATTGGCCTGCTTAGCAACCCAACTCTCAAGGTGTGCCAATTCCCCAACTGTTTTTGCCATAGCTACCCATGGCAATAGTGCAATGGCAGCTATGTTTTTGGATGTAGACCAATGAGTAACCTGAGAGTCACATTTTGATCCCAGTTCTCAAGGTCAGTGTCCCTTTTTTGGCGTGCCAATTGATAGGTTTTGTTTAGAGTTTGCCAGTGTGAAATTTGAGTTTTATAAGGTTTAAACAAGCTCAGCTGCCCAAAAGTACAAGGACGTCTGATCAGGCGAGGGGGGATGCCTGCCCAAGCCTGACAGCTGCAGATGAAGCAGGTGCCTTTGGGTAGGGAGTGAGGTTTATTATCAGGGGTGGAGTACATGGGGACATGTATTACCCTCTGGCACCATTCCTCTGCGGTGTACTCAGTGGTGGTCTGCCTGATCTCAATGGCAAGTCAGTCTTGGGGATCAGGGGCGACTGTGAAATGCACACAGGTAAAAGCAGGGGAGGAACCAAGCAAATCTAATTCTTCAGGGTTATTGTCCATTATGGGGAGCAGTTTGAACCACCTCCTCCATGCGTCCGGTTGGTAGGCGATGAATGAGCGGGTTTCCCTGCCAGGGGTGGAAGTGGGTTTGGGGAGAGTGAATGGGAATTCATTTATTTGGTATGGGATCCCCACATGGCAGGATAGGAGGGGGTCAGATGCAGAGGATGTGGACAGGCAGATGTGATCCTGATTTAGGGATTTTGCTAACGTGGCCCACACATTGGCCTTGGGCTGAGGAACAATCCATGCCAGCTGGGGCAGTGAGATGGTGGCCAGGACAAGGAGGATGAGGCCCTTTTTCAGCGACATCACAGGTTGGATCCGGGTGAAAATGATTTCTGTAAAATAACTGTGATACAAATTAATCATTTAGGTAGGGGAGGTCTAAATCAAAAGGGAACAGAGAACTGAGGGAGCTGGAGAGAGAGGATGAATCTGAAAGGGATGATTTCTGCTGCCTTCTCAGTGCTGCATTCTCCACCTGAGGACTGACAATGACAGGTTGTGCTTTGGGGATGTGTGGCCGCACGAATTTTGAGGGAACCCACCTCAGGCCTGAGGGTGTATACACGCAAGCATACCCACGCCCCCAGGCTACTAAATCATAGGGCCCCTCCTGCTGACATGTTTCTGGATTTTTTATCATGACAGGAGGCTTCTCTTTGAATTTGGCTTCCGGGTATGTGTGAAAATGACAGATGATTGGTGGGTTTAGGTTTTCAAAGGAGCAATTCAGGAAATTGATTGTAAAAAGTGCCCTAGCAAGCCGGACCTGGGGGGACTCCACCTTCATCACTGGTTGTTGCTGTTTGAAAACTCTTTTTAAGTTCCGGTTGGTTCGCTCCACCATGGCTTGACCTGATGGGGAATAGGGGATACTGGTCTTATGTTCTATTCCCCATTGTTGCAGGAAGCTCCCGAGTTCCTTGGAGGTATATGCTGGGGCATTATCTGTTTTGATACCTTTAGGGACGCCCAGTGTGGAGCAAGCCTGTATCAGGTGTTTCTCAGCATCAGCAACTCTCTTCCCTGTGTGGGCAGAAGCAAAGACAGCACCGGAGAAAGTATCCACAGAGACATGAACGAACTTAAATCTGCCAAAAGAGTGGATGTGTGTTACATCCATCTGACACAATTCACAGCTTCTCAGACCTCTGGGGTTAGCCCCTGCACTCACTGATGGCATTGGGAGCGACTTACAAGAAGGGCATGTGGCTACAATGGCCCAGGCCTGGTCATGGGTGAGCTGGAATTGTCTCACCAGGCCAGGTGCATTCTGATGGTAGAGCTGGTGACTGATTTTTGCCTGTTGGAATTTGTCTGGGACCGGATCCATCTGCACAGGGACAGCTGCAAGGGAATCAGCGTGCCGATTACCCTCTGTCAAAAACCCCAGCAGGTCGGTATGTGACCTGATGTGCATCACATAGAAAGGTTGCTCTCTGTGGGAGACTAATTTTATTAGCTTGGAGAGCAAGTTGTGCAAAGCAGTGTTAGAAACCCCCTGCAAAATTGCATCTTGAGCTCTAGGTACTATACCTGCTACATATGCCGAATCAGTGACCAGATTAAAAGGTTCAGAGAATCTCTCAAAAGCTCTAACGACTGCGGCCAACTCAGCTACCTGAGGTGAGCCTACTACCTCAGTAATATCTGACTCCCACTCCTGAGCCAGAGGATTTTTCCAAGTCACCATGGATTTGTGGGACCCTCTGGATGCATCTTTAAAAACAGTCAGAGCTTTTAAGGGTTCTTTGCTTTGAATAATTTTGGTTGACAATGTGAATTGAACATCCAGATTAAAAATTTTGTGGGCCGGTCTCAAAACAGAAATTTGACCGGTGTAGCTATCTAGACCAAATTGCAGGGCCTGATTTTCTTGTAATAAGTGTTCTAACATTGCTTTGGTAAATTGGTCCGATTCTAATTTTAAAGGAATGTGAATGTACTCAAGGTCATATCCAGCCAGCTCCCTGATCCTGGCTCTGGACTTGCGGATCAATTCTGCTACCAGATCCTGTGGCTGTGTCATTCTTTTGGACCTTTGATGACTGAGGAAAACCCACTCTATAATCAAGAGAGGATCCTTCCAGTCCCGGTCCTTCTTTTCCCTGTGAGTGTCTTTCCACTGAAAGATGACTCTGTGGAGGTGTGGCAGTCTGCCCAGCACTATAAATTTAAACAGCAGGTCTGGATCATATCTATGAGCCTGCTGGGAAGACATTGTCTCCTGGACTTTCTCCAGCACAGCTCTGGCCTCTGGGATAAGAGCCCTGGGAGAACTGGGCTCCTCTGCCCCTTTCAATAAATTGAAGAGGGGGGCTAGGTCTTCGTTTGTAATACCCAGCCAGGGCCTTACCCAGTTTAAAGAGCCACATAGCTGCTGGACATCTGCTAAAGACTCGATGTTATTTTCAATTACCAATTTTTGCGGAACAATGGTCTGCTTGCCAATTTCCAGCCCCAGGTATCTCCAAGGTGGCATCCTCTGAACTTTGTCCTCGCAAAGCTCGAACCCTGCATCAACCAACGCATTAGTTGTCATGTCAAGCACGTGTGTAAGTAGATCGTCATTGGGGGCACAAATTAAAATATCATCCATATAGTGGGGGATAATCACGCCGTCATTGGCTGCACGGACCAGTGCCAGCAATGAGGAGACATACCACTGGCAGATAGTTGGGCTGTTTTTAAGGCCCTGAGGAAGGACTTTCCAGTGGTATCTCTCCATTGGGGCTTCCCAATTGATAGAGGGAACTGAGAAGGCAAAACGTGGTGCGTCATCATGGTACAGAGGAATTTGGAAAAAAAAAATTTTTAATATCAATAACTGCCAGATTTTAATCTTAGGGTAACATCATGGGGGACGGCATCCCTGGCTGGAGAGGACCCATATCTTCAAACACTTTGTTAATTTCTCTGAGGTCATGGAGGAGCCGCCACTCGTCCTTGCCAGGTTTTCTGAGGACAAAGACAGGGGAATTCCAGGGAGATGTTGTTTCCTGGATGTTCCCTTTGGCTAATTGCTCTGTCACGAGCTTCCGGAGCGCTTTTAATTTTTGTTTGTTGAGCGGCCACTGCTCTACCCAGACTGGAGTGTCAGATAGCCAATTTAATTTCTGGGTAGAACGCTCCTCAGTGACCACTGCCCGAAAAACCTGGGGAGTCGGGATGTCAATTGTGACCCCCCACTGGGCCATCAGGTCTCTCCCCCGCAGGGGTTCCTTGTAATCTAAAACAAATGGGCATTAATGTGCCAGTTGCCCATTTGACCCCTCAAATTTCACGATGTTTTTTGATTGCTTAGCCAATTGTAACCCCCCCTACACCTTGAATGCTGTCGCCTACGTCCTGCAACTCCCAATGAGACGGCCAATTCTGTGAAGGAATGATTGTCACATCTGCCCCCATGTCTAGGAGTCCATTTATGTGTTTACACTCATCCCCTTTCCAGAAATAACAGTCAATTTTGGGGCGATCTTTTCCCAGTACCTGGGCTTGAGATATCTTATGGATCTTCTTTGGTGACAACTTCCACAGATGTTCTGGATGCACTGGTGGGCCAGTCACTGGAATAGCCTGTGCAATGATTTGCCCTGTGGGAATGAACAGTGGGGGATAAGAGCAGTGCAGCCACACTACTAACTGTTTTGGGTCTGAGGGGGTTAAACAAGGAGCAATGGTTATCTCAACTGGTGTGTATTTAGTGTCCCCAATAATGATATACCTACTGCGGATATTTCTCCAGGTCCTGGGGTTCTCAGTATCAACTGTGATGAACTGCCAATCTGTGTCCTTGAGATGCAAAGGTTCAGTTAATGCCAGCCTAAAAGGAGAAGAATTAGAACAGGTGTTAAGCACAGGTTTAGGATGGTCAGGGTCCTGACCCAACCAAAACCTGGAAATAAAAGGCACATCATCTCCCATGTTATTAATCTCATTTTGCCAAGTCACGTCTGGTAAATGATTGTCTGTGTCCTCAGGTGGGTGCTGGAAGTCACTGCCCCCCCCCCCTCCAGTGATGGTATTCGTCCCACCTCATTTGTGTCTGCACGCAGGGAGGGACTGTGCTGACAACCTAGTTTTTTGGATTCCCCCCCGATGGGGAATTCCTTGCCCCTGTTTTTGATTTTTAAATTGTAAAAATTCATCCTTTATTGGGCAGTGTTGTGCCCAATGCCCTTTCTGGTTTCACAGATGACACGCTGTTCCTTGTTTCGGTCCCTTTGGGGGCGGTCCCGGAAAGTGACACGGTGGGGCAGCTGCCGATGTTGGTGGTGTAGCGGCGGCGCCAGCAGCTTTGGCGAAAGAAACCCTTTTCGGAGGCGCTCAGAACTCTGTAAAGTCTTTTGCAGGGATGGAAACCTTTCGCGTGCAAACGTCCAGCATGTTTTGTAGGGTAGGGTCCGGATTGAGGGGGAGGCTGAGAATGGCGTTCCGGCAAGCCTCATTCGCGTTCTGCTGCATGATCTTGGTAATAATTCCCCGCCGGAGCATCTCGTCCGGCACTTGTGCATCTATTGCCCGATGTAGCCAATCTACAAAGCTTACAAATTACTCTAAAGGTTTCTGCTTAACAGACAAATAGTTAACAATTGGACCGCTAGGTTTCAGTTTAAAAAATGCTTTCTCTGCTGCTTCTGCACTCAGAAGCAAGGCTTCCCTTGGTAACTTTTCTGCCTGCTTCGGACCTGCATCCCAATCCCCCCTACCGCATACGTGATCTACCGATATCACCGCCCCATCCGAATCAAACGAGGTATCCGGATTAGCCCAGATTTCAGGCAACTTGTCCCTTATTTCCCTTATCCATGCAGACTCCCACACCAAAAACTCAGCCTGAGTTATTAAACACGAATAAAGGGTCCGCAAATCTGCCAGCACATATTCTGCGGAGGACAGGGTTGCCTTTAAAAGACCACAAAAAAATTCACTTTTCCGGCCAAATTCCTTTTGAGCCTTGCACAAATCCTTTATAACTTGCTGGGGGATGGGGCACCACTGGGTAAGAGGCCTGCCCTCCCGCCGCGGGGTGTAAGTCACTGGGGCGGCAGTGAAAGCAGGCAGGGAGTGAGGCGGATCCCCGCTCCCCTGCCCCCCCCCCCCAACCCCACCCTCCCCGGAGCCCGGACTGTGGGAACCGGAAGAGAGGTTGCAGGGATCAGGGGAGGGGGCGGACGGAGCTGAGTCAGGACCGGAGGGAGTGGCTGGTGACAAACTCCCCCAGGAGGTGGAGCCACAGGGCGAGGACATGCATAACTCATTAAGGGAGGGATTGGGGGGAGGGTCTGGAGACTGGAAGGGGTTTCTGGGAGAGAAGTGAGAAGGATTGTGGGAAGGAGAAGAA
This sequence comes from Taeniopygia guttata, assembly GCF_048771995.1. Lineage (NCBI taxonomy): Eukaryota > Metazoa > Chordata > Aves > Passeriformes > Estrildidae > Taeniopygia > Taeniopygia guttata. The sequence continues at coordinate 17,399,754 of NC_133064.1, forward strand.
GACCACATTGTGGGAAAAGCCATGTGGCCGCCGCCATATTGTGGGGGTGTAGAAGGAGGGCCGGGGTTTAAGGAGGAAGCGAGGAGGGCATTATGGGAAGGAGAAGCCCGAGTGGCACGAACGTGGGGAGGAGAGCACATGGCTGGGGCCACGTGGCGGCCACCATCTTGGATATCAGAGGGGAAAGGTATTTTTGGAGAAACAGGGTCTGGGAGATTACAACGAACATCGGATGGGGTTGAATAGGGTGGGGGAATAGGGGTAAGGGAGCAATTCAGAGTAGTGTGGCCTGCACTGTTCTGACAGGAGTCCTGGGAATTTTTACAGGAGCCAGGCAAATTCTGCGGACTTAGCCGGAATGCTCTTCTAAGAATTCTCAGTTTTGGGGTAGAGGGGGAGGAAAGAGGGATAGGATTTGCAGAACTGGAGTCCGAGCTGGGGGTCTTTTGATCTAGCAGTGGCTGTGGCGGTGCTTCATAGTTATTTTTAATGATATCATGAATCTGGAGGGCCAGATAGGTAAATTTTGAGAGGAAAGGGCCTCCCTGTTTCAAAATTTGCCTGCCAACCTGATCTCAAAATGAGATCTGAAACAATTTGGAAGATGAAATTTCTGAGAAACACTGCAATAGCCACTGAGCAAACCTTTTAACATCCTTTTGTTTAAACTTTTTGTCCTCCCCTACAAGGATCTCCAGAACTTGGTTATAAAGCCTCCTCTGCGGTACTGTTAGTTTAGCACCCATGCTGAAAGATGTTAAAATGTACTGCAGGAAACCCACCCACCGAGAAAACGAGAGAAAAAAAATTTCAAAGTCTGTCGCTGCAAGTTATTAACAAACTGTCCCGAGAACCCCCCTGAAACCTGGGAAGGGGAGCCCACAAAATCTGGGAATCTTTTCCCCCGAATTGGGAACAAGAAATCTCACCAAACAAGGAAACCTTTCCCCACACCTTTAGGGAAAAAGAGACCTGCCAGGAAAGGACAGAAGTAAAAACCCACAGAAAACAACTCACCCTTAAGTAATCCAAGGAAAGGCAGGAGCAGGAAAAAAAAAACAAACCTCGGATGATGGCATGCTAGTGGGAGAATCTGACTCCTAAGGTGCCTTTTAGGAGCTGCCGGATCCGTCCTCCAGGAGTGCAGCTCCTAGTGTTGCATTTCAGGCTAGCAAAAGTTTAGTAGAAGTAGTTCGGCTAAGGCTTAGAATTCTTAGTAGGCCATAGGCTGTGTGTTGTTAGAAACAGTTGTTAGGTAAGGGCAGTACGGAATACTGGAGAGGTAGGAACTTATCTCAGAATACATTCCAAGAATGGGCCGTGGTAGGACATGTCATTATTTACAAGATGAATAGGTAGATCTTGGGGAAATACATTGTTTTTACCTAACAGAGTGAAGAGAATTTATGATCATAAAGAATGTTCAATTTAAACAAGGATTAATTTGTAAATAAATGATTGTTGGAGTGTAATGTAGACAAATATGTATTGAATTAAGCAACCATTGATATAGACTCTATATAAACGCAATGATTTTGTTAGCTCGGGGGGCTCTGACTTTGGACATTAGTCCTCAGGCTCCCAGGGCCCTCAATAAAGCACCGCATAAAACGACTTCGGTTGTTTTGTGTTCTCTTTACGTGCAACCCTAGAACGGAACGTGCTCTCGCCGGAGGTGACTTGACGGCCAAAGATTAAGTCCACAGCCACTCAGACCTCAGGAATCTTCACTCGTGGAGCCAGAAAAAGGCCTTTTCAGGCCCCACCTTGGGCACCAAGCCTGCTGTATCCTTCCCCTCAAATCCACGGGGGCAAATCCCCTGTGGACCCCGGCCAGCTGGGCAGAGAGGCGAGTCGGGCAGAGAAAAGGGGCTTCCCGTTGGATCCCGGGGGGGCTTTGAGAAACTCCCTCGTGAGTCCAAAGACGAGCTGGTCCCAAAAGCAAAGGATGGAGGCACTTCTTCCCTGGATTAATTCTGAAGTTTAATGAGGCCCTGGGGAGAGATCCCAGGGTACATCCAAACACGAAGGGAGTCCAGAGCAAGAGAGAGTCTCTGCCCGGAGCAGCCACATATAGGGGGGGCAGGGAAACCCAATCAGCCAATGGATCAGCCAATGAGGGAGGACATAGGAGTGGCTCTCTGGGGGCAAGGCCTCAGAGTGACCACTTAGGAGGGGGTATGGGAGGGGCCCCAAGCCATGGCCCAGTTACCCTGTGATCCTTACAGAAGCCTCTGGACAAAGGGGAAGGATCACGAGATGATGGACACATCACCTGGGAGGAGACAGAAGAATGAGTCAGGGATTTTGGGGTTTGATGGACATACAGGTACTGCTGGGAAAGCTGGGATGAACCAAAGGGATACAAAGGGGGATATGGAGGGACAAACCATTATGAGGGGACACAACAGTGTAACACAACTACACAATCCAGCACTGACGTTGACAAGTTGTTTTGAAAAGTGGCCCACTGTGTAAAGACGTTTATTTTGTATTCCACAGACAGATACAAGCGAGATCTCTGTGGTTGCTCTTGGGGGATCAGGTTTATTCAGGATGCAGAAAGGCCCTGCCTCGAGATGCTAGACACAGCACGTGGCAGGGCCTAAGGTGATGGGGGAGGGGAGAGACAAAGAGGGGAGCAGGGACTCCCGGAGGACGCTCCAGGAGGAGAGGGGAAGATCCAAGAGGGCGTCCAGCCCCCCGGAGACCCCTTATCAAGGGGCGCTCCAAGGTGGGCTGGAACAGGACCTGGGCCAATGGGGTCACAGGCACCTGATGGTTCAGGGGAGGGTTACAGGTGGGGGTGAACCATACATTCTGGGGGGTGAGATGGAACAGTCCATTTGACTTTTGGACCCCTCTGTAGGTGGGGGTTATTGTCCAGCCAGTAGGGGGCGTTATATTCGTCCTGGCTGTACTATTGTGGTTCTTAATCATATTTATCTACCCTTCCCAACATCTCCCCTGTTTTCACTGAACCATTTGAAATACTAAATATTGACTTAACAACTATTTTCTGCACACTTGGAGGTGTACAGGGTATTGCTACTAAAACTATACTTATTACGACTGGAACAGTCAAGCTTATTTTACAGAGTTCCTTTAGCTAAGGTGCAAGGCTCAAACCATTAAGTAAACTGTGTAGCTGAGATGGCCTAATTGTTATCAAATTACTGATTATAGTAGGGGAGGCATTGTCAGAATTTTTTGGAAAAGGTCTTATAATTAAATGGGTTGAAAAAGGTTTGTTAGGGTTTGTGTTAGATATATAGGTGGTCTTAGAGCTTGCAGGCTTGGCTAAAGCTACTCAGGCATTTGTCTTTGGTTGAATTACAAGTAAAACTTGTCCTAGGGTGACTGTTATGGTGTTTGTATCTCCAATCGTGTGTTCTGTTTACGTTCGATATTATGTTCTGTGCTTTCAGAACTGACTCTGAAAGTGAAAGTTTGTTTTGCTGTGTTATCATCTGGTTCACCTCCCCCCATGTCTGCTGGAAAGCTAGAAAAGGCTAGGGCTGGCTGGCTGGCTTTGCTTTTGCTTGCTTGCTTGGCTTGCTTGCTTTGCCTGCTTTCTTGCTTTCTTGCTTTGCTTCCTAGTTAAGTTAAGCAGTCCAATTCTTTCCCTGGACTGTTGTTTTTTTTCCCTTTCCTCTTTCTGAACATCATTCAACCTGCTCTGGACTGGGATCTGGGAAACACCAAGAAACACCAGGAGCCTGCATTTAGTGATCTGCAGCAGCCATCCCCAGCGTCCAGACCCGGGCGACCACTCCCAGGAAAGACCTTCTGGATTTGTTCAGCTCTTCAGAGGGGTGAAAGAGTCTTGTTGTCATCTTGTGTTAATTGTTTTGGTGTTGGGGAGTGCTTTATTGTTGAATAAACAAGTTCTTTTCCACTTCCCTCTCAGAGAAAATTTTTCCCTGAACCAGGTGGGTGGGGAGGGGCCGTGGGAGTTTCCTGGGGGCTCCTTTCAGGAGGTTTTCCCCAAATTTGCCCTAAACTAGGACAAATATTTTGGCGCCCAACTCGGGGCTCGAGAGAGTGGAAAAAAACCCTGTTGTAATCATATTTTTGTTCCAATTATTTTGTGTTGGTATGGAGCAGTTACTGGTTATGTTGTTTGAATTAATATTGTCTCTTGGGGTGAAGGCCTGCATGTGTCTCTGGTCCCTGGGGGTTTTTCAGATCTTAATCCCCCTGTGGTCCCTAGGTTTATTTTTTTATCCAGGAATAGCTCCGGTATTGTCCCTAATACGTAGGTTTTGCAGTAGAAGGGCACTGACCAGAATATCCATCGTGCTGTGCTTGGGTGTAATAGCTTCCAGAGGGTTTCTAAAGGTGCTGAGGTCTGTTCCTGGAATGTATAGTTCATGGTTATGGTTGTACAGCCAGTTTGTTAGAGGGGAAGTAGGGGATGAGGCTTTTCAGCCTTTGCTTTCCTTCTTCTCCTCTGAATTTGTTACCTCCCTATTAGAGAATGTTCAGTTTCCCCTGACTGTTAAGGAGACCATCTTCCTGGTGTTTAATCTGGTAAGCTTTCTCTATACAGTCTGCAGTCTCTCTAGAATGAGGGCTGAGATTTCTAGAGGGGCTGATGAGACCTCTGACCCAGGAGTAGACCCAGGTGTGAGAAATCTTGAGTGGTGTGAGAAATGGGAGGATATGGGCCAAATCTTAAAGGAATTTTCTGACCCTATAGCCTGGGACTTTCCAAGTGAAAAAATTCAGAATCCGGCTGAGGTGGCGAAGTACCTGAAAGAGAAGTGCCATGATAACTCTAAGGAAAAAAAAATCATTGCAGTGAGCTGGGCCCTGGCATATGCTTATCGCACCCTGTTAGATACTGTAGGGCAGCAGACAGAGGAAGGGGGGCAGGGAGATAAATCAGCAGCTATCCCAGTCACTCAGGCTGCAGCCAACACCCCCGGCTCAAAGCCAGCAGCTAAACCAGACTCAGCAGCCAAGCCTCAACCAATGGCTGTTGCTACTAGCACAAGAAGTGGGAAGCGCACAGAAAAAACCAATCGACCAGTGAATGATGACGATGATGATGATAATGCAAGAGAGGGACCCTCAATGCCTGCTGACATAAAATCAGAAGTCAAAGCAACTGGTACAAGATCAAAGGCCAATACTGAGTCCTTTTCCCTAAAGGACCTTCGTGGCCTGAGGAAGGATTATACCCGACGACCTGATGAGTCTGTAATTAATTGGTTAGTCCGTCTTTGGGATGCTGCAGGCGAGGCTACAATTCTGGATAGTACTGAGGCAAGACATTTGGGATCCCTGTCACATAATCCTGTTATTGATCAAGGAATGATGAGGGAGGCTAACCCTCACAGCCTCTGGGCACGGGTTCTGGAAAGTGTAGCACAAAGATACCTGTGTGCAGATGATCTTTATATGCAGCAAACCCAGTGGAAGACTATAGAACAAGGGATCCAACGTCTGAGAGAAATGGCAGTGGCAGAGATTATCTTCTCAGATGAAATAACAACTAGGAATCCAGACTTGGTACCATGTACATCTGTGATGTGGCGAAAACTTGTACGGCTTGGGCCACATGACAACGCTTCTGCCTTAGCAATAATGAAACAAGATGAGAGGGATGAGACCGTGCTCGAAATGGCAAGGAAACTCCGAGCATATGCAGATGCTGTACATGGCCCAACCCATGCCAGAATTGCAACAGTAGAAACACGTCTGCAGAAATTAGAAGATAAGATAGAGGAGAATCATAAGAGACTCAGGGAGGAGATAAAAGAGGACCTTCTCCAAATCTCAGCAGTACAGATCAGAGGTTCTGGTATCCAACGTAGACGTTCCTCAGATGGTGAGAGAAGGTACACCCCACGAACTGAGCTGTGGTTCTTCCTGCGCGATTGCGGAGAAAACATGAGGAAATGAGACGGAAAACCTACTAGTGCTCTGGCACAACGGGTGCGTGAATTGAAGGAAGGTAAGATTCAGAGAAGAAGTGCCACCAAAAAGAGAGCAGCTCCAGTTGCCCGTAGCCAAACTGCCAGGCATGACGATAATGATGACATGTCTGATCCCCTTGAAAGAACCTCTAAGACATACGCCCAAGGCAAGAAGGATAACCAGGCTTAGAGGGGCCCTGCCTCTAGCCAGGTAGAGGCGAGGGAAAACCGTGTCTTCTGGACTGTGTGGATTCGCTGGCCTGGCACATCGGACCCACAAAGATATAAGGCTTTAGTTGATACTGGTGCACAATGCACGTTAATTCCATCAAGACACGTAGGGGCAGAATCTGTCTCTATTGCCGGTGTGACAGGTGGATCACAGGACTTTACCGTGGTAGAAGCTGATGTAAGTCTGACAGGAAATGAGTGGAAGAAACACCCTATTGTGACTGGCCCAGAGGCCCCATGTATTTTGGGCATAGATTACCTTCGAAGGGAATATTTTAAAGACCCAAAGGGACTCAGGTGGGCATTTGGGATAGCAGCTGTAGCGACAGAGGGCATCCAGCAACTGAACACCTTGCCTGGACTGTCTGAGAATCCAACTACAGTAGGACTGTTGAAGGGAGAAGAACAAAAGGTACCAGTTGCCACTTCAACAGTGCATCGTCGACAGTACAGAACAACTCGAGATGCTGTGGTTCCCATCCATAAGATGATACGAGAGCTGGAGAGCCAAGAGGTGGTCAGCAAAACCCACTCACCCTTCAACAGCCCCATTTGGCCTGTGCGTAAATCTGAAGGAGAATGGAGATTAACTGTAGACTACCGTGCATTGAATGAAGTAACTCCACCACTGAGCGCTGCTGTGCCAGATATGCTAGAACTCCAGTACGAGCTGGAGACCAGGGCAGCGAAGTGGTACGCCACTATTGATATTGCCAATGCATTTTTCTCCATTCCTCTGGCAGCAGAATGCAGGCCTCAGTTTGCCTTTACATGGAGGGGAGTGCAGTATACCTGGAACCGACTGCCCCAGGGGTGGAAGCACAGTCCTACCATCTGCCATGGACTGATCCAGACTGCACTAGAAAAGGGTGAGGCTCCAGAACATCTACAATATATTGATGATATCATTGTGTGGGGGAACACAGCAGCAGAAGTGTTTGAGAAAGGAGAGAAAATCATCCGAATCCTCCTGGAAGCTGGTTTCGCCATCAAGAAGAGTAAAGTGAAGGGACCTGCTCGAGAGATCCAGTTCTTGGGAGTAAAGTGGCAAGATGGACGGCGTCAGATTCCTACAGATGTCATCAACAAGATCACAGCCATGTCTCCACCAACCAACAAGAAAGAGACACAAGCTTTCTTAAGCGCCATCGAGTTTTAGAGAATGCACATTCCTGAATACAGTCAGATCGTGAGTCCCCTCTACCTGGTCACCCGTAAGAAGAATGATTTCTGTTGGGGCCCTGAGCAGCAGCAAGCTTTCACCCAGATAAAGCAGGAAATTGCTCATGCAGTAGCTCTTGGCCCAGTCAGGACAGGACCAGATGTGAAAAACGTGCTCTACTCTGCAGCCGGGAACCATGGTCTGTCCTGGAGCCTTTGGCAGAAGGTGCCTGATGAAACTCGGGGCCGACCACTGGGATTTTGGAGTCGGAGCTACAAAGGGTCTGAAGCCAACTACACCCCAACAGAGAAAGAAATCTTGGCCGCCTACGAGGGAGTCCAGGCCGCCTCAGAAGTAATTGGCACAGAAGCACAACTCCTCCTGGCACCCCGACTACCGGTGCTGGGGTGGATGTTCAGAGGAAAGGTTCCCTCCACCCACCATGCCACCAGTGCTACATGGAGCAAGTGGATTGCTCTCATCACGCAGCGTGCCCATATTAGTAAGCTGAATCGCCCTGGGATTTTAGAAGTAATTACAAATTGGCCCGAAGGTGAAAGTTTTAGTGTCGCAGATGAAAAAGAAGAACCAGTGACACGGGCTGAAGAAGCTCCACCATATAACCAACTGCCAGCAGAAGAAACACGCTATGCTCTCTTCACTGACGGTTCCTGCCGCATCGTAAGGATGAATCGGAAATGGAAAGCAGCTGTATGAAGTCCCACACGACGGGTTGCAGAGGCCACTGAAAGAGAAAGTAGATCAAGCCAGTTTGCTGAACTCAAAGCCGTTCAACTGGCCCTAGACATTGCAGAAAGGGAGAAGTGGCCAAAGCTCTACCTCTACACTGATTCATGGATGGTAGCCAATGCTCTGTGGGAGTGGCTAGAGAGGTAGAAAGAAGCTAACTGGCAGCGTAGAGAAAAACCAATTTGGGCTGCTGAAGAGTGAAAAGATATCGCTACCCGGGTAGAGAAGCTACCTGTGAAGGTTCGCCATGTAGATGCCCATATACCCAGAAGCAGAGCTAATGAAGAGCAACAAAACAATCAGCAAGTAGATCAGGCTGCAAAGATAGGGGTGTCAAAGATAGACCTCGATTGGGAACACAAGAAAGAGTTGTTGCTAGCACGATGGGCCCATGATGCCTCAGGCCATCAGAGTAGAGATGCCACTTATAAGTGGGCACGAGACCGAGGAGTAGATTTAACCATGGACAATATTTCTCAGGTTATCCATGACTGTGAGACATGCGCTACCATCAAACAGGCCAAGCGAGTAAAGCCCCTGTGATATGGTGGGCGGTAGTCCAAGTACAAATATGGAGAGGCCTGGCAGATTGACTACATCACACTGCCCCAGACACGCCAAAGCAAGCGCTACGTGCTCACAATGGTAGAAGCCACCACTGGATGGTTGGAAACCTACCCTGTGTCTCATGCTACAGCCCGTAACACCATCCTGAGCCTTGAAAAGCAGGTCCTTTAGAGGCATGGTACCCCTGAGAGGATTGAGTCAGACAATGAAACTCATTTCAAGAACAGCCTTATCAACACCTGGGCTAGGGAACATGGCATTGAGTGGGTGTACCACATCCCCTACCATGCACCAGCTGCAGGCAAAGTAAAGAAGTACAATGGACTTTTAAAAACCACCTTAAAAGCATTGGGTGGGGGATCTTTCAAAAATTGAGAGCAACATTTAGCAAAAGCCACCTGGTTAGTTAACAGCCGAGGTTCCACCAATCGAGCAGGTCCTGCCCAGTCTGAGCCCCTGAATATAGTAGACAGAGATAAAGTCCCAGTGGCACATGTCAGAAGTTTGTTAAGGAAATCAGTGTAAATCAATCCTGCCTCGAGTACAGACAAACCCATTCGTGGGATTGTCTTTGCTCAGAGACCAAGTTGTACATGGTGGATAATGCAAAGAGATAGAACAACACGATGTGTACCTCAGGAAGATCTGATTGTGGGGTAAAACTATTGTGCAAATATCACTGTTTGCTGGATGTTACTGTCAATGTCTGTGCATGAAAACACACAGACATGAGAAAGAAGGTATGAGTAAGTGAAAGATACAAGTTTTAACTTGATGGAGTTTTTACATGATGTTAAAGATATGGAGATAAGGAGTGAAATGTCCTAAGGTGACTGTTATGGTGTTTGTATCTCCAATCGTGTGTTCTGTTTACGTTTGATATTATGTTCTGTGCTTTCAGAACTGACTCTGAAAGTGAAAATTTGTTTTGCTGTGTTATCATCTGGTTCACCTCCCCCCATGTCTGCTGGAAAGCTAGAAAAGGCTAGGGCTGGCTGACTGGCTTTGCTTTTGCTTGCTTGCTTGGCTTGCTTGCTTTGCCTGCTTTCTTGCTTTGCTTCCTAGTTAAGTTAAGCAGTCCAATTCTTTCCCTGGACTGTTGTTTTTTTCCCCTTTCCTCTTTCTGAACATCATTCAACCTGTTCTGGACTGAAATCTGGGAAACACCAAGAAACACCAGGAGCCTGCATTTAGTGATCTGCAGCAGCCATCCCCAGCGTCCAGACCCGGGCGACCACTCCCAGGAAAGACCTTCTGGATTTGTTCAGCTCTTCAGAGGAGTGAAAGAGTCTTGTTGTCATCTTGTGTTAATTGTTTTAGTGTTGGGGAGTGCTTTATTGTTAAATAAGCAAATTCTTTTCCACTTCCCTCTCAGAAAAAATTTTTCCCTGAACCAGGTGGGTGGGGAGGGGCCGTGGGAGTTTCCTGGGGGCTCCTTTCAGGAGGTTTTCCCCAAATTTGCCCTAAACTAGGACAAACTTCAATACAAAAACTGAAACAGAAGAACAAAAGCAACATGCACGCATATAAACGATAAAAAGTCCATTTTTTTCTCGATGACGCAGCGTGGTTCAGGTCTGGGTGCTGGCTTCTTGGCTTGTACTTGCAGATGTACTGTCTGGTGTGGGGGTGCCAGCGGATTTCGGTGCATGGTAAGGCTTCACATTCTTTCCTGGGACCAACTTGAGTCGTCCACCTGTGGAAACACAAGAAAAACCTTTTCCCCACGTTAGAAGACTGTGTGGACCTTGTATATGTCCTGAATCTAAGATTTTGAGTAAAGCTGGGGGGTGCCCTTTTATTTTTACTTTTTTGGTGTTCAGGAAATGTGCATAAATGGGGGGGCGAGGCTCTCCTGCAGAGCTACTTAGAAAATTCTGAACATATAGAGCCTTATTCAACCTCTTTTGAGGTGTAGCCTGATCTACTCCCCCTTTCTTTGGATTTAAGATGCGTTTTAAGGTTTGGCGTGTTTTTTCTATGGTACCTTTTAACAGTGGTTTAAAATAGGAAAAGGAGATACCACTGTCCTTGAGTACTGTCAGGACTTCTTTCACCTCCTGAGAGGGGAAGGCTGTTCGCTGGCTGAATAATACTTGCATGGCTTGGGGATGCAGGTTGTCATCTTTGCAGCTATCACATTTGATTTCAGGGCAGTTTGTCAGTTGAAGATTGTTAGCACTTTGCTGAGAATTTGGTGAGATTGGGATAGAAAGGTTAGGGTTTGCAGGGCTAACATAGTTCTCTGTCTGTCCTTTGTTTGTCGAAGCTGCAGTCACATTGTTGCCTTCACCTTGTCGATGCATGGTGTCTCCGTCAGGTTGCGGTGAGGAGCTGCTAGTGTGGGAGGCAGGGGCTGCTGCCAGCTGAGGCAGAAGAGCAGGAGGGGTGGAACTCGTTGGCAGCAGCACCTGTGGGGAACTGGCATTTGCGGAAGGATTTCCTGTAGCTGTGGCTTTGGGTGCTGCGACAGGCTGTAGATCCGGCGGAGGGAGGGATGCGGAGGGATATGGTGATAGGGTCAGCAAACCAGGAAGTGGTGCCGGCGGCGGGGGGTTTCGGGGCTCTGCAGCCAGAGGCATTGGCTGCAGCGCCGCGGGGGGGTGGGGGGGGTGGTGACGCCGGGTTTGTGTCTGCCGGGGGGGCTGGCCGCGAGTCCAGGAGGCAGGCGGGCAGCAGGGGTACGGCGCTGGGTCCCGGGGCATCTCCGGGAAACGCGGGCGGTGCGGCGGCCGCGGGGGCGGGGTCCGGGGGGCTCGGGGGGGGGAAGCGGTGGAAGCAGGGGCGGGGTCTGGGCTGCGTGGGAGGGAGGGCGTGGCCGCGGGAGTGGGGGCCTCCCGGCCCGAAGCCGGCGCCTGGCCGGCGTGTTCGCCGGGCCAGGGGGTTTGCGGGCGGGTCAGGGGGGCGGCCGCGGCGGCGAGCGTGTGCAGCGCCTGCAAAATCGCAGCTGATGTTTGAGATTGTGCCTGCAAAATAGCCATTGATTGGGTTTGTGCTTGCAAAATGGCCGTTGTTTGATTTTGTAAAAGTTCGGCTATAGTAGCCACCATAGCCGGGACAGGCAATGCTGGGGGGCCGGGCGGGGGGGAGGCGGGGCCCGCAGAGTGGTTTGGGGGGGAGGAGGTGGCCGCAAGGGCGGGTTCTTGGCTGCGCGGGAGGGGAGGCGTGGCCGCGGCAGGGAGGGGAGGTGCTCGCTCGGAAACCGCCGAGTCGCCAGCCGCCTCGCCGGCATTGTCGCCGCAGCGGGGGGGGGGGGGGGGGGGGCGGCCCGACGGGGATTGTTGAGCCACGGCAGGGAGTGGTTTGGCTGCTATCAGCGGCTTTTGAGAAGCGCAGAGCTCTGCTAACGCCCTATACGCAGGAAGTAATTCGCAAGCGTAGGGGTCCCGCCGTGAAATATCATTAAAAAGTGTATGTCCCACGGACTCCCAAAAGTCTCCACAAAACACAGCAGAGCGCTCGGCATTCGGGAAATTAAGTAAGATCCATTCTAGGAGTTTTAGTAGCTCTTTTTTAGGCAAGGTACTGTTATGGCTACGTAAAAGGTGGTTAAGTTGCTTATAGAAATCTCGATCAGATGCAGAGTGGGATTGTCCCATTTTTAAACCAGTGTGGCTCACCTCGGTGTCGCAGGAGCGGGGTCCTCTGTCAGGTTCCGACGTTCACTGCAGTCGGTGCTGAGGACTCTCCGCGGGGGTCTTCTCAGAGCTCCGCGGTCGGGCGTCACTCAGGGACGGCTTCCAGTGCTCGGGAGCTCCAAACCCCCCTCAGAGCTTCAGCGCGGGCAGTGCAAAGCAGTGCTCGCCTGTGCTCTGTGCACGTGGCAGTGTGCCACGGCAAGTCTCCTCACAAAGGCTTGGGTCGCCGCAGAATCGCGGCGATCACCGTGCTCGGAGAAATAACGGCCAGAAATCCTCGAAGGGCTCCAAAAACTCGCTACTAGGTAACGAGTCGTGGTGCCGGAGGATGGCCTCGGGACTTTTTAAAGAGCTCCGGCTTCGTTGCTGCCTAGCAGCAAAATGCCGTGCTCGCGACAGCGATGGGGAGGAAATACCTGGTTATTTAGTTATTGTCAATGGAAAGGTGTCCTACAGGTAGAAAAGCTGGAAAGGCATCCAGACGGGTGCAGTTGCAGGTCACCGTGGGTTCGTAGTCGAAGTTGGGCGCCAGTCTGTAAAGACGTTTATTTGTATTCCACGGACAGATACAAGCGAGATCTCTGTGGTTGCTCTTGGGGGATCAGGTTTATTCAGGATGCAGAAAGGCCCTGCCTCGTACTGTGTAGCAGCACGTGGCTGGGCCTGAGGTGATGGGGGAGGGGAGAGACAAAGAGGGGAGCAGGGACTCCCGGAGGACGCTCCAGGAGGAGAGGGGAAGATCCAAGAGGGCGTCCAGCCCCCCGGAGACCCCTTATCAAGGGGCGCTCCAAGGTGGGCTGGAACAGGACCTGGGCCAATGGGGTCACAGGCACCTGATGGTTCAGGGGAGGGTTACAGGTGGGGGTGAACCATACATTCTGGGGGGTGAGATGGAACAGTCCATTTGACTTTTGGACCCCTCTGTAGGTGGGGGTTATTGTCCAGCCAGTAGGGGGCGTTATATTCGTCCTGGCTGTACTATTGTGGTTCTTAATCATATTTATCTACCCTTCCCAACACCACTGGCCTTTTCCAGCTTCCCAAACGTTGGGTTAGGACTAATGCCAGACGCAGCCTTTCATATACAAACAGCTGAAAATCTTTGGACAAATCAAGTAGTCCCAATGCAGGAGCAGTTGTCAAGGCCTCATTTAGTTCGAGGAAAGCCTCCTTCTGTGGTTTGCCCCAGGTAAATGGCTGCATCTTCTGGGCCTCATACAGGGGTTTTGCAATTAGTCCATAGTCCATGATCCACAGGCGGCACCACCCTGTCATCCCAAGGAAGACTCGCAGCTCGTGTAAATTCTGGGGCTCTGGAATGGCACAAATAGCTTGAATATGGTTTGTACCCAGTTTTCGCTGCCCTTGTGAGATTTCACATCCCAGGTTAATCACAGTCTGTTGGGCAATTTGTGCTTTTTCTTTAGATACCTTATATCCTCCCATTCCCAGTGAATTTAAAATCTCAATTGTTACCCTTATGCAGGTTGCTTTCTCCTCTGTGGCTATCAGTATATCATCAACATACTGTAGCAGCAGGTATTGTTCTCTCGGTACTTGTTGCCTCGCTGTCCAGGTCTCCACCTCCTTTGCCAGTTGGTTTCCAAATAGGATCGGACTGTTCTTGAATCCTTGTGGGAGCCGTGCCCAGGTGAGCTGGGTCTTTCTTCTGTTTCCTGGATTTTCCCACTCAAAGGCAAACAGGTTCCTACTTTCTTTGTCAAGGGGTATGCAGAAAAAGGCATCTTTTAGATCAATTACTGTAAACCATTTATATGTCTCTTTCATGGATGTTAACAATGTGTAGGGATTGGCAACCACTGGATAAATGTCCTTAGTTATTTCATTTATTGCTCTCAAATCCTGCACTAGTCTATACTCACCATTGGGTTTCCTCACTGGAAATACAGGTGTATTATATTCTGATTATCAATAATTTTTACCATTCCCTGCCGTGCTTCTGGGTTTATAGGATACTGTTTAACCTGTACTGCTTTTGCCCCTTCCTTTAATTCAATATGTATTGGTTGTGCTAATTTAGATTTCCCAGGTATATCTGTTTCCCATACTGAAGGAATTACTGCATCTTCTACTTCCCTAGGTATAGAGGGAGCTGTTTTTTCTTTAATCATTAAAATTTGTCCTGTCTTTGATTCAGGTATTTTCATTAAAAGCTCTCCGTTCTCATAGGTTATCACCACATCAAGTTTTGCCAAAAAAACTCTACCTAAAAGGGGAATTGGACACTCAGGCACATACAGGAATTCATGCATCAGGACCTTATTTCCAAAACAGAGATCTAAGGGTTGTAGGATTTTCCTCCTTCCCTGTGGCCCCAACTATTGTTATTTGTTTGTCCCCAATTTGTCCTTGCAAATCATTTAGCACAGAAAACATGGCACCTGTATCCACCAGGAATTTGACTGCTCTATCACCTAGGTTTATGGTTACGAAAGGTTCCTTTGTATCTCCCGTTTCTAGTCAGCTGCTGTGTTCTCCCAGCACCATTAATTTTGCAATATCTTGATCCTGGCTTGGCTGGTTGCCTTGGTAAAACCGGTTTGGGCACTCATTCTTCCAGTAACCTTCTTGTTTGCAGAAAGCACGCTGGTTAAATCCCAATCTTGGCACAGCAGTTCCGCCGTGTCCCCTGCCAAGTCCACCTCCCCTCCCCAGTCCACGACTACCCCTGCCCCTCCCTCTCATGCCTGGGTTTCCTTTCCCTTGTATTACTGCAAGGAGGTTTTGCTGTTGTCTTTTACTGGCCTCTTTTTCCCTGTTATTGTATACTTTCCAGGCTACTTCAAGCAATTTATCCAGATTTCTTAATTCTTACCCTTCTAATTTTTGCAATTTTCTCCTTATGTCATCCTGTGGCTGCCCCTGGAAAATGAGAGCGAGCTGAACCTTTGCTTGTGGTGTATCTATTTGGAGATCTGTGTATTTTCTCGCTGCTTCCTTAAGCCTTTCCAAAAACACAGTAGGGGATTCTTTCTTCTCCTGCCTTATCTCATACAATTTAGACAAATTTATAGTCTTAGGCACAGCATTCTGAACCCCTATCTGGACCCACTCTTGATATTTTTTCAGCCTCCACATATGCCCAGGTGCATTAGGATACCACCCTGGATCCTCGGTTGGAAAATTATCATCTAGGGTTCCCATTACGAGCCTATTTCTGATATCCTCCCTTGCCCTTTCCTTGGCTGCTCTAAGTACCATCTCTTTCTCTGTCAAATCCATTAGGGTATCTAATATTACTTGTATATCATCCCAATCTGGATTCTGAGTTTTCATAATAATTTTTACCACCCTTGCCACTTTATCAGGATTTTCTCTATAAGTTTCAGCCGATTGTTTCCAAATTACTAAATCTGCAGTGGAAAAAGGCACTTTTTCAAACACCATCCCCTCCGCTCCTATTCCCTGTCGTAAGGGGGCAATCACAGTCCGCTTCTGTCTACCCAGATCTTTTCTGGCCAAGACCGGGGCGGGCTTTGACCGATTCCGAGTCCTATGAGATACCGGTATCGCAGATTCACTTTCATCTCTACTCTCACTATCTCCTTCACTTTCAGCCTCCCCCCTTCTATGCATCACAGTTAAATTTAGATCATCTTCAAGGGAAGAGGGGTCAGGTGATGGTGGAAGAGGAGGATAGGGAGAGAGGGTTTGAGTGGGTGAAATAGGACTAGGCAAAATAGGATCGGCTGAAGCAGGTGATGAAGTAGGGGTAGGGGCAGGCAGGATAGGGTTAGGTTCTCTTGGTCTTGTGGGGGCTACCTGTAAATCAACATCTGTATCGTTCCTCCGACTCAGACTTTCTTTCAATGCAAGACATTTGAAACAACGTTTCTCCTTCACACAAACATCACACTTATCACCTGTAGATGCCTTAACTACCATCAATCCACATCCAACCTGCCATTCTGGCTTATCTTGCAAGTAGAAAAACAAATCAATATACGGAACCTCATCCCATTTTCCTTCGCATATACAAAACAACATCAATTGCAAAATAGTGTTATGTTGCAATGTTCCATTCGGTGGCCACTTTTCACCACCTTCCAAGACATATTCTGGCCACCCCGTATTACAGTAATCAATTAACTTACCCCTACGTAAGTCTTGCCCAAAATTACCCTGTTTCCAGTGTGCTAATAAGCACCCCTAAAGGAGAAGTACACAGTATGGAGGCATTGCCACCCAAAAGACCTTTAAGCTTCTCCATATTACAGCTACAAGACACCACAGAATGCCGAACCTGCAACGCTTTCGCGATGTCTAACAGATGGCGCCTAGGCAATACCACAGGAATTCCTTTAACCCAACCAAGCGTAGCTTTTGCTGCATCTTATCGGCAGGTTCCAGACCAGAGTAAAAGCACCTTACCTCTCTCCAGGGGAAAATGTGAGAGGCGGAGGGTCACAGCACTGATGGGCTCCCCGAGAATCCCTCGGTGCGGCTGGAGCGTGATTGGGTCGCGGGGTCCCCAGCAGCGCCCGCAGGGTCCCATCTGGGTCACCAAAATGTTAGCGTTCAGGAACACACATAATCACGGGATATGATTATATGCAGGTGCTTTTATTGAGAGCTCTGGGAATCAGGGGTGCTGTTGCGTTCCGGTCCCCTTTTACCGCGACACCCCGAGCGTGGGCATGCTGGGCAGCGGGGAAGAGGAGGGGGCGGCCGGTCCCCCTGTAAATGCTCTGCAGTCCCAGTTATCGGCGCGGGGATAAACGGAGGCGGCACGGGACTTGGGGTGAACAGGTTCAGTTTATTTCGCGTGCCCCAAGACCCCTTGGGGGGCGGCGAGCAGATGCTTTATACAAGAACTTATGGGGAGGGGTATAGGAACAGCAACCAATAGGGGAATAACAGGGGAGGAGTTTGGGGTAGGACTAACATAAACAGTCTGTGAAAGGGGGCAGGGAAAGAAGCAGGGGGAGGGGAGATTCACATCTTGGAGAGAAGGGGGGTTAGGAGTGAGATGGGGGGGGGGTGTGTGTACAGACACTGAAAGAATAAAGAACACACTCCCGCAGGGTACAGACCCAAAACTGACTCCAACATGGCTTTCGAGCTGAACTTATTTTATATTCTATCGTTATATAACTTACATGATAATTATTAAACTTATATTGTTCTATTGTATACATTGACTTTATTCAAGCATGAGTTTCTTGTGATCTTTCTTAGGTCCATGACTGTCGCTATAGGACACGAGAAAGCAACGCGAGCCACTTGCTACCTTGCAAGGCAAAAAAGAGAGCGTTTATTTTCTGACTCCAACTTTTATACTTCTCCAAAGGTGACAGTGGATTGGAGAGTGAACGGGCCACCTCTCCGAAGACATTGGACAAAGCACTAGTACATCAAGTCTCTCCACCCCCATGGAGGAATGCAAAACAATACATTATTTACAGAAACTGTGTGGGAAAGTTTCCCAATAGAATGTAAACTCAGAAGGCTTAAGAAAACTCAAGAATCAGGGCGACATCTCACCCTTTTTAGTTTAAAAGAAAAGGAAAAATGAATAAGGTTCAGTGTCTGTTTGTGGAGGAATCATCAGAGTGATCACCCACCGTCATCTTCAACTGAGTCATCACTCGATGATCCATCCATTTGATGACTTTCAGTTTGGTCACGGCTTCTATGTTGCCCGTTTGTCGGATTCTGTCTCTGCGGTTGCAGATCAGGACGAACACACCTTGAAGGTACCCAGTGTACCCCAGTATCTGTGGATACACAAGCATACCCGCGCCCCGAAGCGATAAGGTCATAGGGACCTTCCCATTGTTTAGTGACTAAATTCCGCACTCGAACTTTTGCTCGAGGCTGATGTGCCTCGTCTGCAGCTTGCAATGAGAGATGATGATTTAAAATGACAGGGTTATTTGAATTCTGCTGCACTGTAAGATGATTGATGGTGTACAATGCTTTCTCCAACCGACTGTGCGGGGTCTCACCCTGCATTCCCCGTTTTTGTTTTTGAAGAACCCGCTTCAGAGTACCATGAGCGCGTTCTACAATAGCTTGGCCGGTTGGAGAATGGGGGATACCAAACTTGTGTGACACACCCCACAACTGCAGGAACTGCCGCACCTGCTGCGATGCATAAGCAGGACCATTGTCGGTTTTCACAGCAGAAGGTATGCCCAGAACGGCAAAGGCCTGCCTCCAGTGGGCAATGACATCATGAGCCTTTTCTCCAGTGTGAGCGGAAGCCCACATCGCAGAGGAGAACGTGTCCACCGTGACATGCACATACTTGAGCCGGCCAAACTCGGCAATCTGGGTGACATCAGTCTGCCAAAGCTCCAAGGCCCTAAGGCCTCTAGGGTTTACCCCTGCTGGTAAAGGCGGAGCAAGTGCATGGCAGTCGTCACAGGACTCAACAATGCTACGAGCCTCTGTTGGCGTTAGCTGAAACTGCTTCTGCAGAGTATGTGCATTCTGATGGAAAAACCCATGTGATGCCTTGGCCTGTGCGAGTGTATCAGGCTGGGGTGCTACCCACGCCGGATTAGCCAACTTGTCAGCCCTCGCGTTACCTTCTGCTACAAACCCTGGTAAATTGGTGTGACTTCTCACATGCAGAACGTAAAACGGATGAACCCGGGCCTGAATAGCACACCACAAGGTCTTCAGTAAATGAAACAAGGCAGGGTTACTGACCTCCTTCAAAACTGAGTGACCCAACCGCTGTGCGATATCAGCCACATAGGCAGAATCCGTGACCAAATTGAAAGGTTCCTGGGAAAATCTCTCAAATGCCATAACAGCGGCCCTCAACTCAACCACTTGGGCCGACCCATCCTGATGACCTTTCAGAACCTTCCACTCAGATCCGTCCTTCCAAGTAACAATGGCCTTTCCTGTTTTCCCCGAACCGTCAGTAAAGACGGTGGGTCCTTGCACAGGTTCCTGACTATTTTTGGGCCGCAAAGAGATCTGCATAGATTTTGCCACCTGCAGTAGCTTGTGGCTGGGCAAATGATAAGTGATCTGCCCTGAAAAATTTTCTAGAGCACATTGCAGGGACACACAGTGTGCAAATCTCCAGTCAAAGTCCTCCCGGGATATCGGGAGTATGATCTTTGCAGGATCCGCACCCATCAATTGCAAACACCGTTGCCGGCATTTCATTATCAACCGAGCAATCAACTCAGCCAATGTCGTTGCCGTCTTCTGCGGCTGATGGGGCAGGAAAACCCATTCCAAGATGTGCAAGGGATCGGACCATTTGTCACTCCATTGACCAATGATACCTGTGGGATGCGAATCTGGAGTGGTAACGAACACAGCGACATCAACGGAAAGATCAATGCGATAAACCTGACGGGCAGAAACAGCCTGCTGAACCTCCTCCAGCACCTGACGTGCCTCAGGGGTCAATGTGCGAGGTGATTTTAAATCAGAGTCTCCTTTCAACAGATCATACACAGGAGACAATTGTGCATCGGTTAGTCCCAAGTATGGACGTAACCAGGTGATGACACCCATCAGTTTTTGAACATCATTCAGTGTCTTGACCGAGTGTGCAAATTGCACCTCCTGGTGTTGGATTGTCCGTTCCAGAATTTTGACCCCCAAATACTTCCAAGGAGGTTGCTGTTGAACCTTTTCTGGAGCCACCTGCAGCCCATGAGCATGCAAAGCATCGAGCAACCGAGGCTGAATCCTCAGCAGCTCATCCTGAGTGGACGCAGCCACCAAGATGTCGTCCATATAATGATACAGACGTGCATCAGGAAACTGCTTGCGAACTCCAGACAAGGCACGGGCCACATACCATTGGCATATGACCGGGGAATTGCGCATCCCCTGTGGCAGAACTTTCCATTGATATCGCTGTGCAGGCTCATCATTGTCAATTGCTGGCACCGTGAAGGCAAATTTCGGTCTGTCATCGGGATGCAAAGGAATTGTAAAGAAACAATCCTTCAAATCCACGATGAAGATCGGCCAGCCTGCAGGAAGCATGGTAGGCGATGGCATGCCCGCCTGCAATGTTCCCATGCCTTCCATGACCGCATTGACCTTCCGGAGGTCCTGTAACAACCTCCATTTCCCAGACTTCTTTTTGATGCAGAAAACAGGGGTGTTCCAGGGACTGTTAGAAGGCTCCAGACGACCCTGGTCCAGCTGCTCCTGCACCAATTTCCGAAGGGCGATCAGTTTATCTTGAGGGAGGGGCCACTGGTTTTCCCAAACAGGTGTATCCACCAGCCACCGTATAGGAGGCGTAGGACACTCTGCGCCCTTCGCTGCAGTGGCCCCCATCAAAAACCCGTCCCAATGCGCACCCCCCACGCAGATAGAACATCCCTCCCCCAGAGGTTAGCAGGAGAAGAAGTAACATAAGGCCTAATCCAGGCCGTCTGTCCCTCTGGGTTTGTGACCAGCACAGGCCGTTGGCTCACATAACACCGTGCTGTTCCCCCCAGGCCCGCAACAGACGTCTCCGCTGGATCCAGGGGCCAGTCCGGAGGCCAGGCGGCAAGGGAGAGAACCGTGACATCAGCGCCGCTGTCAAGGAGCCCGCGCAGGCGGATCTCTGACGGTGTTGCATCAGGGATGGAGAGGGTACACA
Organism: Taeniopygia guttata; assembly: GCF_048771995.1. NCBI lineage: Eukaryota > Metazoa > Chordata > Aves > Passeriformes > Estrildidae > Taeniopygia > Taeniopygia guttata. The sequence continues at coordinate 17,420,622 of NC_133064.1, forward strand.
GCATCTCGGGACGGTCTTTGGTCAGGACAGCAGTCCAGTGAACTTGAGGCGGCCCAGTGGATCCAAAACCGCCATCACCTCGCAACCGGTCAGTCGTCCTGCGAACAGAAGACTTAAAAGGCACAAGTTGAGCAAGCCGTGTCCCTTTTGGGATCGTAACAGGGGGTGTGGGTGTGGAAACCATTGCACAAATCTGCCCTGTGAAGTCTGCATCAATGAGACCCAGGTGCACAATGACGCCCTGAAGGGTGGCACTAGACCTCCCCATGAGGAAGGCGCTCATGCCTTCACCCAAGGGACCAAAGGCGTCCAGGGGAACCTTGTGCACCTTGCAAGAGTCTAACACGACTGTTGCTGCTGTGCAGACATCCACACCTGCTGACCCGCGGGTGCTGGCGACAAGCTGGCCGAGCAGACCTCCATGGGCTCTGGGGTCTGGAGAGGAACTTGTGTCTGAGCGCGCCCCCCCTTCGCGCTCCGCTTCCCGTTTCCCGGGCCCGGGAGTGCTTGGCCATTAACATGAACCGTCGCCTTGCAAACCTCTGCAGGATGGCCTGGCCTTCCACACCGGCCACAAACATACGAGGGAAATTTTCCTTTCTGTGCTTTCTTCCCCCGTTTGGTGCTCGCCTGAGCAGCACCCCGGGGCTGCTGCCAGCCCTGCGGTGCTGCCCAGACCGGCTGCGCAGCAGCAGCCCAAGCATCCGCCTTCTGAACCGAGGGGCCTAGGTCTGCACAGGCCGCTGCCATCTGTGAAAGTGTAGCCCCTTCAGGAAGAGCCTGTATGATTCTCTTGCATTCTGCGTTGCAGTGGATCCTAGCAAATCTCGCAAGGACCATTCGCCTTAGCTCAGGTTCTACCACCTGCCGCTCCACCGAGGCAGTCAACCTCGATGCAAAGTGCATGAATGACTCATCGGCCCTTTGAACAACAGTCAGAAAGGGTTCCATCGCGGCAGCCATTTCTAAGGTCTGGATCACAGCTGCTAAGCCTAACGTCCTGCACTGCTCAAGCACGAGAAGATTGTATCCCGCCTGCCCCTGAGGATCAACATAATTACCTGTGCCCATCAACATGTCGGCGGTAGCTACACGTCTGGGATCCTGCTGCCCCCGCGTAGCATTCTTCCGTACTGCACTGGCCACTAAAGCGGCCCACTTGTCCTCAAACACGTCAAATTGCACAGGGTCAAAAAGAGCCTGAGCCACAGAACGAATATCGAAAGGCGTCAGCAGGTTAGCAACAAGTAATCGGATCGTCTGCATAACCTCAGCAGACCCAACACCATACTGTGCAACGGTGTCTTGGATTTCCTTCAACACCTTAAATGAAAAAGGCTCATGAGTGTTATGAGTAACACCCCTAAGCACAGGGAAAGCCTGAGGACCCCCTGGTAAGGCTGCATTATCCACCGTATCGTGTCCCGTAGCCTCCGGGACACTGGCAGCCCCTGGGCTGCGAGGCGGTGCAACATCACCGGACACCACGCCCCCCGCAGCATCAGCAGAGCCAGAGGAGCCTTCCCCTTGATCCGGCAGGCTCCGCGAGGGGCCGAAGTCGCACATCTCCTCAGCCTTATCCAGGACCTCCTGCCAAAACCGCCCGTGGTCCTTCGGACGCACGGTCACCTGGCAGGCAGGGAGGGTCCACAAGGTCGACTGGGAGGATCCGCGGCCACGGGGAGTCACCGGTCTCCCGCCGGCCGCGTCAGCAGTCGCGCTAAAGGTGAACACCCCAGCGCCCCGCTGTGCCGCAGTCCCGGCCCCCGTGGCAGGCGGGGAAGGCGGAACCGAACCAGCCGGTGCCCCAGCGGTGCTGTCTGCAGTATCAGCAGAGGGCACCGCGGCGGGCGCAGGCGGAGGCGCAGACCGCAACCCCAGCGCAGCGCTCCCATCCCCCGGGACGGGGGAAGGACGGGGCGAAGAGGGAGACGCGGCGCGCGGAGACACGTCACCGCAGGACGACACAAGGGAGTCTGGCACGCCCCCAAGAAGCGTCAGACCCGCGCCGCGCAGCCTCCCGGTGGGCACCGCCCCCATCAGGCGGGACGGGGCGGGCTGCCCGCCTGCCGGGGCGGGGTCCGATGGAACAGTGACCAAGGCCCCGCCTTTGGCGGCCCCCACCGCCTGCGCATGCCCGGCAGGCCGCTCAGGCTCAGGGATCGGAGCGGGTTCCTCCTCAGAAGATGAACCCCAGACCGGACCGGGCGAATGCGCCTGTGTCTTCTCCAGGGGAAATGTAACACCACAGTTCGGGCAATTCACCGTCACCGAGTCAGACGCAATCCGAGGCGGGGGCTGATCCACGGGCCCCCGTTCACCCCCGAGCGCCGGGAAAGCACAAAGAGAAAGTGCTTTCCCGCCCAGCCCACTACGCCTGCGACGCGGGGCAGGGCGAGGCGGCCGAACCGGCTCCACCGACCGGATGCCTGAAGCCGGTGGCCTGGGAGCCCGAACCACACCAGAGGAGGAGCCACCTTCCGGCTCACTCCCCCCGGGGCTAGGGGAATCAGGGCAACTGTACAGAGACTCGGCCTCCCCAGCATCCGCATCCAAGACAGATAGGTCCCCCAGAGAAGCCCGAGAACTGCCAACCTCAGACCCCTGCCAAATGGCATCCAACCTCTTAAACAGCATCATCAGCGGCCCAACATCTTCAAAACGATTATCAAGCAGGGCATCCAGGAGGCGATCTCCCACGGGAGACCAATTCTCCCAGGAAAGGGCCTCAGCAAGATTGGGAAAGAATCCCTGCTCCCTTGCCCATAAAAACAGCCTCTCAAAATCATCCCAATAAAAAGGAACGCGTTTCCGCTTCAGCACCTCCCTCCAAACGTCCAAAGCCACAGACTCCTCCCTAATGCCCTCAAAGCTCTCCATTACCAAAAAAAACCAGCAACAGGCAACGCTCTAAACAAACAGAAAAATCTCACCAACAGTTCCCAGCCTAAGCTGCAATACACTTCAGCGGTCACCAGATGTCGCTATAGGACACGAGAAAGCAACGCGAGCCACTTGCTACCTTGCAAGGCAAAAAAGAGAGCGTTTATTTTCTGACTCCAACTTTTATACTTCTCCAAAGGTGACAGTGGATTGGAGAGTGAACGGGCCACCTCTCCGAAGACATTGGACAAAGCACTAGTACATCAAGTCTCTCCACCCCCATGGAGGAATGCAAAACAATACATTATTTACAGAAACTGTGTGGGAAAGTTTCCCAATAGAATGTAAACTCAGAAGGCTTAAGAAAACTCAAGAATCAGGGCGACACATGACCACCGTTTCTCATGATTATTCTTTCTGATTAAACAGTAATTATATTTAATTACTAAACAAACATCACATCTAACAGTTATATCATTTATCATGTACTGGCTACACAGGTGCAGTTCTAGCAAGGTACAAGACCTACATGTACCCAGGGTTTTTTGGTTTGTTTTTTTTTTTTTTTCAGGGCCTACTGAGCTTAATTTTCCTTCTAACCCTAAATCCCCATGATTTTAAAACCCTTTTACTATCATAGTGATTATGATCTTGAACCCCACATCACAACTAAACACGTACCATACACTGCCACCAAGTTAGCTAAGCTTCAAAGAGAATACGGATGCCTCCCACACGAATCAGAAACAGAATATGTTTTCCGGGCGTCCCTCACTGGTGGCGATCAAATTAAATTAACTGAACAAGAAGCCAGTGGGTACTGGGGACATGGTGTCTTCTTAACAACAGGAGATAAATGTGATACATGCTCCCTGACACAGCGTGCGGCTTTTTGGGCTGGGGGAACAAGCCCCTTGGAGAGGGGAGATCCTATAGCTATAGTTAACACCCCCGACCAACTCCTAGAAAGTGTACACAAAGCCGCTTGTCTGCAAATGATTCATGAAAATGAATTAATTCCTGGCTTTGAATCCCCAATGCAATTACCTGTGAAGCCGGAAATAATAACTCCTTTAATTTGTGGGCTTCCAGAATCACTCAAACCTACAGCAATTCTCCTTCAAAAAACTATAGCAGCTGTATCTCCTGTGGAAAGACCAGATAGATTTCCTAGTAACCAGAACAACCCATTTGTTCCCCTTTATGACTTGTTGAGGAAAGGGGTGAAATGGGATTGGACTCCTTCTCAGGAGGAAGCATTGCAATTGCTGATTTTTGAAGCAACAGCTCATCAAGCACTGGGTCCCATTCATCCTACAGACACCTTTATGGTAGAATGGGGATTTGCTTTCTCAGGATTATCAGTACACATATGGCAGTGGGGACCCGAGGGTCTGACAAGGCCTTTTGGGTTTTATTCCTGTGGTTTCAGAGATGCAGAGAAACTATACACTACCTGGGAAAAGGGATTGTTTGCGGTCAGTTTGGCTCTCATTGAAGTGGAAAAACTTGCACTACAACTACCAATTGTATTGAGAAGCCCTTTCAATGTTATTAAGACAGTCACTACTGGGACCCCCACTCCTGACAGGGTGGCCCACAGGGCCTCAGTCAGAAAGTGGTATGCTCAGATTAAACATTACTGTAACTTTTTATCAGTAACAGAAGGAGCTGTAAAAACCTTAGTAATCCAGGAAACTGAGAGCTTGGATAACAGCCATGACAAACCTTCCTCTGTAATCAAAGTAGCCCCTTCTTTCTCCCCTGAACAATCAGCAAGTTCTTGATTCACTGACGCCTCTGCTAAACGAGAGGGGAAGGTGTGGAGATACCAGGCAGCAGCCCCCCACATTTCCTCTGGTGAACTAATTATTACTGAGGGACAAAACAGTGCTCAAGTTGGGGAGCTGATAGCTGTTTGGAGTGTTTTCCAATGTGAGGTACAGAGTACATCTCTTGTCTCTATCTACACTGACTCCTATGCTGTGTACCAAATAATCCTAATAATCCATCACATTGCCCTGGCCAACCTGTTCTGGTGGACCTCCCTTACTATAGGGCTAGTACCACTTGTGCTAAAAACCTCTCTAAATAAATGTTAATGGAAAGCCTCTGGTGCTCTAGGGAAAGAGCATCGGAAAAATACATGCTGGATAATTCCATCATTCTAACCTTTTCTGCCTCTCGCTGGCAGGATTCTGTTGTGTTTACTTTTACAGAAGAACTCTGAGGGACATGAAGACCACCTCAACCATGACAAAACTGGTGATACTTTTATGCATCCTACCACAACTTCAGAGCCAGAAACCAGCTGAGTGGTCGTGGCCTGAAATAATTGTAGTAGCATGCAGAAAAAGTGAAAAGATCTCTTTAAGCACAAAAAGGTTTGTACGCACCGAAGCGTACAGGATTATTGGCACAATTTCACATTAACACTGACTGTAGAAGTAGTTTGTCTTTGGTCCAAAAATACTGAAGTGCTTTCTTTTAAGTTTAAAGTATTGATTTAAAAACTGGGGAGAACTTGATGTTAATGTTGTGACACCTACCACCCAACCACCAGTTATGCTTACCCCGAAAATTTCTGAAGTGGGACCATATATAATCAGGAAAACTGGCCAACAACAAATATTGTTCAATCCGGCATGGTCTCTTAAACAAGTTAGATTGCTAATGCAAAACAATGTCTCAGAAATTCAGCCAGCTTGTTCACCTTTTTTGCAAACTTCTTTTCAGGGTTGGATGACCTGGTTGCGACAGTGGAACCCTTCTAAAACATGGGTGCCAAGAGACATAACTAGTTGTCCTAGGGTGATGTTATGGTGTTTGTTTCTCCAATCCTGTGTTCTGTTTACGTTTGATATTATGTTCTGTGCTTTCAGAACTGACTCTGAAAGTGAAGGTTTGTTTTGCCTTGTTATCAGCCAGTTCACCTCCCCCCATGGTCTGCTGTCTAGAAAAGGCTAGTGCTGGCTGGCTTGCTTTTGCTTTGCTTGCTTGCTTGGCTTGCTTGCTTTGCTTGCTTCTGCTTTCGCCTTTGCTTCCTAGTTAGTTTAGCTAAGCAGTCCAATTCTTTCCCTGGACTGTTGCTTTTCCTTTCCTCTTCCTGAATACCATCCAACCTGCTCCAGACTGGGACCTGGGAAACACCGAGGAGCACAGAGATCCTGCATTTTGGTGATCTGCAGCAACCATCCCCAATGCTGGAGAGCAATCCCCAGCGTCCAGACCCGGGCGACCACTCCCAGGAAAGACTTTTTGGATTTGTTCATCTCGTCAGAGTGGTGAAAGAGCTTTGTTGTCATCTGGTGTTGTTAATTTTCTTTTTGGTGCTAGGGGGTGCTTTGTTCGTTGAATAAACAGGTTCTTTTCCACTTCTCTCAGAGGAAATTTTTTCCCGAACCAGGTGGGTGGGGAGGGGCCGTGGGGGGTTGTTTTCTGGGGGCTCCTTACGGAGGGTTTTCCCCAAATTTGCCCTAAACTAGGACACTAGTGTTGTGGGAACAAGATTGGGAATTCTAAATAGTATTGATTCAGAAGTATTAATGAATAAATTGGCTGCTACAACTAAAGATTTGACCAAATTACAACAACCACTGCAATCGTCCTTATTGGCCTTGGGAACACATCACTGGTTGCTATCAAACATCTTACCAAATTGGGAAAAGGTAAACATGAATGACCACAAATTGATAATTGATGCACTCAATGCTACATAAAGCAACATTTCCCTAGCCCTTAGCTGCATCCAGGCACAATTATGGATGCAGTCAGTTGCTGCTTCAATTATAAGAGAAGGTTAAGAAGGCACGTTTCCTACTGAGATTCGGAAAATAGTCTGGGACAGTGACACTGACTTTGAAAGAAATTTCCAATCCTGGTGGAATTTGGTAAACTTTACCTATGACCCCACCACAAACTTAGCCACAGCTTTTGTGGTAACCATACGTAATGCCTCAGTGCATTTGATATTCCCCATCATTGGGTTAGGATTGAACCACGATGGAGCCACTCTCTATCCTTCCGAGCATAGAGAATAGGCCCGACAAATTGATGATAAATGGCAAACTATTAATTTAGAATCTTGTATTGTCCAAGAACAACAAGGGTTCATCTATGAAAGCAACGCAATTATAGCTCAAGATATCTGTCTGGACACAGAACAAAATATCTGTCATTTTGAAATTCATCCTAACGAAACTTCTGAAACAGTCCTTGTATATATAGGCAATGGATGTGCATGCTTTAGAACTGTTTGTAAATGTCCTAGGGTGACTGTTATGGTGTTTGTATCTCCAATCGTGTGTTCTGTTTACGTTTGATATTATGTTCTGTGCTTTCAGAACTGACTCTGAAAGTGAAGGTTTGTTTTGCTGTGTTATCATCTGGTTCACCTCCCCCCATGTCTGCTGGAAAGCTAGAAAAGGCTAGGGCTGGCTGGCTGGCTTTGCTTTTGCTTGCTTGCTTGGCTTGCTTGCTTTGCTTGCTTGCTTGCTTGGCTTGCTTGCTTTGCCTGCTTTCTTGCTTTCTTGCTTTGCTTCCTAGTTAGGTTAAGCAGTCCAATTCTTTCCCTGGACTGTTGTTTTTTTTCCCTTTCCTCTTTCTGAACATCATTCAACCTGCTCTGGACTGGGATCTGGGAAACACCAAGGAACACCAGGAGCCTGCATTTGGTGATCTGCAGCAGCCATCCCCAGCGTCCAGACCCGGGCGACCACTCCCAGGAAAGACCTTCTGGATTTGTTCAGCTCTTCAGAGGGGTGAAAGAGTCTTGTTGTCATCTTGTGTTAATTGTTTTGGTGTTGGGGAGTGCTTTGTTGTTGAATAAACAGGTTCTTTTCCACTTCCCTCTCAGAGGAAATTTTTCCCGGAACCAGGTGGGTGGGGAGGGGCCGTGGGGGTTTCCTGGGGGCTCCTTTCAGGGGGTTTTCCCCAAATTTGCCCTAAACTAGGACAAATATTTTGGCGCCCAACTCGGGGCTCGAGAGAGTGGAAAAAAACCCTGTTGTAATCATATTTTTGTTCCAATTATTTTGTCTGGGTATGGAGCAGTTACTGGTTATGTTGTTTGAATTAATATTGTCTCTTGGGGTGAAGGCCTGCATGTGTCTCTGGTCCCTGGGGGTTTTTCAGATCTTAATCCCCCTGTGGTCCCTAGGTTTATTTTTTTATCCAGGAATAGCTCCGGTATTGTCCCTAATACGTAGGTTTTGCAGTAGAAGGGCACTGACCAGAATATCCATCGGGCTGTGCTTGGGTGTAATAGCTTCCAGAGGGTTTCTAAAGGTGCTGAGGTCTGTTCCTGGAATGTATGGTTCATGGTTATGGTTGTACAGCCAGTTTGTTAGAGGGGAAGTAGGGGATGAGGCTTTTCAGCCTTTGCTTTCCTTCTTCTCCTCTGAATTTGTTACCTCCCTATTAGAGAATGTTCAGTTTCCCCTGACTGTTAAGGAGACCATCTTCCTGGTGTTTAATCTGGTAAGCTTTCTCTATACAGTCTGCAGTCTCTCTAGAATGAGGGCTGAGATTTCTAGAGGGGCTGATGAGACCTCTGACCCAGGAGTAGACCCAGGTGTGAGAAATCTTGAGTGGTGTGGGAAATGGGAGGAGATGGGCCAAATCTTAAAGGAATTTTCTGACCCTATAGCCTGGGACTTTCCAAGTGAAAAAATTCAGAATCCGGCTGAGGTGGCGAAGTACCTGAAAGAGAAGTGCCATGATAACTCTAAGGAGAAAAAAATCATTGCAGTGAGCTGGGCCCTGGCATATGCTTATCGCACCCTGTTAGATACTGTAGGGCAGCAGACAGAGGAAGGGGGGCAGGGAGATAAATCAGCAGCTATCCCAGTCACTCAGGCTGCAGCCAACACCCCCGGCTCAAAGCCAGCAGCTAAACCAGACTCAGCAGCCAAGCCTCAACCAATGGCTGTTGCTACTAGCACAAGAAGTGGGAAGCGCACAGAAAAGACCAATCGACCAGTGGATGATGACGATGATGATGATAATGCAGGAGAGGGACCCTCAATGCCTGCTGACATAAAATCAGAAGTCAAAGCAACTGGTACAAGATCAGAGGCCAATACTGAGTCCTTTTCCCTAAAGGACCTTCGTGGCCTGAGGAAGGATTATACCCGACGACCTGATGAGTCTGTAATTAGTTAGTTGGTCCGTCTTTGGGATGCTGCAGGCGAGGCTACAATTCTGGATGGTACTGAGGCAAGACATTTGGGATCCCTGTCACATGATCCTGTTATTGATCAAGGAATGATGAGGGGGGCTAACCCTCACAGCCTCTGGGCACGGGTTCTGGAAAGTGTAGCACAAAGATACCTGTGTGCAGATGATCTTTATATGCAGCAAACCCAGTGGAAGACTATAGAACAAGGGATCCAACGTCTGAGAGAAATGGCAGTGGCAGAGATTATCTTCTCAGATGAAATAACAACTAGGAATCCAGACTTGGTACCATGTACAACTGTGATGTGGCGAAAACTTGTACGGCTTGGGCCACATGACTACGCTTCTGCCTTAGCAATAATGAAGCAAGATGAGAGGGATGAGACCGTGCTCGAAATGGCAAGGAAACTCCGAGCATATGCAGATGCTGTACATGGCCCAACCCATGCCAGAATTGCAGCAGTGGAAACACGTCTGCAGAAATTAGAAGATAAGATAGAGGAGAATCATAAGAGATTCAGGGAGGAGATAAAGGAGGACCTTCTCCAAATCTCAGCAGTACAGATCAGAGGTTCTAGTATCCAACGTAGACGTTCCTCAGATGGTGAGAGAAGGTACACCCCACGAACTGAGCTGTGGTTCTTCCTGCGCGATTGCGGAGAAAACATGAGGAAATGGGACGGAAAACCTACTGGTGCTCTGGCACAACGGGTGCGTGAATTGAAGGAAGGTAAGACTCAGAGAGGAAGTGCCACCAAAAGGAGAGCAGCTCCAGTTGCCCGTAGCCAAACTGCCAGGCATGATGATGATGATGACATGTCTGATCCCCTTGAAGGAACCTCTAAGACATACGCCCAAGGCAAGAAGGATAACCAGGCTTAGAGGGGCCCTGCCTCTAGCCAGGTAGAGGCGAGGGAAAACCGTGTTTTCTGGACTGTGTGGATTCGCTGGCCTGGCACATCGGAACCACAAAGATATAAGGCTTTGGTTGATACTGGTGCACAATGCACGTTAATTCCATCAAGACACGTAGGGGCAGAATCTGTCTCTATCGCTGGTGTGACAGGTGGATCACAGGACTTTACCGTGGTGGAAGCTGATGTAAGTCTGACAGGAAATGAGTGGAAGAAACACCCTATTGTGACTGGCCCAGAGGCCCCATGTATTTTGGGCATAGATTACCTTTGAAGGGGATATTTTAAAGACCCAAAGGGACTCAGGTGGGCATTTGGGATAGCAGCTGTAGTGACAGAGGGCATCCAGCAACTGAACACCTTGCCTGGACTGTCTGAGAATCCAACTACAGTAGGACTGTTGAAGGGAGAAGAACAAAAGGTACCAGTTGCCACTTCAACAGTGCATCGTCGACAGTACAGAACAACTCGAGATGCTGTGGTTCCCATCCATAAGATGATCCGAGAGCTGGAGAGCCAAGGGGTGGTCAGCAAAACCCACTCACCCTTCAACAGCCCCATTTGGCCTGTGCGTAAATCTGAAGGAGAATGGAGATTGACTGTGGACTACCGTGCATTGAATGAAGTGACTCCACCACTGAGCGCTGCTGTGCCAGATATGCTGGAACTCCAGTACGAGCTGGAGTCCAAGGCAGCGAAGTGGTACGCCACTATTGATATTGCCAATGCATTTTTCTCCATTCCTCTGGCAGCAGAATGCAGGCCTCAGTTTGCCTTTACATGGAGGGGAGTGCAGTATACCTGGAACCGACTGCCCCAGGGGTGGAAGCACAGTCCTACCATCTGCCATGGGCTGATCCAGACTGCACTAGAAAAGGGTGAGGCTCCAGAACATCTACAATATATTGATGATATCATTGTGTGGGGGAACACAGCAGCAGAAGTGTTTGAGAAAGGAGAGAAAATCATCCGAATCCTCCTGGAAGCTGGTTTCGCCATCAAGAAGAGTAAAGTGAAGGGACCTGCTCGAGAGATCCAGTTCTTGGGAGTGAAGTGGCAAGATGGACGGCGTCAGATTCCTACAGATGTCATCAACAAGATCACAGCCATGTTTCCACCAACCAACAAGAAAGAGACACAAGCTTTCTTAGGCGCCATTGGTTTTTGGAGAATGCACATTCCTGAGTACAGTCAGATTGTGAGTCCCCTCTACCTGGTCACCCGTAAGAAGAATGATTTCTGTTGGGGCCCTGAGCAGCAGCAAGCTTTCACCCAGATAAAGCAGGAAATTGCTCATGCAGTAGCTCTTGGCCCAGTCAGGACAGGACCAGATGTGAAGAACGTGCTCTACTCTGCAGCCGGGAACCATGGTCTGTCCTGGAGCCTTTGGCAGAAGGTGCCTGATGAGACTCGGGGCCGACCACTGGGATTTTGGAGTCGGAGCTACAGAGGGTCTGAAGCCAACTACACCCCAACAGAGAAGGAAATCTTGGCCGCCTACGAGGGAGTCCAGGCCGCCTCAGAGGTGATTGGCACAGAAGCACAACTCCTCCTGGCACCCCGACTACCGGTGCTGGGGTGGATGTTCAGAGGAAAGGTTCCCTCCACCCACCATGCCACCAGTGCTACATGGAGCAAGTGGATTGCTCTCATCACGCAGCGTGCCCATATTGGTAAGCTGAATCGCCCTGGGATTTTGGAAGTAATTACAAATTGGCCCGAAGGTGAAAGTTTTGGTGTCGCAGATGAAGAAGAAGAACCAGTGACACGGGCTGAAGAAGCTCCACCATATAAACAACTGCCAGCAGAGGAAACACGCTATGCTCTCTTCACTGACGGTTCCTGCCGCATCGTAGGGATGAATCGGAAGTGGAAAGCAGCTGTATGGAGTCCCACACGACGGGTTGCAGAGGCCACTGAAGGAGAAGGTGGATCAAGCCAGTTTGCTGAACTCAAAGCCGTTCAACTGGCCCTAGACATTGCAGAAAGGGAGAAGTGGCCAAAGCTCTACCTCTACACTGATTCATGGATGGTAGCCAATGCTCTGTGGGGGTGGCTAGAGAGGTGGAAAGAAGCTAACTGGCAGCGTAGAGGAAAACCAATTTGGGCTGCTGAAGAGTGGAAAGATATCGCTACCCGGGTAGAGAAGCTACCTGTGAAGGTTCGCCATGTAGATGCCCATGTACCCAGAAGCAGAGCTAATGAAGAGCAGCAAAACAATCAGCAGGTAGATCAGGCTGCAAAGATAGGGGTGTCAAAGATAGACCTCGATTGGGAACACAAGGGAGAGTTGTTCCTAGCACGATGGGCCCATGATGCCTCAGGCCATCAGGGTAGAGATGCCACTTATAAGTGGGCACGAGACCGAGGGGTGGATCTAACCATGGACAGTATTTCTCAGGTTATCCATGACTGTGAGACATGCGCTACCATCAAACAGGCCAAGCGGGTGAAGCCCCTGTGGTATGGTGGGCGGTGGTCCAAGTACAAGTATGGGGAGGCCTGGCAGATTGACTACATCACACTGCCCCAGACACGCCAAGGCAAGCGCTACGTGCTCACAATGGTAGAAGCCACCACTGGATGGTTGGAAACCTACCCTGTGTCTCATGCTACAGCCCGTAACACCATCCTGGGCCTTGAAAAGCAGGTCCTTTGGAGGCATGGTACCCCTGAGAGGATTGAGTCAGACAATGGGACTCATTTCAAGAACAGCCTTATCAACACCTGGGCTAAGGAACATGGCATTGAGTGGGTGTACCACATCCCCTACCATGCACCAGCTGCAGGCAAAGTGGAGAGGTACAATGGACTGTTAAAAACCACCTTAAAAGCATTGGGTGGGGGATCTTTCAAAAATTGGGAGCAACATTTAGCAAAGGCCACCTGGTTAGTTAACAGCCGAGGTTCCACCAATCGAGCAGGTCCTGCCCAGTCTGAGCCCCTGAATATAGTAGACGGAGATAAAGTCCCAGTGGCACATGTCAGAGGTTTGTTAGGGAAATCAGTGTGGATCAATCCTGCCTCGAGTACAGACAAACCCATTCGTGGGATTGTCTTTGCTCAGGGACCAGGTTGTACATGGTGGATAATGCAGAGAGATGGAACAACACGATGTGTACCTCAGGGAGATCTGATTGTGGGGTGAAACTATTGTGCAAATATCACTGTTTGCTGGATGTTACTGTCAATGTCTGTGCATGAAAACACACAGACATGAGAAAGAAGGTATGAGTAAGTGAAAGATACAAGTTTTAACTTGATGGAGTTTTTACATGATGTTGAAGATATGGAGATAAGGGGTGGAATGTCCTAGGGTGACTGTTATGGTGTTTGTATCTCCAATCGTGTGTTCTGTTTACGTTTGATATTATGTTCTGTGCTTTCAGAACTGACTCTGAAAGTGAAGGTTTGTTTTGCTGTGTTATCATCTGGTTCACCTCCCCCCATGTCTGCTGGAAAGCTAGAAAAGGCTAGGGCTGGCTGGCTGGCTTTGCTTTTGCTTGCTTGCTTGGCTTGCTTGCTTTGCTTGCTTGCTTGCTTGGCTTGCTTGCTTTGCCTGCTTTCTTGCTTTCTTGCTTTGCTTCCTAGTTAGGTTAAGCAGTCCAATTCTTTCCCTGGACTGTTGTTTTTTTTCCCTTTCCTCTTTCTGAACATCATTCAACCTGCTCTGGACTGGGATCTGGGAAACACCAAGGAACACCAGGAGCCTGCATTTGGTGATCTGCAGCAGCCATCCCCAGCGTCCAGACCCGGGCGACCACTCCCAGGAAAGACCTTCTGGATTTGTTCAGCTCTTCAGAGGGGTGAAAGAGTCTTGTTGTCATCTTGTGTTAATTGTTTTGGTGTTGGGGAGTGCTTTGTTGTTGAATAAACAGGTTCTTTTCCACTTCCCTCTCAGAGGAAATTTTTCCCTGAACCAGGTGGGTGGGGAGGGGCCGTGGGGGTTTCCTGGGGGCTCCTTTCAGGGGGTTTTCCCCAAATTTGCCCTAAACTAGGACAGTAACACAGTGTTTGTAGAAGAAACAGTAGTAGATACTAAAAATAATTCAAATTTTTGTGCTTGCAACTTCACTAAAATTACAGGATGTGATTTTTCTTTTGAAGCTCCAGTTACTTCATATCAACTTTTAGAATCCAATTACACACTGATTCACAAGCTATTGCCTACTCCCATTGGGATGAACCCTACTTTGGTAAAACAATTGCTGCTTCACCAAGACTTAATTGAAATTTGAGAAAAAATCAAGGAGAACAGACAGAAAACACTGGTAACTGTTCATCATAATGTGCAAGAAATATATCGGGTTGTGGAAAGGGTGAAAAGTGATCCTGAACACAGGTGGTGGGATACTTTTTTTGGGCGGTCACCTACTGCTACAGGTGTCCTGAACAAATTGTGTCATCCTATTGTTATCCTTTTGATTTTAGTTTTGATTGGTTTTGTTTTATCAGCAATCTTGCTTATTATTAATTGGAGAATGATAAAATGATTAACAAAATTGCCATCTATAATTAATGCACACCACTTGGCCCATGTCCTTTATACTATAGACATCCCCAGGACTGTGGACACAAGGCGATTATAAGATTAGAAGAATTTTCCCCTTTTATGATTTGTTCTAGTCACTCAAAAAACCTGTTTTGAATTATTATTGTTCATTGATTAGAAAATTGTTTTAATTAATATTGATTATATTGGTTTGTTATTAGAAAATGGTTTTGATATTTATTATATTGGTTTGTTAATCAATTTATTGTTTATTGATTAGAAAATTGTTTTGATTAATACTGATTAATCAAATTTAAATCATATTGATTATACTGGCTTATTGTTGTTTCAATTAATTGTAATTATTGTTTATTGTTTTAGTATTTTCCCTGTTTTCTTTTCCCCTCCTTTTCCTTTTCCCTTCCCCGGGATGTGCTGCCAACACTGGACGAGTCCTGAAGACTTCACAACGACACTACGGAACTCTGCTGAAGATCTCTTGAGGGCAATCGTTAGTCACAGGGTGGTGTAAGAGGTCATCTGAAGACCCTCACTCATTTTTGTCTGACCGATTGCCATGAGAAGGAAATCCCTTCCCCCCTCCATTGCAGTTCCGGCTTGGAGAAGGCAACAGTGCAGATGCAGCCACTGGACCGTTATGTTAGCTGTTCTGAACGAGGCCTGACAAGAACTTGGCAAGGACTTGGCAAAGACCTGGCATGGACCCAGCACAGGACGACCTGCTGCAATGCCTACTTCACTCTCCATCCTTAAGCCGAATGAACTGTTGGGGTGACTCTGGTGGTCTCTCACTGAAGACCTCTTATCTGCCTTGTTACCAACGTAACAGATGGAGATCAAGAACCCTCTTCCAAGGACTGAGACTGAGACCCCTACCACAGGGAGTTGGGGGGGGGGGGAATGGTGGTGTGAATACTATTGACATGACCTGTTCTTTTCCAGTAACTTCAATGGACTTATTCTTCATTGTGTTCGTCCTGCTTTGGTGATTTCAGTGGACTCACCTGCTGCCCCCGCAGCAATTTCAATAGACTCTATGTTCCCCCCTTTTCCCTATGTGAACTATAACTGCATCCCTGGGTTGGGTAGGATTTTGGAGACTCTCCCCAACACAACAAGATGGATCCCCATCGTCCAGACCAGTGAGGATCTCGCCTGTGTTGGTAGCTATTCCCATCCCCCTCTTTTCTCTCTCTCTCTAGTCTTTTATTTCCTCTGTGATCCCACTATCACATTTATTGTTTTGGCCCCTAATAAAGGTGCATTTGTTGTGATTAAACTGATGGTCCCCTGCTGTTTGTCTTTTGCACTTTGGGATCAGTTAATGAACAACCACAACACCCCACTATAAGTGGATTGTGACAGGATCTCATGCAGAGTCCTCAGCGCCGACTGGAGTGTCTGGCCAACCCCCACATCGAAACTCGATTAAGGACTCTGCTTCAGCGACATCGAGGTGAGCTACACTGGTGAAAAAATGTGACAATCCCATTCTGCCCTAGATCGGGATCTCTATAAGCAACTTAAGTGTCTTTTACGTAGCAATAACAGTACTTTACCTTAGCAAGAGTTAAAAAACCTTTTAGAATGGACTCTAGTTAATTTCACAAATGCTGATGGTTCAGCTGCCTTTACCAGAGACTTTTGGGACTCTGTTGAAAATAGACTCTTTAATAATATTTCCCGCCAGGATTTCGCTGCCTCTGAGCTTGTCTCAGCATGCAGAACCTTTGCTGAGCTGTTTGCTGCACAGAAGCCCACGGCAGCTGCTCCGCCTGGCCACACGGTTCCTGAAAATCCTCTCCATGCTGCTGCGAGTGTGGAATGGGGCTCGCCCCCCTGCCTCCCTCCCCCGCCACTCGGTTACGGCATCCACGGTCCTGCCGAGTGCCGCAGCCCCAATCCCCACCCTCGTGGTCGCGGCATCCGCTCCCCCGGCCCCAGCCTCCCCCACTGGAACCTGCGGCCCCTCCCGCCGCCCCCATACCGGCTAGTCCTGCTGCCCCCGTGCCCGCACCGCAGCGCACCCCCGCCACCTCCATGACGGCCAGCTCCCCTGCTCCTGGGACGGCTGCGGTCACACCGGGAGCCGCGGCCACCCCGGGGCTCACAGCGGCGCCGCCCCAGTCCTCTTCACCCCCATCCCAGCATGCCGCTCCGGGGCTCCGCAGCGTGGTGCTGCCATCTTCTGTGGCCGCAAATGTCCTGGCGTTCCCTCCTACTCCACAGCCGCGGTTCCTGCTGCAGTTCCTGCGCCTCTGCCACCTCCCACTGTTAGGAAAATAAGGCCTTTTTGTTCATAATATAGAGTTTTCACATCTATAAAATAGAATCTTCACTTAGAGTTTTCACTTGTCTGAACATGTTCTCATTTTGCCAAGCATTCCAGAATATCTCTCAAGGACAACTTCGTTACACACTGCTTTAGGGAGTTAAAACTAATTTAGGGAGTGGAGGTTGGTTGTTAGGCATCAAAGCACCTAAGCGAATATCTTCAAGGACAGTTCCGTAATCCTGTGGAATGCGAGTAAACGTGCCTAGAGATAACATTTCTTGTTTTGAGAGAATTCCCAGATCACAGAAACAAGCCTGAGGAAGACTACTGGCCTTCATCCCACGACCACCAAAAGGCAGAAAACGACCACCTAGCAACAAGGTGCACCTGCGCAGAAAAGACACCAGAACGTCACACTTCCGGAGGAGAAGACCCAATAAGTTGGGGGGGAATGGGGCACGAAAGGGCGGTAGTTGGAATAACTACCGCCCAGCGCGCTGATTTGCTTTCGTTTCCTACCATTAATAAATCTTTTTAATTGGATTAGAAAGCCTATTGTGCTCGTTCATAACAATTTGGTGCCGTGACTCGGATCGCGGATCTGGGGAACCTCTCTCTGAGAGGGGCGCCACGATTCCGCTCCTTTGAGCGGACTCAGACCGGGGTTTCTACCCTCATCCCGACCGACGAACCTAAAAGCCTAGAAAGCGAAAGCAAAAAAAAAAAAAGGAAAGGGAAGCGGGCCCAGGGTACCCCTTAAATTTTGTGCACAAAGTCCGGACGAAGACGCAGGACGCGTAAGTATAGAGGGATCCGTCCAGGCGGGGTTCGGGATCCCGGAGTACGGCGAGTGTGTGTGTGAATGAGAGGAGAACCGGCAGCCGGATTCTCCAAGTAATTGTGGACCCTTAAGTAGTGCGTTTTCCAGAGCTCGCGAGGGCCTGGGCCACGAACCAGGGGAAGCGATTGTGCTGTCGTGAGTGATTGAAGGTACTCCGGAGGACATGGGGCAGGGGAAGAGTAGGAGTAAATCCCCCTCCCCGGTGGGGGTAAAACTTCCCCCAATTCCTAAGGATAGTCCCTTAGGGTTTATGCTGACGAATTGGGAGCACCTTCCAGGAGCACCTGGGAAGGATAAAGCAAAGATGATACACTATTGCATAGAAGTATGGGGAGGACAAGAGATTTCTAAAGGTGTTTTTTGGCCCATCTTTGGGTCCTCAGAAGACTGGGTAAAGCAACTGTTAAATGGTTGGATAAACACTAAACAACCTCCTAACCCTGAGGAGAGTGCCTATGCCCGAGTCTGGACAGAAAAACCGGAGGTGCTCGTGTTTAAACTCTCGGAGGTTTCAGGGGGAAAGAAAAAGAAGGGGCGAGCGGAAGAAGTAATTATTGCACCCCCGCCTTACATTCCCCCTGCGCCGAATGCACCCCCTCCTCCTCCACAATCGGATGAGGAAGAATCAGACTCAGACTCTGATCAACCCTCAGGCTCGCGTGGTCCTCTTACCCGAAGTAAGACGCGAGGCAAACTATTCCCTTTAAGGGAAATGCCCATGGGCGGACCACAGCCGGGGATTGGATTCATTTCGGTGCCCTTGAGTTCAGGGGATGTTAGAGACTTTAAGAAGGAGATGGGAAATTTGTTAGAAGACCCCCTGGGCGTGGCAGAGCGGGTGGATCAATTTTTAGGTCCTAATATATATACTTGGCAGGAATTACAATCTATACTTAACATTTTATTCACGGTTGAGGAAAAGAACATGATAAGAACTGCTGGTATGCGGGTCTGGGATGCTCAACCTGCACATGCCCAGCAGCGGGCCGATACCAAATGGCCTCTCGAGAATCCCAATTGGAATAACCAGGATCCGGTCCATAGAGCTAACATGCGGGACTTTCGGACCATATTAATTGGTGGCATAAAAGAGTCCGTTCCTAGGGGCCAGAACATAAATAAAGCATTTAATGACAGACAAAAGAAGGATGAAACCCCCACTGAATGGTTGGAGAGGTTAAGGAAAAGTTTTCAGCTGTACTCGGGGTTAAACCCGAATGACCCAATGGGACAGGCAATTCTTAAAGTCCAGTTTGTCTCTAAGTCCTGGGATGATATTAGGAAAAAGATACAGAAAATGGATGATTGGCAGGACAGGGGTTTAAAGGAATTATTGCGAGAAGCACAGAAGGTTTATGTCCGAAGAGAGGATGAGAGTCAGAAGAAGCAGGTGAAAATGATGGTTGCTGCGGTAAGGGAAAGCAGGCGGGCGGAGGAAGGACAGAAGAGAGTCACTCGGAATAGGGAGGGTGACAAGGGAAAGGTAGGAGAAAGGGTGTGTTATTATTGTGGTAAGAAGGGACATTTCAAAAAGGAGTGCAGAAGGAGGCTTAAGGACGAGGAGGAGTTCAAAATCGAATAGGGGAGTCAGGGGCTCTATTTTATGGGGACCGGGAAACATCAAAAAGAGCCCTTGATAAAATTGAAGGTGGGTCCCCAGAGCCAAGAAATAAATTTCTTGGTCGATACGGGGGCAGAGAGATCTACTATTCAATTCCTGCCTCAGGGCTGTAATTTATCGAAACAGACAGCCACAGTAATAGGAGCTAAGGGGGAACCATTTGAAGTACAAATTATTAAAGAGGTGATGGTAGAATCAGGAACTAAGATGGGGGTGGGTGATTTCCTATTAGTTCCTGAAGCGGACTACAATTTGTTAGGGAGAGACTTGATTGTTGAATTAGGAATTCAAATTGAAGTAGTAGAAAAAGAGTTAAAGATTAGACTCTGCCCCCTCCGTTTAGAAGACGAAGAGAAAATAAACCCTGAAGTATGGTATAATCCAGGAACCGTGGGCAAATTAAATATAACCCCATTTACAGTAAAAATCAGGAATCCCGAGGTCCCGGTAAGAATAAAACAGTATCCAATTTCACTAGAAGGGAGGAAAGGGTTAAAACCTGAAGTTGAAAGGCTGTTAAACAAAGGACTGCTAGAACCATGTATGTCGCCTTTCAATACCCCGATCCTGCCAGTAAAAAAGGCAGATGGATCCTACCGATTGGTGCATGACCTTAGGGAAATCAATAAGAGAACCGTAGCCCGGTTCCCAGTGGTGGCAAACCCCTATACTCTTTTAAGCAAACTAGGACCTGAGAACGAGTGGTATAGCGTCATAGATCTGAAAGATGCTTTTTGGGCTTGCCCTCTAGACGAGTCTAGTCGAGATTATTTTGCCTTCGAGTGGGAAGACCCTGATACAGGAAGGCGGCAGCAACTTCGGTGGACTGTGTTACCCCAAGGGTTTACGGAATCCCCCAATTTATTTGGGCAAGCCCTAGAACAAGTTTTACAAGATTATAAGACAGCCTCAGAAGTGAAACTAATTCAATATGTGGATGACTTGTTAATAGCAGGGAGCGAAGAAGACAAAGTCCGGGAGGAGAGTATCAAGTTATTAAATTACTTAGGATCCAAGGGGTTAAAAGTCTCCAAAGCGAAGTTACAATTTGTAGAAGAGGAAGTTAAATACCTGGGACATTATTTGAAAAAGGGAGAAAAGAGAATTGACCCAGACCGGGTGCAAGCAATTCTGTCTCTCCCTCTACCACAAAATAAACGACAAATTCGGCAAGTATTAGGACTTACGGGATATTGTAGACAGTGGATTGAAAACTATAGTGGGAAAGCAAGATTTTTATATCACAAACTCACCCAGGATGGTCATCTTAAGTGGACAGAAGAAGAAAGATCTAAATTTCAAGAATTAAAAGAGACCTTAGTCCACGCTCCAGTCTTGAGCCTCCCGGACCTAAATAGACCCTTCTTTCTATTTGTTAATACCACAGATGGGGTAACGTACGGGGTACTTACTCAGGATTGGGCAGGGAAAAAGAAACCTATTGCCTATCTATCTAAAATCCTAGACCCCGTGAGTAGGGGATGGCCTAGCTGTCTGCAAATAATTGCAGGGTGTGCAGCACTAGTAGAAGAATCACGGAAAATCACTTTTAATGCTACTTTAAAAGTATTAACTCCACATAACATACGGAGTGTGATGCAACAGAAAGCAGATAAATGGATATCTGATGCCAGGCTCCTGAAATATGAAGGGATTTTATTAGAAACCCCTAATTTTACCTTAGAAACCACCACTCTGCAAAATCCAGCCTCCTTCCTTTTCGGAGAGCCCGAAACTGAATCACTAATGCACGACTGTGTAATCACTATAGAAGAACAAACTAAAATTAGACCTGACCTAGAAGAAGAAGAATTAGAAACTGGAGAGAAATTGTTTGTTGATGGATCATCCAGAGTAGTCGAAGGTCAAAGAAGATCAGGATATGCCATAGTGGGGGGGCCTGACCTAGAAGTAATCGAATCTGGAGCCCTAGACAAAACATGGTCAGCCCAGGCCTGCGAGATATATGCTATCCTAAGAGCCTTGGAACTATTAGAAGGAAAAGAGGGGACCATCTATACAGATTCTAAATATGGGTACGGGGTGGTACACACTTTTGGGAAATTATGGGAAGAAAGGGGCCTCGTGAACTCACAGGGAAGGGACTTAATACATCGAAAGCTAATAGTAGCCCTCCTGAGGGCTTTGAGAGGCCCTACAAGGATAGCGGTGGTCCATTTAAAAGGGCATCAACGGGGAATGGATTACCGGAGTAGGGGTAACAATGCGGCAGATTATGAGGCAAAGAAAGCTGCAATTATTAAAACACTAACCTTAAGCGAAGGAGTTAGGAAAGACCTTGTAGATACCCCAAAAGACCCTGAGTCGACTACCCAGGATAAGCTGATATTTACAATAGAAGAACAGGAGAAGCTTACAAAATTAGGAATAAAAGAGAAATCGGGGAAATGGCTGTTAAAGGATGGGAGGGAAGTTCTACCTAAAGCCGTAGCTCAGCGGATGCTCAGTAAATTACACCAGAGGACGCATTGGGGCGCTCAAGGACTGGTGGATCACTTTGCCACCCATTACATGACGGTGGGCCTACATGACTTAGCGAAAGGAATTACTAGGAGTTGTCCAACCTGTCTACGGGTAAACAGAAAAAAAACCTAAGGAAACTGCCCCTGGGTGGGAGGCCAGTGGCAAAGAAGCCCTTTTCAAATCTGCAAGTAGACTTTACTGAGCTCCCCAAGGTAGGGAGACTGAAATATCTTTTGGTTATTGTGGATCATTTAACACATTATGTGGAAGCAATCCCCACTGCCAGGGAGACAGCTCGGACAGTAACAAAAGCCTTGCTGGAAGAAGTAATACCTAGATATGGGGTCCCAGAGACGATAGACTCTGATAAAGGCCCCCATTTTACTTCAAAAATAACACAGATGCTAGCAGAAGCTCTGGGCATAAAATGGGAACAACATACCCCCTGGCATCCACAGAGTTCGGGGAGGGTAGAAAGAATGAATGGAGAAATTAAGAAACAACTCACCAAATTAGTACTAGAAACTAAACTATCCTGGATAAAATGTCTGCCGTTGGCATTATTAAATGTTCGAACTCAGCCACGAGCTGATATAGGACTGTCCCCATTTGAAATGTTGTATGGGATGCCCTATTCCCTAGAAAAAGTTCAAACTAATCCTAACATTACTGATCAAAGTATTAATAAATATTTAACCACTTTAATGAAATATAAAAAACAGTTATGGGAAAAGGGGATGTGGGCCCAAAGACCACCCCTAGATCTTGTGTTACACCAGGTACAACCCGGCGACTGGGTCCTCATCCGAAGCTGGAAAGAAGATTCAATCACCCCAAAGTGGGATGGACCATACCTGGTTTTAATCACCACTGACTCCGCAGTCCGCACAGCAGAGAAGGGATGGACTCATGCTAGCAGAATAAAGGGGCCGGTGGATCCAACTCGATTCCATACAGCTTCCAGGGAAACGAGCTGGAAAATTGACGGGAAGCCGGGGGATTTAAAGTTAACAGTAAAAAGGACTTACAAATAATTTTCATGAACACTATCAACTCTAAGGACATTTGGGTTGGGGATAACTGGGGACTGCAAGTACAACTGGTGGGAGAAACAAAACCCCCAGGATACTGTAAACGTCTAGAGGATTCAGCCCAGCAGCCCTTTTATCGGTTCATCCGACTTGAAAAAGAGCAGAAACCTTGGGAGGGGGAGGGCCATGCTGAACATCAAAGTATTAGAGTAAAGTGTAGCTGGTTAGATTGTCATTGTTACCCTTTTGCCTGTTTTTCCTGCAAAATCTGTAAAGGATTGTGGTGGGCTCACTGCAGAAAGGGGAGAGCTCCGAAAAGTATATGTCAACGCTGCTGGCTGGAGCAGCGCAGATTGACCTCTGAAGTACTAAATTACAAGGTTGCCACTCGGGAATTGATTAAAGGATCCCCTGAGTGGTGGGAGATTTTCGTAAAAGGAATAAACCCTGAATTCCACTGTTACCATTCCAATGAACCCCTAGGTCCATTCCTCACGGATATAGTCCAAGTCAAGTGTCGCAAATTAGTCAAAAGGCTCAGGTGCGACACCCCACAGTTGAATGCGAAAAACTGGAACTCCCGGAGGTCAAAGTGGGAGAGAGGGAACGATCCCACCCCTGAAGAATATCTCTGCTGTCGAGAAGATGGCTTACCCTGTAACTTGTAGCAACCAAGTTGACAGGCGAGACAGAGAGGTAGGTAGTGGGGTTGAGAGGCCCTCCCAAACCTTGAAAAAGAATATAAATCATCATGGGTATGAGAATGGTGACAACGGAATGAGGGAAAATGGGAATGTAAAACTGAGTATGATAAGTAACATCCTCTCCTGCAGTGCGTATCACTCAATCCTACGGGTTTTTATGTTTGTATGGCTTCCCCTCCAGAGTGCCACAGTTAATATACATGAACCCTTTAAATGGACCTTAAGCAGATGGGAGGATCACGATACCCGTCATATTTTACAGACAATAACGGGACCTGGAGCACCGAGCTTTAAGATTGGGATTTGTGATTTAACTCAAAGTTCAAAATGTGGGCAGCTGTTAAATTTAACAAGCTTCTATATGTGCCCTGCCTCGAACCCAGGGAAGCAATACTGTAATTACCCTAGACATTATTACTGCGCCTATTGGGGTTGTGAAACAATAGCATCAGCGTGGGCTCCGGGTGGAGGATTAGACAAATATTTAAAGGTAGGGCATGGACCAGCAGGGTGTAAACGACCACAAGAGTGGCCTTGGACTGGGAAAAACTTACTTGGAAACTGCACCTTTCTTTACCTAAATGTCACTCAACCAAGTGATTCTGGATGGTTAATAGGCAAAACATGGGGGGTTAGGCATTGGATAGAAGGACATGATCCAGGAAATCTGATACAAATAAAAAAGGAGGTAGCTCCACATGACCCTAGTCCTATAGGCCCAAATCCAGTAATAAGCAATGACTTAAAAGAGAGTAATAAAACCAGAGATAATGTTATAAAATCAAACAAAATTGATCAAGAACCTCAGATACTAGTGCAGAAGTATACAACCTTATGGAAAATTATGCAAGCTACTTTTGGAGTTTTGAATCATACTTATCCTAACTTAACCAAGGGGTGCTGGCTTTGCTATATGATAAATCCACCCTTTTATGAAGCTATTGGGATTACATCTGAGGCAAGAGAAATAAATGGTACAAATCCAAAGGAGTGTCTCTGGGGAAAGGGAAGAGATAGTGTTTCAGGCATTACACTGTCCCAGGTTAGTGGACAAGGAAGGTGTGTAGGGAAAGTTCCAGCAGATATGCAACACCTCTGCAACACGACAGTAAGCATTAACAGAACAAACAAGCCTTCTGATTGGCTTATGCCAGCAGTCAATACTAAATGGGTATGTCAACAACTTGGAATTACACCCTTTCTGAGGTAGTCCTCCAAAACCGAAGGGGATTAGATTTGTTATTCTTACAGCAGGGTGGGCTTTGTGTTGC
Source organism: Taeniopygia guttata (assembly GCF_048771995.1). NCBI lineage: Eukaryota > Metazoa > Chordata > Aves > Passeriformes > Estrildidae > Taeniopygia > Taeniopygia guttata. The sequence goes on from NC_133064.1 coordinate 17,445,336, forward strand.
TTTGCAGGAAGAATGCTGCACTTATGTAGATCACACGGGTATTGTAAAAGACACGATGGCTGAATTACGCAAACAAATAGAACAACGAAAAAGAGAAAGAGAATCCCAGCAGAGCTGGTATGAATCCTGGCTTACCTATTCTCCCTGGCTAACCACTCTATTATCCACCCTTGCAGGACCAGTAATTTTACTAATTCTAGTACTTACTTTTGGACCATGTATTCTTAACAAGCTTATTACACTAGTGAAAAATAGATTAGAAGCTGCACATTTAATGATGGTAAAACCAAAATACGAGCCACTTAGCGAAGTAGAAACTGAAGATTATTTAGAATTAAGCAAAAGGGAATTAGAGCGCTTTATTGAACAAAAAGAGGTTTAAAATAAAAAGGGGGGATATTGTTAGGAAAATAAGGCCTTTTTGTTCATAATATAGAGTTTTCACATCTATAAAATAGAATCTTCACTTAGAGTTTTCACTTGTCTGAACATGTTCTCATTTTGCCAAGCATTCCAGAATATCTCTCAAGGACAACTTCGTTACACACTGCTTTAGGGAGTTAAAACTAATTTAGGGAGTGGAGGTTGGTTGTTAGGCATCAAAGCACCTAAGCGAATATCTTCAAGGACAGTTCCGTAATCCTGTGGAATGCGAGTAAACGTGCCTAGAGATAACATTTCTTGTTTTGAGAGAATTCCCAGATCACAGAAACAAGCCTGAGGAAGACTACTGGCCTTCATCCCACGACCACCAAAAGGCAGAAAACGACCACCTAGCAACAAGGTGCACCTGCGCAGAAAAGACACCAGAACGTCACACTTCCGGAGGAGAAGACCCAATAAGTTGGGGGGGAATGGGGCACGAAAGGGCGGTAGTTGGAATAACTGCCGCCCAGCGCGCTGATTTGCTTTCGTTTCCTACCATTAATAAATCTTTTTAATTGGATTAGAAAGCCTATTGTGCTCGTTCATAACACCACCGGTGCCATGACGGCGGCCGCCATGATACGCCGCCATGATACCCCGCCACGCAGACCCTCATGACACACTCCCCTCATGTGCAGTTCGTGCGACCCCCGGAACAGCCGTCTCACACCGTGACACCTCTGACACCCCGCACAGCCTCCGCCACGGCTTTGATACAGCGTCCCGGTTCCCACGCACTCCATGCGACAGTCGACCCCTGTCGCCCTGATTCTTAAGTTTTTCTAAAGCCTTCTGAGTTTACATTCTGTTGGAAAACTTTCCTACACAATTTCTGTAAATAACATATTGTTTTGCATTCCTTCATGGGGGTGGAGAAACTTGATGTACTAGTGGTTTGTCTGATGTCTTTGGAGAGGTGGCCCATCCACTCTCCAATCCACTGTCACCTTTGGAAAAGTATAAAAGTTGGAGTCAGAAAATAAACTTCCTCTTTTACCTTGCAAAATAGCAGGTGGCTCGCATTGTGCTTTCTCGTGTCCTATAGCGACAGACCCCCAGTCAACATCCCTGTGCCCCACTGCGCCAGCACCTCCGCCCCCACTTCCAGCCGCAGGACATCAGCCGGCACTGCCAGCACTTCCGGGTTTTCTGAATCTACAAGTGTATCCCTCCGTGCCGCCAGCCCAGCCGGATCCTCTTACAGCCTCATCACAAATAATCCTCCCTACACCGCCTGCTCCACAGCTCTGGAACCCCGAACACTACAGCCACCAGCAGTTCCTGCGTGACCGCAGCCTCCAGCCGCCCTTCACCCACCACCGAGTCTGCACACAGCACCACAACATGATTCTACAGTATCTTATGTATATCCCTCCACGTCTCTTCCTCTGCCGTTCCTACATGCTACAGCTCCAGCCACAACTTCATGCCTGAGATATCCTTCCGCACCTCCAGGTTCTTCCAATATGCCTCCGCTGACAGGTACTATTCCTCCTCCCTCTGCTTCCCTGCCTCCACCGCCTGCGTCCCTGCCTCTGCCATGCATCCTGCACCCAATCCTAGAAGTACCGCACCACAGCTTGGCACTCAAACTGTGCAACGAGAGGGGGAAGGATGGAATGTGGCAGACATTTTGACAAATAGAGGACAGACAGAGAACTGTTTTGCCCTTGCAAATGTCAACCCTCTTAATCCTGAAAACCCATCACCATCAATCCCAAATTTAGAAAATTCCCAGAAATGCATTGATAATCTCCAACTGACAGACTGGCATGGAATCAGACGTGATATTCACAAAGAGGAAAGTCTACATCTTCTAGCTATGCCTGTGATATTCAGCCAGCAAGCCGGTGGTCCTAGAACATGGACAGCTATCCCATCTCAGGATGTGAAAGAATTCCTAAAAGCTATCAAGGACAGTGGTATCTCATCTCCATATTTTAAACAACTGCTGAAAACGACCCTAAAGAGAACACATCAAATTCTGAAATGCATTTTAAATCAACAGAAAGGGGGAGATGACCAGGCTGCTCCCAGTGTTAAAAAAATAGTCAAAAAGAAAAGCAGGAGGATTAGATCCTCCTGGGGACATCAATATGAGAGCGACTGTGGTAGCGATTTTCACCCTTGGAACTCAGGAAAATTAACTCTTGTAAGCGTTTTTCTACCTCAGTTAAGTTCTTCAATTGCACTAAAGCAGTTAAACAAGGTCGGGTGTTGTCTCAGTAAAGAAGTAAATTCCACCTCTACCATAATCAGTGATTTGCTAACAGATGAAGAATCAGTAAGACATGCCACTATACAAAATAGAGCTGCCACTGACTTTCTTTTACTAGCACATGGACATGGCTGTGAAGATTTTGAAGGATTATATTGTATGAATCTATCTGATCATTCCGTTTCCATTCATAAACAACTACAAAATTTAAGAGATTTAGCTAACCAAATTACAACAAATGATCTATCTTGGCTAGACAGTTTGTTTGATGGCTGGAGCTTTGCACCCTGGTTAAAGGAACTCTGTAAAGTAGGTCTGATTTTTCTAATAGTGATAATTGTAGTTTTAGTAGCAGTACCCTGTATACTTCAGTGTGTGCAAAAAATAATGAGTAAGTCAATATCTAATATCTTAGTTGTTCATCAAACGGGGGAGATGTTGGGGAAGATGAAATAGGAAAGCCTTATAAATATGATTGCCTGGCAAAAGATTTAGAAAATACAGAGATTGAGATGGTAACAAGTTTTGAGATACCAAACCTTAGTTACTGAACAACTAGAAAATAATAGTACAGCCAGGATGAAGGCAATCCCCCCTTCTGTTTGAACAATGCCCTTACCTACCGATAGGTCCAAAGGTCAAATGGACTGTTCCATCTCACCCCCCAATGTATGGTTCATCCCACATCTGTAACCCTCTCCTGAAGCATCAGGTATCTGTAACCCCATAGGCCCAAGTCTTGTTCCAGCCCACCTTGAAGCCCCCGATAAGAAGTGCCTGAGGGGCCAGATGCTCTCTTGGAACTTTCTCTCTTAGGACTATCTCTTGGAACATCCTCTCCTTCTTGGGATCCTCTTTTATCTTCCTCTACCCATTGCCTCTCCCTGCCCCCACTCCCTAAGGCCTGCCACGTGTCACCTCTGGCAACTCCAAGCAGGGCCTCTCACCCTCTCTAATAAACCATATATTTTAAGAGCAGCCTTCAGAGATCCCTCGTCTTCATACATCCAAACAGTCCTGGAGTCCAGCATCCTCACAGGGGTCATTCTCAAAATGCATGACCGCGCCACACAAGGATTTTTGCCTTCTATATATTTCCCAAAATAATACATACGCACAACTCCAGCACCTCCCATCGCTGCTTTGTATTAAAATGAGGTTATTAGTCCTTCAGGCGTGTGCAATTCTTCTCTTGAATTGGGTCAGTGGTCTCAAACTGGTTCAGTGGTCCCAGGGATGAAGTCAAGAAAGTCTTTGTCAAGTCTCTGTGACCCTCTTGCATGATCTAAGGCCCCCTGCTTCATGATCGATTAGCATAGAGTCCAGGTGCTGGGCATTGTTCTACTGGTTTCAATATGTTCCTATAATGGGTCACTTGCTCCACTTCCTTCTACAAATGAGCTCATAATATAACAATTAGCTTTAGCTTAAGCATCTGATAATCATTAACTTAGCGTTGGTGTATCTAACTTCAATATGAATTGGTTCTAACTCTCAGCTAAAATCTTAAATTTTTAAATCATCATTCACTATGAAGAACGACTGAGGGAGATGGGGTTGTTTAGCCTGGAGAAAAGGAGACTCGGCTGACCTTATCACTCTCCACAACTTCCTGAAAGGTGATTACAGTCAGGCAACAGCTGACAGGACGAGATGACACAGTCTTAAGGGAAATATAGGTTGGATATTAGGAAAAACTTTTTTTGCTGAAAGAGTGATAAAGTACTGTAATTCTCTGCCTGAGGAGGTGGTGGAGTTACCATCCTTGGATGTGTTTAAAAAAAGACTAGATGTGGCACTCGGTGCCATGGTTTAGTTGAGGTGTTAGGTCATAGGTTGGACTCAATGATCTTGACGGTCTCTTCTAACCTAGTGATTCTTTGATTCTCTGGTTTAGAGACTGATAGTAAGCAGGGTAAGAACAGGGCGTTTTGGAAGTGGAACATTCCATCAATATCTGGGGATCCAGTCACTTTGAGAAGGGGAAGTTTCAATGGAAAAAGCCTACTTTCTGAGCAATAAGTGGTTCTTGTGAAAAAAAAAGGATCTAGTCTCCAGTTTTCTCACTTGGTAATACAAGTGGAAAAGATCTGGAAGTCTGTAGGGAGCGCTGTGCTTGAGGACGGCTTTGATGAATGGAGATGAGAGATCTCTGAAGGCTGGTCTTAGAATATAAGGTTTATTAGGGATGGTGAAAGGTCTTGCTTGGAGCTGCAAGACGCAGCACGTGGCAAGGCCTGAGGGGATGGGGGAGGGGAGAGACAAGGGGTAGAGAGGATGCTCTAGGAGAGGGTGGAAGTTCCAAGAGAGCAGGGATTCCAAGAGTGGGAAGTTCCAAAAGGGTGTCTGGCCCCTTGGAGACCCCTAATCAGGGGGCTTCTATGTGGGCTGGAACAAGACTTGTGCCGATGCGCTCTTCGCCCCTCTGCCTTTCCCTTGCCCCGGCTAGCTCTGGGGAGAAGGGGTGTGGGCAGATTTCCAGCGCTTCCCGCTGAACCCTCACCGGGCTTTGGGCAGCGCTGTCGGAGTTCGGAGAGCAGTCAGCGACCCCACGGCGATTTAATGAAGAGAGTCTTTCTCCGGGGGGCGAATTCCGTTTATTGCAATCCAACGGGGAAAACAATAATTCGAAGGGAACCAGGCGTGCCGTGCCTGCGTTTGCCGGAGCGGCGCGTGCCTTAGCGCTCTCTTGTCCCCCCTTTTGTCCCAGCTAGCTCCGTGGGGGGGGGGAGAGCTGGAAACTTCCGTGTTTTCCGGCGAACCCTCGCGGGTGTCGGCCGGTGCTGCGTGGCTTTGGGAGCGAGGCGAGTCCCGAGGCGAATAAAAGGAGAGAGACTTTTTCCCCTGTGGGCGATATCTCGGTTTATTGCGGCTTGGTTGGGAAGGCAAAAACCGAAAAGGCTGCTGCGTGCTAAGTTAGAGTTTGTCCGTGCCGCCTTGCTGGTTTGGGGGCGGGGCGGCGCGCTCCGAAGCTGGCCGCGATCCAAGAGAGGCTGCGTGCGGAGCCGCGGCACTGCGGCCGAGACGCGCGGGAGCCGGAGCGACCGCAGCAGCGGCGGCGGCGGTTCGGCTGCGGCAGCGATCGCAGGACAGTTTGGGGCGGCCGCGATCGCCCGGGGCAGCGGCGGTGGTGGCGGAGCAGATGCAAGCGGCGGCGGCTGCGGCTGTCAGGGGCCGGGTGAGAGAGAGAGCCGCGGCAGCATGCAGGAATCAGGCGGGAGGAAAAGCCCGCGGGTCGGGCAGCAGCAGCAGTCAGGGGCCAGGCGGGAGAAAAAGCACCAGGCGTCCCCAACCCGCGCTATAAGTACTGAATAGGGGAAACCCAGGGCGGCCAATGATATAACGCCACGGGGGGACTGGGGACAGTGGGGTGCAGGGGTCCAATGGGAGATGGACAGATGGAAGGGTGCCAGGTCGTCTCCCGACCCCGCCGCGTGGCTGACAGATGGTCTGAGAGACGTAAACAGAGTGACTTGGCACTTTCTCGGGAAGACAAACCGCGGGGGGAAATGGGAGAACCCGGGGGGTCGTTACAGATCGAGAGGGGATACATGGAAGGACCTTATACATAATAGAACATATAATAACACAATTCCACAACTCCCTCTTCTGTTTTTCAAAAGAAAAGAACAGAAAATAACTTAAATGGGAGGTTTATAGTCCTTTTCGCCATCGTTGAACCCAATGTCTGCTCGGTTCTTCTCTGGCTGTCTGCGTTGAGTGGATGTCAGCTCTGATGGGGCGGTGAAGACTGCGTGGTTGATGTGCACGGTGGAATTGATGACCTTTAAACCTTTGAACATTACTAAAACTCATAATAAGAACAGTGAATGTTAACAGCAAGATAAGTCAGCATTCTGGGGAGGGGAGTTTTAAATCAAAAGGGAAAGGTGAGTCCAGGGAACTGTATGGTGAAAGGGAAGGCTCTGAAAGAGAAGGTACTGAATCAAAAAGGAAGGGGGGAGACTTTCTCCGTCTGCGGAGGGCTGCATGCTTCACCTGAGGATCCTTTTTCTTATCAGCCTGGTGTTTGGGGACATATGGCCGGACAAATTTGGACGGGACCCATCTCAGGCCTGAGGGCATGGACATGCAAGCGTATCCCCGTCCCCAGGTAACTAACTCATGGGGCCCTTCCAGCTGCCAAGTCTCTGGATTTTTGATGATCACTGGTGGTTTTTCCCTAACCTTGCTCAGCTCGTGGTTGCTAAAGTGCCTGGTGACTGGTGGGTTGAGGTTTTCAAAAGAACAACTTAGGAAATTCAGTGTAAAGAGGGCACGCGCGAACCAAACTTGGGGGGACTCAACCTTCATAGTTGGTGTTTGCTGTTTCAGCATGCGTTTGAGACTCTGATGAGTCCGTTCCACCACTGCTTGACCTGTCAGGGAATATGCGATGCCAGTTTTGTGCTCTATTCCCCATTGCTGCAGGAAGCTGGCAAATCCCTTGGATGTGTACCCGGGGGCATTATCTGTTTTTATCAATTTAGGGACGCCCAGCATAGCGAAGGCCTGTATCAAATGCTTTTCAATGTCTTTGGCCTTCTCCCCTGCATGGGCAGAAGCAAAGACTGCCCCAGAGAAAGTGTCCACGGAGACATGGACGTACTTCATCCTCCCAAAGGAATGGATGTGAGTAACGTCCATCTGCCATACCTCGCAGGACTTCAGACCCCTAGGGTTTGCCCCTGAGCTCACCGATGGTAGGGGGAGCGACTTGCAGGACGGGCAGGTGGCCACAATGGCTCTGGCTTGGTCACGAGTGAGGTGGAATTGCCGGACCAGCCCGGGCGCATTCTGGTGGTAAAACTGGTGGCTGATCTTAGCCTGCTGGAACTTATCTGGGAGCGGTGCTACCTGAGCCGGGGCGGCAGCGAGAGAATCGGCACGCTGATTACCCTCGGCCAAAAACCCTGGCAAGTTGGTATGTGACCTGATATGCATCACATAAAAGGGTTGCTCTCGGTGGGAGACTAGCTTAATCAGTTTCGAGAGCAACTTGTGCAGGGCTTCATTGGACACACCCTGCAGGACAGCATCCTGCGCTCTAGACACTACACCAGCCACATATGCCGAATCAGTTACCAAATTAAGAGGTTCAGAGAATCGCTCAAAGGCCCTGACAACGGTAGCCAACTCAGCTATTTGAGGGGAGCCTTCCACCTCCACAATGTCTGTCTCCCACTGCTGCGTCTGGGGGTCTTTCCAAGTTATCACAGACTTGTAGGAACTCCCGGACGCGTCTGTAAAAACTCTTAAAGCCTTGAGTGGCTTCTTGCTCTGAATTTGTTTGATGGACAATGCGAATTGAATTTCTGATTCAAAAATTTTGTGGGCTGGTCTCAAAACTGAAATTTTGCCTGTGTAGCTGTTTAGAGAGAACTGCAGGGATTCATTTTCCTGTAACAGATGTTCTAGCATGGCCTTGGTGAATTGGCCTGATTCCAATTTGATGGGAATGTGAATGCATTCAAAGTCACATCCAGCTAACTCTCTGATCCGAGGTCTTGCTTTGCGGATCAGTTCCGCTACTAACTCCTGTGGCCTTGTCATTCTCTTGGACCGATGGTGACTTAGGAAGACCCATTCTATGATGGAGAGTGGATCCCTTCGGTCTTGGTCCTTGCCCTTCCTTGGGGTGTCTGTCCATTGAAATATCACACCATGGAGGTGTGGCAGTCTGCCCAATATGATGAATTTAAAAGGCAGGTCCGGATCGTACCGGTGGGCCTGTCTGGCAGACATTGTCTCCTGGACCCTAATCAAAGCTGCTTGGGCCTCTGGGGTGAGTTCCCTGGGAGAACTCGGCTCCTCCCCCCCTTTCAATAAATCGAAAAGAGGGGCTAGGTCTCTGTTTGTAATGCCTAGCCATGGCCTCACCCAGTTCAAAGAACCGCACAGCTGCTGGACGTCTGCTAGGGTCCGAATTTTGTTTTTGATGGCCAATTTTTGCAGAGTAATAGTCCGCTTGTTAATTTCCAAGCCCAGGTACTTCCAGGGTGGCATCTTTTGAATCTTATCTTCTCGCAGCTCGAACCCTGCAGCAACCAACGCATCGGTTGTCAGGTTAAGCGCGTGTGTAAGGAGATCGTCATTGGGAGCACAAATCAAGATGTCATCCATATAATGTTGGATGATCACGCCCTCGGTGGCTTTACGGACTGGGGTCAGCAATGAAGCTACGTACCGCTGGCAGATGGTGGGCGAGCATTTGAGGCCCTGTGGCAATACTCGCCAATGGTAGCGCTCCATTGGGGCTTCTCGGTTAAGGGACGGAACCGAGAAGGCAAAACGTGGTGCATCGTCTGGGTGGAGGGGGATATGAAAGAAGCAATTTTTGATGTCAATTACAGCCAATTCCCAATCTTTGGGTAACATTGTGGGGGACAGCATCCCTGGTTGGAGTGGACCCATATTTTCGATCACATTGTTGAAGGCACGAAGGTCGTGGAGCAACCGCCATTCGTCTTTGCCTGGTTTTTTCAGGACAAAGACGGGGGAATTCCAAGGAGATGTTGTTTCTTGGATATGTCCCTTGGCAAGTTGTTCTGCCAGGAGCTTTTGGAGCGCTTTCAATTTTTGTTTATTGAGCGGCCACTGCTCTACCCAGATTGGAACATCAGAGAGCCAATTTAACTTTTGGGTAGCACGCTCCTCAGTGACCGCTGCCCGAAAAACCTGGGGGGTTGGAATGGTCAATGAGACCCCCCACTGGGCCATCAGGTCCCTTCCCCACAGGGGCTCCGTGTAATCCAGAACAAACGGACGCAGGTAAGCTGTCTGTCTGTTTGGCCCCTCAAATTTGATGATGTTTTTTGACACTTTTGCCAATTGTGCCCCTCCGACACCTTGAATGTGTCCAGCCACGTCCTGCAACTCCCAACGCGACGGCCAATCCCGTGAGGGAATGACTGTGACGTCTGCCCCTGTGTCCAAGAGGCCGTTAAGCCACTTGTGCTCACCGCCTTTCCACATGTAACACTCAATTTTGGGTCTATCCTTCCCAATTACCTGGGCCTGACACACCTCGTAGGTCTCTTTTGCGGTTTTCATCCACAGGTCTTCTGGGTAGACGGGGGCCCCAGATACAGGTATGGCCTGGGCGATGATTTGCCCTCTGGGAAGGAAGACTGGCGGGTGAGCACAGTGCAGCCACAGCACCAGATGTTTAGGGTTTGCAGGTGTCAAATTGGGTGCGATAGTGATGTCGAGTAGCGTGTATTTTGTGTCCCCAAGGACGATGTACTTACTGTGGAGTTTCCTCCAGGTCCCTGGGTCCTGTGTGTCCACTGTGACAAAGTGCCAATTGCTTACCGTGAGCAGTAGGGGTTCGGTTAGGGCCAACCTGTATGGAGAGAAGTTGGACTGGGTGTTAAGGATGGGCCTGGGATGGTCGGGGTCCCGACCAAGCCATGCCTGTGAGATGAAATTCCCAACTCCTCCCACGCAGGCTGGTTCACCAGCTGTTGTTCCCTTTTTGTGCAATCCAGAAATGTCATGTTTGGTATTATAGTGATTGTCCTCAGGTGGGTATGCTACTGTGTTGTCCCTCCTGCCCCCTGATGTTATGTTTCCCACCAAATTTGTGTCCTCACGCAGGGAGGGACTGCGCTGGGAAATCAGTTTTTTGAATGTCCCCGTGAGTTGGAGGCACCTTGCCCTTGCTGCTGGTTTTTAAAACACAAGAAGTCCTCTTTGAGGGGGCAGTGAGATGCCCAGTGTCCTTTCTTGTTGCACAGGTTGCAGGGCCGTCCTGGATGGTAACCTTTGGGTGGTGGCCCAGTGAAGCGGCGTGCAGGAGCCGGAGCCGCAGATGGTGTGTGGGCTTCGGCAAAGGAGACCCTCCGTGATGGCGTTTGGGGTGTCCCCTGAGGGTCCTTTGAAGGCAGGGTGACCCTTCGAGCGCACACGTCCAGCATGTCTTGGAGCGTTGGCTCTGGGTCGAGGGGCAGGCTCAGCATCGCCTGTCGGCAGGCATCGTTGGCATTCTGCAGGGCGATCTGCTTCACCATGCCCTGCCTCAATCCGTCCTCTGGCACCTGCGATTCAGCTGCCCTGTACAACCTGTGTATGAAACTAACGAAAGATTCCTGTGTCTCCTGCTTAATAGAAAAACAGTTAAAACAGGACCACGGGGTTTTAACTTAAAAAATGCTTTTTCTGCCGCATTGGCAGTTGCTGCCAATGCCCCCCTTGGAATCTTTTCAGCCTGTGTTGTTGCCACGTCCCAATCCCCCATCCCGCACAGGTGATCAATGGTTAGCATGCCTCCATCGGTGTCAGAGGAGGTCTCGGCTTTTGCCCAAAGTTGGGGTAATGCATCCCGTACCTCCCGCCTCCATGCGGATTCCCATACCAAAAACTCAGCTTGAGTAAGCAAGCACAAAAACAGAGCGCGAATGTCAGCAGGGACATACTCGTTGGAGGAAAGTGTGACTTTTAAAAGTCCCCGAAAGTATTCACTTTCCCGACCAAAGTCTTTTTGGGCTTTGCAAACATCTCTAATTACAGCCTGTGGGATGGGGGCCCACTGTGCCAGGGGTCTGCCCCTCTGCCGCGGGGTGTAGGTGACTGGTGCGGCAGAAAAGGCAAGCAGGGGTTGCGGCAGGTCGCGGCTTCCCCCCTCCCCCCTCCCTCCTCCTCCGCCCCCCCCCTCCCTCGGGAACCGAGGCGTGGGAACCAGAGGGCGGGTCGCGGGAACGGAGGGCGGAGGCAGGACCAGGGCTAGGGGGTGTGGCTGGTGTTACCTCACCCGCAGGGGCGGGGTCGGAGGGAGGACTGATGAATGATTCATAAGGGGAGGTGCCAGAAGGGTGTGGAGAGGAGGAGTGGGTGGAGAAGTCTCGGGAGTGGGAGGGGTTGGCTGTAGGGCGAAGGGGGTCGTTAGGAGACAAAGCATGGAGGGAGGGGGATGGGCATGCCATGCGGTCCCCTCCATCTTGTGCCCTGGGGCAGGGAAGGGAATCATTTTGGGAAAGGTCCAGGGAAGGTCTTGGGGAGGAATCTGGGGTTTTAAAACTCACAACTTTGCAAAGAGAGGAGGTTTGGGGAGGGGAAGGGTGCAGGGCGATGCCAGCATCGTCCTGCGATGGAGCCTGGGGGCTAACAGAGAGGCCAGAATCTGCCTGCGGCTCGTTTTGCCGGGATGCCTGTCTGAGAATCCCCGGGCTAGGGAGAGAGGGATAGGAGAGGGTTTTTGGGGGATTTGGGGGGCTTGGGAGGCAGCGTTCTACCTGCGGTGGCTTTGGTTTCCCTTCGCAGTTATCTTTGACAATATTTTTCAATTGGATTGCCAGGTGGATAAAAATGGAGAGGGACTGATCCTCTTTTTGGGCAATTTCTTTTTCCACTCAGTCCCAGAATTGAACTTGGTACAAGTTTGCCTGTGAGACGTTCTGAAAAGACTGCAGAAGCCACCGTGCAAAACGCTTAACGCCTGATTTTTTACATTTCTTCCCTCCCATATCTAAAATTCCTAGGGTTTGAACATAGATTCTCTCCTGTGACACAGACATTTTTGCACCCATTATGTCGATGTTAAAGTGTGTCACAACCCTCGCGGCTAGTAAAATAACAAAAGAAAAAAAAAGACACCTGTCGAAGCACTGGGAAGCCTTCCCTTACACACTCCCTGCAGCGGGAGACAAAATGCGGGCTCTTATCGCCCTCTTGTGGGGGAAAGAGAAACTCACCCCAAAGGGAGCAAGGCGTACCCAGCCCAGGGGGACCCCGGTAACTCACCACGGGTCCGGCGACGTCCGAAGGCGAAACAAAAAGTCCAGCTGCGAAGTTTTTGCCGTGGGGGGGCCGAGCTTCGGCGGTGCCAGCCAAAGATGCCGGCCCCACCCCTCTGGAAGCCCTGGCTCCTTAAAACGGAACCACGGCTTGCGAGGGTGTTGTAACGTCCACGAGGTAAATCAACGAGCTTTTCGGGGCTCGGTGGTCCTCAGTCCGTGTGCTTGGAGCTCCCAAGCAACGCGTTCGGGTGCCACAACTGCCTTAGCGCTCTCTCTTGTCCCCCCTCTTGTCCCAGCTAGCTCCGTGGGGGGATGGAGCGCTGGCAACTTCCGTGTTTTCCGGCGAACCCTCGCGGGTGTCGGCCGGTGCTGCGTGGCTTTGGGAGCGAGGCGAGTCCCGAGGCGAATAAAAGGAGAGAGACGTTTTCCCCCGCGGGCGATATCTCGGTTTATTGCGGCTTGGTTGGGAAGGCAAAAACCGAAAAGGCTGCTGCGTGCTAAGTTAGAGTTTGTCCGTGCCGCCTTGCTGGTTTGGGGGCGGGGCGGCGCGCTCCGAAGCTGGCCGCGATCCAAGAGAGGCTGCGTGCGGAGCCGCGGCACTGCGGCCGAGACGCGCGGGAGCCGGAGCGACCGCAGCAGCGGCGGCGGCGGCGGCGGTTCGGCTGCGGCAGCGATCGCAGGACAGTTTGGGGCGGCCGCGATCGCCCGGGGCAGCGGCGGTGGTGGCGGAGCAGATGCAAGCGGCGGCGGCTGCGGCAGTCAGGGGCCGGGTGAGAGAGAGAGCCGCGGCAGCATGCAGGAATCAGGCGGGAGGAAAAGCCCGCGGGTCGGGCAGCAGCAGCAGTCAGGGGCCAGGCGGGAGAAAAAGAACCAGGCGTCCCCAACCCGCGCTATAAGTACTGAATAGGGGAAACCCGGGGCGGCCAATGAGATAACGCCACGGGGGGACTGGGGACAGTGGGGTGCAGGGGTCCAATGGGAGATGGACAGATGGAAGGGTGCCAGGTCGTCTCCCGACCCCGCCGCGTGGCTGACAGATGGTCTGAGAGACGTAAACAGAGTGACTTGGCACTTTCTCGGGAAGGCAAACCGCGGGGGGAAATGGGAGAACCCGGGGGGTCGTTACAGATCGAGAGGGGATACATGGAAGGACCTTATACATAATAGAACATATAATAACACAATTCCACAAGCGCGAGCAGGGCGGGGCGTGCTGGAGCCAGCCAGGAGAAAGCCCGGAGCGCGCCGCGCGAATGAACTAAATACGGAACGGAGGAAAACCGGAGCAGCTAATGGGGTAAAGCCACGGGGGTTTGAGGGTAGTGGGATACGGGGGTACATCCAATGAAGGACAGACAGGGGAAGGGTCCCAGGTCCTCTGCCTATCGCCCGGCGTCCCAGTTGGAAGATTCTAGGTGGGGGGGAAGGGACACGGAGTGACAGACAGGCATCTGGGGTAAACAAGTTGACTCGGCATTTTTGGGGACAACGGACCCGCGGGGAAAGATGGGAAAACCCGGGGGGAACCGTTACAGAACTGGGGGTACGTGGAACAAACTTATACATAATACAAATGTAACAAAACATAAAAAACACAACTCCAGATCTCCCTCTTTTTTGTTTAAAAAGAAAAAATGGAAAATTACTTAAATGGGGGATTCGCAGTCCTGCTCCCCATTGTCGAACTAGATGTCTTCTGGGTGTTCTTTTTGGTCTTTTTCTGGATGTTCGGCGTTGAGCGGTGTCAGCTCTGATGGGGCGGCGAGGACGGCGTGGTTGATATGAATGGCGGAGTTGATGGCTTTTAAATTTGAATTTTTAACAACACTAAAACTTATAATAAGAACAATGACTGCTAACAGCAACACAAGTCCAGTTTCCAAAATGGATTGGATCCAACCCGTGAGACCCCATCCTTCAAAAGCGACCTCAGCCAGTCACTTGCGAGAGGGATGAAGCTTATTGACGCTGACATTGTGGGTTGGGTCTTGGGCAAGGTGAATGTCTGAAAAACAACTGAAACGTAAATTAGCATTCAAGGGAGGGGAGATCTAAATCAAAAGGGAAGAGCGAGTCTAGGGAACTGGATGGGGAAAGGGAAGGCTCTGAGCGGGAAAGCGTTTAACTGGAAAGGAAAGGGGGAGACTTTCTCCGTCTGCGGAGGGCTGCATGCCTCACCTGAGGATCTTCTTTCTTGTTGGTCTGGTGTTTAAGGACATATGGCCGGATAAATTTGGAAGGGACCCATCTCAGGCCTGAGGGCGTGGAAACGCAAGCATATCCCCGTCCCTAGGTGACTAAGTCATAGGGTCCTTCCAGCCGCCAGGTCTCAGGATCTTTAATGAGCACTGGCGGTTTCTCCCTGACCTTGCTCTCCTTGTGGTTGCCAAAGTGCCGAGCGATTGGCGGGTTGAGGATTTAGAAAGAACAATTCAAGAAATTCAATGTGAAGAGGGCTCGCGTGAGTCGAACTTGGGGGGACTCAACCTTCATAGTTAGTGTTTGTTGTTTTAGCATACGCTTAAGACTCCGATGAGTCCGGTCCTCCACGGCTTGGCCTGTCGGGGAATATGGGACGCTGGTTTTATGCTCAATTCCCCATTGCTGCAGGAAGCTAGCGAACTCCTTGGATGTGTACCCAGGGGCATTGTCCGTTTTTATTAATTTTGGGACGCCCAGCATAGAGAAAGCTTGTATTTAATGTTTTTAGATGTCTTTGGCCTTCTCCCCTGTGTGGGCAGAAGCAAAGACTGCCCCAGAGAAAGTCCACGGAGACATGGACGTACTTCATCCTCCCGAAGGAAGGGATGCGAGTAACGTCCATCTGCCACACCTCCCAGGACTTTAGACCCCTAGGGTTAGCCCCTGCACTCACCGATGGTAGGGGGAGCGACTTACAGGACGGGCAGGTGGCCACAATGTCTCTGGCCTGGTCACGGGTGAGGTGGAATTGCTGGACCAGACCAGGCGCATTCTGGTGGTAGAGTTGGTGGCTGATCTTAGCCTGCTGGAACCTATCTGGGAGCGGTGCTACCTGAGCTGGGGCGGCAGCGAGAGAGTCAGCATGCCGATTGCCCTTGGCCAAAAACCCTGGCAGGTTGGTATGTGACCTGATATGCATCACATAAAAGGGTTGCTCTCGGTGGGAGACTAACTTAATCAGTTTTGAGAGCAACTTGTGCAAGGACTCGTTGGACACACCCTGCAGGACAGCATCCTGCGCTCTGGACACTGCACCAGCTACGTACGCCGAATTGGTTATCAAATTGAAAGGTTCAGAGAACCGCTCAAAAACTCTTATGACAGTGGCCAACTCAGCTATTTGAGGGGAGCCTTCCACCTCAACAATATCTGTCTCCCACTGCTGCGTCTGGAGATCTTTCCAAGTTATCACAGACTTGTGAGAACTTCCGGATGCGTCTGTAAAAACTCTTAAAGCCTTGAGTGGCTTCTTGCTCTGAATTTGTTTGATGGATAATGCAAATTGAATTTCTGATTCGAAAATTTTGTGGGCCGGTCTCAAAACTGAAACTTTGCCTGTGTAGCTCTTTAGAGAGAACTGAAGAGATTAATTTTCCTGTAAAAGGTGTTCCAGCATGGCCTTGGTGAATTGGCCCAATTCCAATTGGATTGGAATGTGAATGCATTCGAAGTCACATCCAGCTAACTCTCTGATCCGCGCTCTTGCTTTGTGGATCAGTTCTGCTACTAACTCTTGTGGCCTTGTCATTCTCTTGGACCGATGGCGACTTAGGAAGACCCGTTCTATGATGGAGAGTGGGTCCCTTTGGCCCTGGTCCTTGCCCTTCCTTAGGGTGTCCGTCCATTGAAATATCACACCATGGAGGTGTGGCAGTCTGCCCAATATGATGAATTTAAAGGGCAGGTCCGGATCGTACCGGTGGACCTGTCTGGCAGACATTGTCTCCTGGACCTTATTCAAAGCAGCCTGGGCCTCTGGGGTGAGTTCCCTGGTAGAACTCGGCTCTTCCCCCCCTTTCAATAAATCGAAAAGAGGGGCTAAGTCTCTGTCTGTAATATCTAACCATGGCCTCACCCAGTTCAAAGAACCACACAGCTGCTGGACGTCAGCTAGGGTCTGAATTTTACTTTTGATGGCCAATTTTTGCGGAACAATGGTCCGCTTGTTAATTTCCAAACCCAGGTACTTCCAGGGCGGCATCTTTTGAATTTTGTCTTCTCGCAGCTCAAACCCTGCAGTAATCAACGCATCGGTTGTCAGGTTAAGCGTGTGTGTAAGGAGATCGCCCTTGGGAGCACAAATTAAGATATCATCCATATAGTGCTGGATGATCACGCCCTCGGTGGCTGCACAGACGGGCATCAGCAATGAAGCTACGTACCGCTGGCAGATGGTGGGCGAGCATTTGAGGCCCTGAGGCAACATCCGCCAATGGTAGCGCTCCATTGGGGCTTCTCGGTTGGTGGAGGGAACCGGGAAGACAAAACGTGGCGCGTCTTCAGGGTGTAGGGGAATGTGGAAGAAGCAGTTTTTTAGGTCAATGACAGCTAATTCCCAATCTTTTGGCAACATCGTGGGGGACGGCATCCCTGGTTTAAGGGGACCCATATTTTTAATGACACTGTTGATAGCACGGAGGTCGTGAAGGAGCCGCCATTCGTCTTTGCCAGGTTTTTTTAAGACAAAGACAGGGGAATTCCAAGGAGATGTTGTTTCTTGGATATGTCCCTTGGCAAGTTGCTCTGCCACGAGCTTCTGGAGCGCTTTCAATTTTTGTTTATTGAGTGGCCACTGCACTACCCAGATTGGAACATGAGAGAGCCAATTCAACTTTTGGGTAGGACGCCCCTCAGTGACCGCTGCCCGAAAAACCTGAGGGGTCGGAATGTCCAATGTGACCCCCCACTGGGCCATCAGGTCCCTTCCCCACAGGGGCTCGGTGTAATCTAAAACAAACGGACGTAGGTAAGCCGATTGTCCGTTTGGCCCCTCAAATTTTATGATGTTTTTTGATTGCTTTGCCAATTTTGCCCCTCCTACACCTTGAATTTGTCCAGCCACATCTTGCAACTCCCAACATGATGGCCAATCCCGTGAGGGAATGACCGTGACGTCTGCCCCTGTGTCCAAGAGGCCGTTAAGCCACTTGTGCTCACCACCTTTCCACATGTAACATGCGATTTTGGATCTTTCCTTCCCAAGTACCTGGGCCTGACACACCTCGTAGATTTTCTGAGCAGTCTTCATCCATAGATCTTCTGGGTAGACGGGGGGCCCAGATACAGGTATGGCTTGGGCGATGATTCGCCCTTTGGGAAGGAAGACTGGCAGGTGAGCACAGTGCAGCCACAGCACCAGGTGTTTGGGGTTTGCAGATGTTAAGTTAGGTGCAATAGTAATCTCGAGTGGCGTGTATTTTGTGTCCCCAAGGACGATGTACTTATTGTGGAGTTTCCTCCAGGTCCCTGGGTCCTGTGTGTCAACCGTGACAAAATGCCAATTGCTATCCTTGAGTAGCAGAGGTTCGGTCAGGGCCAACCTGTATGGAGAGAAGTTGGACTGGGTGTTAAGGATGGGCCTGGGATGGTCGGGGTCCCGACCAAGCCATGCCTGTGAAATTAAATTCCCAACTCCCCCTACACAGGCTGGTTCGCCAGCTTTAGTTCCCCTAGTGTCCAATCCGGTAATGTCTTGTCTGTTAATAGAGTCCTTGTCCTCAGGTGGGTATGCTGATGTGCTGTCCCTCCTGTCTTTTGATGTCATGTTTCCCACCAAATTTGTGTCCTCACGCAGGGAGGGACTGCGCTGAGAGACTAGTTTTTTGATTGTTCCCCTGGGTTGGTGGTACCTCGCCCTTGCTGTTGGTTTTGGCTTTTAAAATGTAAAAAGTCTTCTTTCAGGGGGCAATGGGATGCCCAGTGTCCTCTCTTATTGCAGAGGTTACAGGGTTTTTCCAGGTGGTAACCTTTGGGGGGTGGCCCTGAGAAGCAGAGAGCAAGAGTTGGGGTCGTGGATAGCGTGAGGGCTTCGGCCAAGGAGACCCTCCTTGATGGCATTCGGGGAGTCCCCTGGAGGTCCTTCGATGGTAAGGTGACCTTCCGAGCACACACGTCCAGCATGTCTTGGAGTGTCGGCTCCGGGTCGAGGGGAAGGCTCAGGATCGCCTGCTGGCAGGCTTCGTTGGCGTTCTGGAGTGCTATTTGTTTCACCATGCCTTGCCTCAACCCCTCTTCCGGAATCTGGGCCTCTGCTGCCCTGCACAACCTATCTACGAAACTAATGAAAGATTCCTGTGGCTCCTGCTTAAGAGAGAAACAGTTAAAAACAGGACCACTGGGTCTTAACTTAAAGAAGGCTTTTTCTGCTGCTTTCGCACTCGTTGACAGTGCCTCCCTTGGGATCTTTTCAGCCTGCTTTGTTGCCGTGTCCAAATCCCCAACCCCGCACAGATGATCAATTGATAACACGCCCCCATCGGTATCCGTGGAGGTCTCTGCATTAGCCCAGAGGCTGGGTAATAAATCCTGTGCTTCCCGCCTCCATGCAGACTCCCACACCAAAAACTCAGCAAGAGTAATCAAACACGAAAAGAGAGTGCGCATGTCAGCAGGGACATATTCGTTTGAGGAGAGTGTGGCTCTTAATAGCCCCCTAAAATATTCGCTCTCCTGGCCAAACTCCTTTTGGGCTTTGCAGAGATCCTTAATTACTGACTGAGGGATGGGAGTCCACTGTGAGAGGGGTCTGCCCCTCTGCCGCAGTGTATAGGTGACCGGCGCAGCAGAAAAGGGAAGCAGGGATTGGGGCAGGTCGCAGTTCCCCCCCTCTCCCCCACCCCCCTGGAAACCCAAGCATGGGAATCAGAAGGCGGGTCGTGGGAACTGAGGGAGAAGGCAGAACCAGGGCTAGGGGGTGTGGCAGGTGTTACATCACCCCTAGGGGTGGGGTTGAAGGAAGGACCCTTAGGGGTGGGGTTGAAGGAAGGACTGTTGAATGATTCATTAGGGGAGGTGCAAGAAGGGGGTGGAGAGGAGGAGTGGGTGGAGAAGTCTCTGGGGTGGAAGGGGTTGGCTCTTGGGAGAAAGGGATTGTGGGGAGAAGAAGCACGAGTGGCGAGGAGGGCCATGCGGTCCCCTCCATCTTGTGCCCTGAGGAGGGAAAGGTCCGGGGAAGGTTGTAGAGAGGGATCGGGGGTCTTAAAACTTACAGATTTTCCACTATGGGGCAGGGCTGTACAAAGAGAGGGAATTGGGGTACGGGGAGAGTGCAGAGCTGTGCCAGCACTGCCCTGCGAGGGAACCTGAGAATTTACAGAGGGGCCAGAATCTGCCTGCGGCTGGTGCCAGGATGCCCGTCTGAGAATCCCCGGGTTAGGGAGAGAGGGAGAGGAAAGAGGGTTAGGGGTTTTTTAACTGGTGCTGGGTTTGCCTTCGAGTGGCTCTGGCATCTCTTTGCTGTTATTTTTGATTATATTTCTAATTTGGAGTGCCAGATAAGTGAAAATCGAGAGGGATGGGTCCCCTTGTCGGAGGATCTCTTTTCCTACTCGGTCCCAAAACGGAACTTGGTATAAATTTGTCATCGAGAGATCCTGGAAGGACTGCAGAAGCCACTGGGCAAAATGCCTAACATCGGACTTTTTAAACTTTTTTTCTCCCCCAACCAGGATTCCCACAACTTGGACATATATTCTCTTCTGAGACACTGACAGTTTAGCACCCATACTGTCGATCTTAAGCGTGCCGCTAAACCTCACAACTGGAAAATAACAACATAAAAGAAAAGACCCCTCTCAGACGCTAAGCAGACCTGTCCTTACAAGCTCCCACCCAGAGGGAGAAAAACCGCAAAATGTGGGATCTTCCCCCCCGCGGGAGAAAGAAAAACCCACCCCAAAAGAGACAAGGTGTGCCCAGCCCCAGGGGCCCCCCGTAACTTACAGAGGGTCCAGCGAAGTCCGAAGGGGAAACAAAAAATCCAGTTGCGAAGTGCTCACCGTGGGAGAACGGAACTTCGGCGGTGCAAACCGAAGCTGCCGGTCCTGTCCTCTCCAGAAGGCGATGCTCGCTAAAACAGAGCCCGTCTTGCGGAGGGGTATCGTGACGTCCACGAGGTTAAATCCACCGGTCTCTCAGGGCTCGGTGGTCCTCTGTCCGTGTTGCCAGATGCTCTCAAGCCTCACGGCTGGGTGCCACAACCACCGATGCGCTCTTCTCCCCTCTGCCTTTCCCTTGCCCCGGCTAGCTCTGGGGAGAAGGGGCGTGTGCAGATTTCCAGCGCTTCCCGCTGAACCCTCACCGGGCTTTGGGCAGCGCTGTCGGAGTTCGGATAGCACTCAGCGACCCCGCGGCGATTTAATGAAGAGAGTCTTTCTCCGGGGGGCGAATTCCGTTTATTGCAATCCAACGGGGAAAACAATAATTCGAAGGGAACCAGGCGTGCCGCGCCTGCGTTTGCCGGAGCGGCGCGAGCAGGGTGGAGCGCGCTGGAGCCAGCCAGGAGAAAGCCCGGAGCGCGCCGCACGAATGAACTAAATACGGAACGGAGGAAAACCAGAGCAGCCAATGGGGTAAAGCCACGGGGGTTTGAGGGTAGTGGGATACGGGGGTACATCCAATGAAGGACAGACAGGGGAAGGGTCCCAGGTCCTCTGCCTATCGCCCGGCGTCCCGGGTGGAAGATTCTAGGTGGGGGGGAAGGGACACGGAGTGACAGACAGGCATCTGGGGTAAACAAGGTGACTCGGCATTTTTGGGGACAACGGACCCGCGGGGAAAGACGGGAAAACCGTTACAGAACTGGGGGTACGTGGAACAAACTTATACATAATACAAATGTAATAAAACATAAAAAACACAACTCCACAGACTTGGGCCAATGGGGTCACAGACACTTGATGTTTCAGGGGAGGGTTACAAGTGTGGGATGAACCATACATTTTGGGGGTTGAGATGGAACAGTCCATTTGACTTTTGGACCTATCTGTAGGTAAGTGTATTGTCCAGCCAGTAGGGGGGATTGTTTTCATCATGGCTGTACTGTTGTGAATCTTTTGCCAGGCAATTATATTTATCCATCCTTTCCAACAGAACTCCTGTATGCAAAGGGATGAAACCATGCAGAGACCATTGGGTGCTCTTTGTGTGTGTGTGTCTGTGTGTGTGTTGGATACCCAGGACCAGCTATAAAGAGGTCATGGCAGAGATGTGAGGTTGGTCTGGCTAAACTTGATTAAGACAGGGCCTTAGAGATGGCAATGCTTTGAGGATGTGATGGGTAAAAGGATAATAAATAAGGCTGGAGATGTTCCTGATCCTTTTGTTTGGAAGGATTGGGACTCAATGTTGATTTGAGTGAAGGGCAGGTACCCATCTGTCTTCTAGAACTTCAATTTCAGCAGCAAAGTACACCCAAAGTTGAGTATCAGGCCCCAATAATGCTGTTTCGGGTGTGGCTCAGCTAGAGGTCATTTCTCCACAGCAGTTCTCACAGTGCTGTGCTTTGCATTAGTAGCTAGAAAGGTCTTGATAACACCCCAGTGTTTTGGCTACTGCTGAGCAGTGTTGGCACAGCATCAGTGCTGTCTCTCCAACATTCTGCCCCCATCAGTAGGCTGGGGTTGGGCAAAATTTTGGGAGAGGACACAACCAGCAAAGGTAACCCAAATTTTCCAGAGGGATATTCCATACTGTATGACATCAGCTGAGATATAAAAACTAAGTAAAGGAGGAGAAGAGAGGGGGCATGTCATTATTTATGTTTGCCTTTCGGAGCAACCGCTACATGTGCTGAAACCCTGTTTCCTGGGAAGTGGCCAGAGAGCACTTCCTGATGGGAAATAGACAATGAATTGGTTTGGGAATTTTTTCCCTCTGTTTGTTCACATGCAAACTTGCTTTTGCTTTAGCAAAGTGCCTTATCTCAACCTGCAATTTTTTTTCAATTTTATTTTATCACTCCTGTCCAGCTGAAAAAGGGGAATAATAAAATGGCTTGGTGGGCACCTGGCATCTAGCCAAGGTAAACCCATCACAGTCCTTTTTGTTGCCCATTGTGGGCTAGGACAACAGCAGATATACATCTTGTGTGCCATAATAACAGTAGTTAGTGAGTAGCAAACTCCTGTGTGGGACATGGAGTTTGTCAGGTACGCTGATTGTCTCTTTGTTTTGTTCAGTTTGGGAACATGTTAATACAGTGACTCTGTGTTTTGCTGTTACATTGGTGTCTTGGTTGTGCTGGGGGAGCAATTTTCTGGGGACAATGAGGGAATATATCTCCTTCTCCCTACCTGGGATTGATGTGTATTGTTTTAGAATGCAGGCTCCCGTGTTCCTTGTTCTTCCTCATGTAAGCTGTTGAATACTATTAATACTATTAACTAATACTGCTGGCACAATATGGGGTTTGTGGAATCTGGTGTCATCCTACTGTAAGACAAAAGAAACTGTAGGTGAGGAGATATTGAAATGTGCCATGAAGTGGCTGGTCCCTGGATGGCAGTGTGTGTGGAAGGATTTGGGCAGGTTCCTAGAGTGGTTATCACCTCCCCTTGCCTGAGGCTTTGCACCTAAACAGGAAATGAGCCCTGGCAAATGGATGCGTCATCTGAAGGGTGCCTTACCTACCCCGATGAAACCCAGCAGCTTCTTGCCCTGTACGTGGGCCTGGCCTATGCCTGTTGAGCCACAGTTCAGTACTGTCAGAGGAGTGTGGCTGAGACAGGGACCCAAAGTGCATTTGAGGACACTATGACTTAGATAGGGACCCAAACAACAACAACTACAGTAATTGCCCACAGAAGTGACAAAGAAAAGGTGGATAAGGAGATCCAAGGAGCAATCAGCAAGACTCACTCACCTTTTAGTAGTCCCATGTGCCCAGTGCAAAAGTCTGATGGAGGGTAGACGTTAACAGTAGGCCATCATGGCCTGAATGAAGTAACGCCCCCATTGAGTGCTCCTGTACCGCCCATATTTAGAGCTCCAATATGAACTGGAGTCGAAGGTAGCCAGGTGGTTTGCTGCACTTGGCATTGTCAATGCATTTTTCTCAATTCCTTTGGCAGCAGAGTGCAGACCACAGTTTGCTTTCATGTGGCAGGGTGTCCAATACACCTGAAATCAACTGCCCTGGGAGTGGAAACACAGCCCTACTGATGCCTTAAAAACCTAGAAATAAAACAAGACTCTTTCAAGGCAATGTTAGTGTAGGAAGTAATATAAAGGCTGGTCTTTATTGAAGGCCTCCAAGGGACAGATATGGAAAATGCTCACCCCTGCACAGGATAAACACAGTTTTATAAATTTAGCATAAATTAGCATAACTGACAAAAACCCCCAATTAGAGGTCTAAGTGGTGAGGTAATTTCCCCCCCGGTTCAACCCTTTTCTTAATCATCCCCCCTTGGATATGAACTAAGCTTTGTTTACGAAAATGTGTCTTGGAGAGATGTTTTCAACCTTGGCTCCCAGGAAGAACCAAGATAGGCTAGGGGTCTTGGATCCGCAGCTTGGAGCTTCTGGAAAATATTTTGTCTTCCTGCCTATCAGGGTAGGGAAAAGGTAAGGAAAATTACTGGGGCTAGCTAGGAACTATATAACTATACAACATTAGAGCTAGAATATATATATGAAGGAAATAGAAAAGCAAAAATTATTCTGGCATCACTACCATCTGTCACAGACTGATCCAAAGTGTACTTGAAATGGGTGTCATGGTTATACGCTGGCACAATGCCAGCGCCCCCTGAAAATACAACCTATCAATCGAATGCTGTGAAATGTGATTGAGAACAGAGCAAAGCAGGCCAAACTTAATAATAAAGGAAAAACTTTATTACACTACTACTACTACTATTATAAAAGGAAAAGAAAAGAAAGAAAAAAACCACACAAAATTTAAAATGAAAACTTTTTAAAACATTCCTCTTCCTACCACTCAACTCTACTAAACTACAGCGAGACTTATTTGGATCCTTAATCGAGTTTTCACCCTTTAATATAATCAATATGGAATCTATTGGGGAAGAGAGGAGTCTCCCTTGCACTAGAGACTCCCAGGAAACACAGCTGCCACCTTTTGTGTTTCCATGTCACACGTGGCACTGCCCAGACACACCGGCCAGTGTGACACTCTCCTCTCTATGTTACAGTGCTCTCACCATCGTGCATGGACAGAGACTGTTTATAGGGCCCTTTTAAGGATGCTTTGCTAAGGACCACGAGGAACAACAGTTCAGTATTGCATTTTGGGACTAGAGTCCACCCCATTTTCCCCTGGGGCCAAGGGTCCAAGGACAGAGATTTCCTTCTCTTCTTTAGTGAAGATGGAGGGCATCTTCACACCCTCCTCAGCTCTCTCTATCTATTCCAGAACTGGTAGTTGCTGAAGAAGGTCTCTTGGCTCATCAGTGCATCCCCCTAAAATGCAGTCCCTCTTGAAAGAAGGAGTGGTTCAGTCTATGGTAAACAAGCAGAGTCCAGCAAAAAAGCCACTCCATCATCTCCCCCCAACCTTCTTCTCTGAACATCTGAGGCCCCAGGCTGTCTCTCTTTCCTTCAAATTGAGGAGGAGTAATATTTCATAAAGCCTTCATTTCACAGGAAAGGGTTAAAATTCCCGGACTCCCCAGATGGCTGAAATCTCAGTCCAGGACTCCGTCTCCAGTCTCCCACGCTGGGCATCTTCCCCCCCCTTCTCCTTCTCCTCTGCCGGCAAACTCCCAGGTGTCTGCAGGCTCTCTATCTCTTTTCCCTCTAGCTTGGGGGGGAACAAAGACATCCCAGATGTTCTCCACCCTTCCGTCCGAAAGAGCTGGCCCAGCTTGGTTCCGATCCTTCACCCCCTGGCCTACCTCTGCAGGCCGCATGGCTCCCCTCCCCCACCCAGCCCGGGCTGGGGGGGGAGGTCCGTACCTTGCGATGACCGGAACCAAAGAAAAGCGAGTTCTCCTGGGAATTCTGTTTTTAACCCCTCTGTGTTCTCAGAGGCGTGTCCACCTTCAATTGGTCACCTTAAGTGTCAGTATCCAAACCTGACCCCTGACTGGATTGACCTCTGTGGGAATCCAGGGCTTCCCTCTGGCTGCCCTGGCAGGTCTGGGACCCTGGCAGGGGTCAGGAACCCCCCTGTACAGAGCCCCGAGAGACACTGTCTGTGATGTCTGTCCATGGAGAGGAGTTTTCAATCTTACAGGATGAATTACAAGCTTTGAGTGTTTGATAAGAGTAATAATTAAGTGTGACACGGGTGCAAAAGTAAAATTTTAAGTTTCTAGATTAGGGGTTCAGAGGGGACAAGATGGAGGAATTGGGTGTGTCTTGTCCTTTTCCTCCTTCTTCATGCCCTCCATGTTTCACTGTAGTGTTGGCATTTTTCTATTGGTTTAGGCTGAGGACACGCTGTTCAACGTAGATGATAGATATTGGCACATTATTGTAAATATAGTACACGTAATTTCTGGTATATAATGTTTGTACCATCCCACTGAGGGGCAGAGTCCCACACGCTGCCCTGCAGGACAGACCTGCGGCAGGGCAGCAGAACATGTTATAGATAAGCAAGAATAAACAACCTTGAAAACAGCACAGACGAATTATGGCTTCTTCTTTGGCAACGGGGCAGAAAGACAGAGACTTTCTACAATCTCGGAATCACCAATACCCACAGATTCCGACAAATCTTCCCTCTACCTCTTCCTTCCAAAAAAAATTCCCTTCCCATGTCAAACCATGACAATGTGTGATGCCTCTGAACATCTACAATACATTTATGACAACATTGTGTGGGGCAATAAGGCAGAAGAACTGTTTGAGAAGGGGAAAAGAATAGTTCAGAATGTTCTGAAAGCTGGATTTGCCACAAAGAAGAGCAAGGTCAAGGAACCTGCATGGGACATCCAGTTCTTGGGCATCAAATGGCAGGATGGCTGCCATCATGTGCCGCATTGTGGCAAGACATCGCTGCACAGGTAGAAAACATAGCTCTGAGGGAATGTCACATAGATGCTCACATACCCAAAAGTCATGCCACTCAGGAACATCAAAACAATGAACCGGCAGATAATGCTGCCAAAATTGAAATAGCTCAAGTAGTCTTAGACTGGGAGCAGAAGTATGAACTATTTACATCTCAGTGGGCCCTTGAAACATCAGGACATCTAGGAAAAGATGCAACTTACACATGGACCTGGGATTGAGGGGTGGACCTGACCATGGAGGCTATCACATTGGTCACTCATGAATGTGAAACGTGCTGCAATCAAGTGAGCCATGTGAGTAAAATCTCCTTGGAATAGAGGGCCGTGGCTGGGTTTTTGACATGGTGCCTGGCTAATTGACTATATTGGACCATTGCCATAAACACACCAAGGCAAGAGTTAGATAATCATTATGGTTAAGGTGACTACTGATTGTCTGCAAACATACTCTGTAAGCCATGCCACTCTTCGAAACACCATCTTGGGCCTTGAGAGACACATGTTCTGGGGGCATTAATGCCTTGTGAAGGCTGACCTAGAACAGACACTAGATGGAGCTAAAAAATAAAGTAGATATTTATTAAGAGGCTTCAAATAGATCCACCTTGGGCAGTACAACCCAAAATGGCCACAAAATGGATGACAGGTCACGGGGTCTCACATTTTTAAAAGTTTTGGTCCACTAGCATATTGGAGCTAATTGTCCAATTACAGCTTTAGCCCATGAAGTCACATCCTTCTTGTTTTCTCTCTTTGATCCACCATTGTTTATGCTTTTGGGCCTGAGATCTGGATTGGCTTTCCTTGGGTCCCCACCTATAGAAGGAATTGTTTTGTTTACCAGTTCTGTGGAGAGAGCTTACTATCCTCTAATATGAAGCCTAAACTTACACACTAAAGCAGAATAGAATCTGAAAAATATAAAAGCTAAAACCTGAGGCATCAGCATGGTACCCCAGAAAGAATAAAATCAGACAATGGGACTATTGTATGATATAACCTCATAAACTCTTTGGCAAAGAAACATGCATTGAGTGGATATATCACATCCCTTATCACCCACAAGCCTCTGGAAAGATTGAGTGATATGATGGACTGCTAAGGACTGTTAAGAGGATTGGGCAATGGGGCATTGCTGGTGCTCTCTTCTCCCCTCTGCTTTCCCTTGCCCTGGCTAGCCCTGGGGAGAAGGGGAGCAGGCAGATCTCCAGCGCTTCCCGCTGAACCCTCACGGGCTTTGGGATGCGGATGCGCTGTGTGAGTTCGGAGAGCAGTCAGCGACCCCACGGCGATTTAATGAAGAGAGTCTTTCTCCGGGGGGCGAGTTCCGTTTATTGCAATCCAACAGGGAAAACAATAATTCGAAGAGAACCAGGCTTGCCGCGCCTGTGTTCGTGGGAGCCGCGAGCGGGCGGAGTGGCATGCGCTGGAGCCGGCCAGGAGAAAGCCCCCGGGGTGGCTCGGGCGGGCGGAGCGCGCTGGTGCCGGCCAGGAGAAAGCACCGAGCACGCTGCGCGCGCAAATGGTCGAGCTGTCCAGCTGTCCAGGGTTCCTCTTCGGGCATGGCTATCCCGGGACCGAGCCCCCAAATTGAAATGAACAGGGTCTATGCCTTTATTAATAGTCAGCTCTTTATTAAAAGTCAGCTCCGCAGGGATCCCAGAGTACGCCAGCAGCTGGAGGCGAAGAGGTGCACAATCCGCATCCGGAGTCCCAGCAGACCGTCCTCCCCTCTTTCCCTCCTGGCAGCGCCAGGAAGAAGTGTCCTTTTGCTCCTGCTTCCCACAGCCCAGTCCAATCTGGTCCTCTGCAGGTTATGGTGACAGTTAAACACAGACTAGAGATGGGGTTCCCTTTTCCCTAATGAGCACACCCATCCAGCCCCCTCTACTGTGCCCATCTTTTCCATTTAGGGGTGGTTTTCATCCCCAAAACCCCCTCCCATGATTCCACTGGATTATTTTGCATCCAGGTCCTAGTGTAGGCGGGGTTGTAGGTGATTCCCAGGAGCAATTGACTACTTAACATTTCAATGCCGGTACTTAGCCCAAGCCGAAGTGTTCCAGCAAGGCTGTTTTGTTCATAACAGGGTACAGGGTGGATGGTCCGATTTCAGAACCAGGATACTGTGGGGGAACAGGAGAATCAGGAAAAGGATTATTTGCAAAATTTATCTGTGGCTGTGTGCTTTTTTTCTGCTTCTAAAAGCTGTTTTCGAGCTTGTAAAAGTATTGGAATAGAGAAGCTTTTTGATCACCATTTCCAACTTTCAAGGTTAGTAACTGCCAAATTTTGTCCCAAAATGAAATGGAATTCATATCTTGAAAGGTATAATTTGGTAATTCAGCTGTCAGCCAACAGACAAAGTGGATGAGTAGCTTATTTGGGAGTGTAACATTAATTAAAATATTGTTAAGGTGTTTTAATATACTCTTTTGGTGGATAGATAGCTGTTCGCCCATAATTCTGATTTTTTTAAAGCTATTTGTCCAATATCTACCTCCAGACACAAATTAACACAGCACGAAACTATCCAATCCCAGCTCACACTGAGAACATGGGGCAGGGGCGGGGGCGGGGGCGGGGGGGGGGGGGGGAAGCCGCGGAGCCAGGAAGCGCGGCTCCCACCACTTTTTCTCGGCTCCCGGGGGCACAGGAGGATGTCCCGCCGCCTTCCTGACTTCTGGGGCCCATCCCGTGCCATGCTCACCCCCGAAACACGGGCTCTGTCGGCTCAGGGCGGCTCCGCCTCCACGGAGCTCCGACCGGCAGAGAAAAACAAACAAACAAAACCCACAAGCGCGCTTGTAACAGTCCTAGCGCAGTAGCCACAGTCACAATGGTAAAACTTCCCCCCACCAGCTAGGGGTTTTTCCTCGTGGTAACCTCAACACAGGGGGGTCTTACAGCTCCTTTTGGACCGTGGTTGTCGTAGGTAGCAGTGTCAGGAGTCCGTACCCTGGGTCGACTTTTCTCAGGCACTGAGCCAAGCTACCGACCCATCCCCCGTCACTTATAGCCACGCAAAAAGCAGCTAATAAGCAACAGGGTAGTTGAACTTCACAAAGAGCTTTTGAGACTCTCAGATACGGGCTCCAGCTTCTGCGTGGGCTTTTAATATTTCATAAAAAAACATGCTGGATGCCAACTGAAATAATTACCCCTGCAGCCCGCCAGGGTTACTAGACTAGCCCACATAGGAGAGAGTTTTGGGGGAATATTTCAGGGGCAAGGCAAATTATTCCAAAGGAGGCTCTAACCCCCGATGTAATCCAAGACATTTATTCTCAAAGGTTTCCAGGGGAGAAAGAGAGCAAACAAGGAAGAACAGGGCCTTTATTTAGACTCCTGCTCAGGAAAAGATACTTGGCTCTCAGCCAATTAGGTCAAGAAAGGAAGGGTTAAACTAACATTGAGAGAGTCTTTCTCCGGGGGGCGAGTTCCGTTTATTGCAATCCAACAGGGAAAACAGTAATTCGAAGAGAACCAGGCTTGCCGCGCCTGTGTTCGTCGGAGCCGCGAGCGGGCGGAGTGGCGTGCACTGGTGCCGGCCAGGAGAAAGCACCGAGCACGCCGCACGCGCGGAGTAAGTACGGGACGGGGGGAAACTGGAGCAGCCAATGGGGTAACGCCACGGGGGGTTTGAGGGTAGTGGGGTACGGGGGTACATCCAATGAAGGACGGACAGGTGAAGGGTCCCAGGTCCTCTGCCTATCGCCCGGCATCCCGGGTGGAAGATTTCAGGTGGGGGGAAGGGATACCGAGTGACAGACAGGCATTTGGGGTAAACAAGGTGACTCGGCATTTCTTGGGGACAACAGACCCGCGGGGAAAGACGGGAAAACCCGGGGGGAACCGTTACAGGACCGGGGGTACATGGAACAAACTTATACATAGTACAAATGTAATAAAACCTAAAAAACACAACTCTACAGGGCATGGAAGCATTGGGATGCAAATTTAGCAGAAGCCACTTGTCTGGTTAACATCAGAGGATCTGCTAACTGCACTGGCCCTACACAAACAAAACCACTACACACTGTGGGAGGAGATAAGGTCCCTGCACAGCAGTGAGAATGAAGTGGCTGGGGAAGTTGGTGTGGATTTATCCTCCCATGGGAAAAGACAAACCCATTAATGGGATTACCTTTGCTCACGGACCACGGTGTACTTAGTGGGTAATGCGGAAGGATGGGGAGACCCGGTGTGTGCCTCAAGAACATTTAACCTTGGGTGAAAAATAATCTGTGTGTAAATTCTATGTTGCAGGAAGTAGCAGGAGAGACATGAACAGATGAAGAGTGAATTTTACATGGGAGAAGAGAGTGCACTGATGACCCAGGCAGGGCCGGTGTTGGGGCCCAACGATTGAGTGTGCTCCTTCTCCTGTCTTGAGCACCCATCTTGATGTAATGGATCCCAAGTCACAGCCTCTTTTTGAACATCTGGAGCGGTGGAGAAAGCTCATGAAATGGGAAAATTATATCTATCTGTGAAAGGACAAGGGACAGTAGTTAATGAAAATGTATGCATCTATGTGTTGGGTATAAAGATGGTTTAAGGGTGTAGTTTAAGTTGTAAGTGTTAATAAGAAGGGATTTCAGTAATGAGAAATAAATATAAATGGAATATTTAGAAGATATATGTAGATGTATATATACATATATATATAATTCTGTGGGATCTGAGTATGATGCAAATTGTATGGAGGAAGGGGGGGAGATTGTATTGGGTGTGGCTGAGATGGAGTTTGTTTTCCCCATAGCAGTCCTCGCTGTTCCATCCTTTACATTGGTAGCTTGAAAGGTGTTGATAACACCCCAGTGTTTTGGCTATGGCTGAGTAGTGTTGGCACAGGATCAGTGCTGTCTCTCCAACATTCTGCCCCTCATCAGTAGGCTGGAGGTTGGCAAGATCCTGGAAGGGGACACAACTAGGTCAGCTGACCCAAATTGGAGGGCTACTCTATATCATATGACCTCAGCTCAGATATAAAAGCTAAGTTAAGGAGGAGGAAGGGGCCACATTTGTTACTTACAACGTTTGCCTTTCAGAGCAACCCCTACGCATGCTGAACCACTGCTTCTTGGAAAGTGGCCAGGCAGTGCTTGCTTATGGGAACTAGAGGACAGAATTATTTTTCACTTCCTCTTTGCTCATTCATGAGAAAACTTTCGCTTTTGCTTTAGTAAACTACCTTATCTCAACAGGTGAATTTTTTTCCAACCTTTTTTCTCTCTCCATCCAGCTGAGAAGGGGAGTGATGGAGCAGTTTTGCTGGCACCTGGCATCCAGGCAAATTGTAGGAGACAGTCCAAAGTTCCCCTCATTTTTGCCTCACGTTTGCCTCAACAGCAGAGACTGAGATCCTGGAGACCCCGACTGTAATTCCAGCTTGAGAGAGGTGGATGATTATTTGCAGGTGTGTTTGCTGTGCCACCACGGAACACTGCTTCGAGCAGGGCCTGGCAAGGACCTGGCAAGGAACGGCTTGTTCTACAAGCTTACACCTGCTTCACGATACCGAAACCCATGAATTTTCCCATCTCTTGGCCAAATGAACTTTCTGGGGTTACTTTGGTGATCTCCCATAGAAGATCCCTCATCTGCCTCACAACCACCATGATGGACAGAGATTGAAGCTCCGTCCCAAGGACTGAGACTGAGACCCCTATAACTGTAACACAGGGGGCACTGACCTGACTGAAGCAGGATGTTTGTCAAGTGGTGCCTGCAGGTGTGTTCGCTGGACCAAAAAAACAATGGGTCTCACTCAGTGATGAAATTGACTTGACCTGCTTCGGAACATGGACTGTCTGTACCTGTTGTCCAATAGACTTATTTCTCCCTTACCTGTTCCCCCCACACGGCAGAGGACTATAAAAGATCCCTAAGTTAACCAGGACTTCGGTGAACCCCCATGGAAGACGGCAAATCTATGTGGCTGGACCATCGAGGATTTTGTCTCTCCATCTGGTAGCTATATCCCCCCCCCCCCCGCCTTCTCTCTCTCTTTATCCTTTATCTTCTTTCTGATTCCCTCTATCACATTTGCTGTTGGCACTCAATAAAAGGTGCATTTGTTGTGATTAAACTGATGGTCCCATGCTGTTTGCCTTTTGCACTTTTGGGAACAGTAAAACGAACCATCATGACACCCTGCTTGTTCTAGCAGATCATGACACAAGGTCAACCCACCACAGATGCTTTTGATGCCATCCTGAGTTGGTGAATAAGGACTTTACAATTAAAATTGTAATGCAGGTATGTTTTATTCCAGCTGGGACACAGGGGGGATATTTCCACCAGATATGTTGTCCTAGGGTGACATTCTGATGCTTGTATCCCCAGTCGTCTGTTCTGTTTATACTGGATATTATGTTCTGTGCCTTCAAGACTGGCTCCGAAAAGCAAAGTTTTGTTTTGATATCAGCCTGTTCACTCCCCCACGGTCTGCTGGACACAGACGGCGGTACATAGTGCTGCTTTTGCTTTTTGCCTTTGCTCCTGCTTGTACTTGCCTTTGCTTTTTTCTTTTTAGTTTAGCTAGGCAGTCCGAATTTTCCCTGGACTGTCTTTCTTTCCCTTTTCTTGGAACCATTCGAACCTGCTCCATACTGGGACCTGGGAAAACACCAAGAGCTTGCACTTTGTGGCCTGCAGCAGCCATTCCCAGAAATGGAGGGACCAATAACAGAGCAACCACTCCCAGGAAAGACTTTCTGAATTTGCCATCTCTTCAGAGCAGTGAAAGAGTTTTGTCATCTGGTGTTGTTCATTTTTTGTGCTGGGGAGTGCTTTGCCTGTTAAATAAACAGGTTTTTTCCCACTTCTCTCCGAGGAAATTCTTCCCAAACCAGGTGGTGAAATAATTACCCCTGCAGCCCCCCAGAGTTACTAGACTAGCCCACATATGAGAGGGCTTTGGGGGAATATTTCAGGGGCAAGGCAAATTATTCCAAAGGAGGCTCTAACCCCCGATGTAGTCCAAGACATTTATTCTCAAAGGTTTCCAGGGGAGAAAGAGAGCAAACAAGGAAGAACAGGACCTTTATTTAGACTCCTGCTCAGGAAAAGATAATTGGCTCTCAGCCAATTAGGTCAAGAAAGGAAGGAAGGAAGGGTTAAACTAACATGGTTTCAGCTACAGGGGTCTCGGGGGGTTGGGGGGAACTGTTTCCCAGAGGAATACAACATCTCCCCCTTTTTTGTCTAACAAGGTTACAATAAAAACTTAAGGTTCATTTTGACACTGAGTGTGGGTTTTCCCACCACCTACATTTGGTGGGGAAGTTAGAGTGCTTTAGGTTTGCCAACTCTGTGTGGTTGACTTGTGAGGTAGAAGGTATGAGACCTCTGATAGCTTTGAAAATTAAACAGCGTAGGATCCCGAATGCTGTAGTTACAAGGAAAAAAATAACAAGAAATAACAAAAATGCTTTAACTATAGAAGTCCACCACCCTGTGAATCCCCAGCCTTCAAGATTTCTTTGCAGCATTAGCAAGATGACAACTTGGATGGGGTTCATCACAGGGTTGAGTGGGAGGTTGGTTTTCTCTAAAAAGGAAAAATAAACATTTTTAAAACATGTTAAAAGTTTCTGTTTCTGCCAGAAGGAATTCATATCTAGGAAAATTCTCTTTTCTCCATCCGGCGGCGTCTTCTCTTTGAAGCATCAGCTACTTGCTTCTCATCCCCTTCCACTTGAGCTGGACAAAAGTTTTCACCCATTTTTGTGGAATCCACCGAGGGCCTGAGGGAGTAGCCACACAGGCATAGCCACAACCCCAGGTCACGAGCTCATAGGGACCCTTGGTTTCCCAAGTTTCTGGATCCCTAATCAAGACCGGTGGACACTGAGACAATTTGAACTGACTGCCACTGTTAAAAAGACGCACCACTGGTAGACTCATGTTTTCAAATGAACAGTTCTGAAAATTGATGGTAAACATGGCTTTACGGAGCTTCTGCTGCAGAGACATCCACACAGTTGAGCTGCTTTGCCTAGCCAAGACCTGCTTGAGTGTCTGGTGTGCACACTGAACCACAGCTTGACCTGTGGGGGAGTAAGGGATGCCAGTCTTATGTTCCACTCCCCACTGCTGGACAAATTCCAGGAACAACTTGGACACACACTGAGCTGTTATCAGTTTTGATTGTTTTTGGGATCCCCAACACTGAAAAAGTTTGCACTAGGTGCTTCTTGGCATGCTCAGATTTTTCTCCTGCATGGGTAGCGGCATACACTGCGCCTGAATATGTATAAATGCTTACATGAACATATTTGAGGCGACCAAAACTCTGAATGTGCGTGATGTCTGTCTGCCACACCTTAGAGCTGCCAAGGTCCCGGTGGTTAACCCCCATGCCCGTTGATAGCACGGCCTGGAGCTGGCAGTTGTGACAGGTGGCCACAATGGCTCAAGCCTGACTCCATGTTAGCTGGAACTGTCGGATCAGACCTGGCACATTTTGATGGTAATGTTGGCGACTCAGCTTTGCCTGTTGGAAAACATCAGGGAGACATGCTTTTTCGGCTGGTGCAGCAAGGAAGTCTGCTTGCGATTCCCCTCTGCAATCTCACCTGGCAAATCAGTGTGGTACCTCACATGCATCACATAAAACAGATGCTCTTGGTGAGAGATTAAATAAATCAGCTTTGAGAGCAATCTAAAGAGATGTTCATTCTCTATTTCTTTGAGCACGGCCTGCTCCGCTCTGGACACTACCCCTGCCACGTAGGCAGAGTCTGTTACCAAATTAATTGGTTCCAAGAACCTCTCAAAAGCTCTCACCACTGCAGCCAGTTCAGCCACTTCGGGGGATCCCTCCACAAACTCAACATCAGCTTCCGAGTGCTGAGTCTGTGGATTTCTCCAAGTCATCACCGACTTGTGGGAAGCCCCTGATGCATCTGTGAACACTGTGAGAGCCTTGAGTGGTCTCTGACTCCTATTGTCCCAAGGAATGAGGTGGAATTCCTCATTGAACAACTTGTGAGACAGGGCATGGACTGATATTTGTCCCCTGTAGCTTTCCAGAGATAATTGGAGACTGGCGCTGCCCTGGAGCAAATGCTCAAACATCTCTTTGTTCAATCTCTCAGTAGAGTTCCTTCCCTCCTCAGAAAGTCTGACCGGAAGGTGAATACATGGAAAGTCACAACCAGCCAATTCACACAATCTCATCCTGGCCTTCCGAATGAGCTGAGCTATCAACTCTTGTGGCTCAGTGATGGTCTTGGATCTTTGGTGGGAGAGGAGGACCCACTCTATGATCAAGAGTGAATCTTTCTGCCCCTCAATCCACTGGAAAATCAAACCATGCAAATGTGGCAGCTTTCCGAGAACAATGAACTGGAAAGGCATGTTTGGCTCACACCTATCTGCCTCTCTGACAAGGTCTTCTGTACCTTTTCGATTGCTATCTTTGCCTCTGGGGTCAGCTCCTTGGGAGAGGTCAGCCCCCTCTCCCCCTTCAATAAATTGAAGAGAGGGTCTAGATCCTCATTTGTGAGGCCTAGCCAGGGTCTTACCCAATTCAAAGACCCACACCGCGAGTGGAGGTCTGCTAGTGTTCTGGGGTTGCAATTGATCTCCAATTTCTGAGGAACAACGGTCCTTGCAGTGATTTCCAAACCCAGGTATTTCCAAGGTGGCATCCTTTGAACTTTATCTTCCTGCAATTGAAATCCAGCAGAGGTTAAAACCTTAACCACTAGGTCAAGCGTGTGTTGGAGTATAGAGTCATTGGGGGCACACACAAGCACATCATCCATGTAGTGAAGGATGATGGCATCCTTTCTCTCTGCACATACCAGAGACAGTAATGAGGCTACGTATTGTTGGCATATGAAAGGACTTGATTTAAAACTCCGAGGCAGGACCTTCCAGTGATAACGCTTCACTGGGGCTTCCCAATTGACAGTGGGAGCCAAGAATGCAAACCATGGGGAATTTTTGGGGTGCAATGGAATTTGGAAGAAACAGTCCTTGATATCTAGGACAGCCAATTGCCAGTCTGGGGGAGAGCATTGTTGGACTAGGCATCCCTGGTTGGATTAGTCCCATGTCCTCTATAATTTTGTTTATTTCTCGGAGATCATGGAGCAATCTCCACTTGTCTTTCAGTGGTTTCTTTATTCCAAAGACTGGGAAATTCCAAGGGCTATCTGTCTCTTCTATGTGTCCTTGAGCCAATTGTTCCTCCACGAGCTCCTCAAGTGCCTTGAGCTTCTCTTTACTCAAAGGCCACTGTGCTACCCACTTTGGGGTATTAGCCAACCACTTTAACTTGTGGGTAGGGCGCTCCACAGCGGCTATTTCCAAAAATCCTGGGGTGTCTTAGGAATGACCAATTGGACTCTTCACTGGGACATGGTGTCTCTCCCGCAGGGTGGCCTTATAGTCTTCAACGAATGGACAGACACTTGCCAATTTTCCATCAGGTCCCTCAATTTGCACAATGCTTTTTGAAATCTTTGCCAATGTGGTCCCTCCTATGCCCTGAAGTTTGTCAGCCACAGGTTGCAATTCCCAATGTGATGGCCACATGGTCTTAGGTATTACCATGGTGTCCGCGCTCGTGTCTAGGACCCCCTCCACATGGAGGCACTCTGACCCATAGGCTAGGTTGCATGCCATTGAGGGTTTATCCTCTCCCACCACCTCCGCCCAGTAAACTTCTGGTGATTTTCTTTCTGCTGTGATTTCTGCTGAAACTGGAATGGTCTGGGCAAGAATTTGTCCCTTTTCTAGGTAAAATGGTGGGTGCATGCAGCGTTTCAACAACATAAGGCCTGTTATCTTTTCCTTTGTGGTCATGGGAGCTACCTCAGTCTCCAAGGGTGTGTGTGCTGTGTCCCTAATAACAAAATACTCATTGTCTAGTCCCATGTGGTACACCTTCAGTTCCTGTGAGATGTTTGACAGGTCCACTATAATGACTTTCCAGTCAGTAGATCTGAAATGAAAATATTTGGTAGTCACGAGCCGAAAATGGCCTAGCGGCTGCCAAACCTTGTTAATTGAACATTTGACATTTTTATTTTTCCACCCCCCCCCCCCACCGTGGGTCCCGTCCCCCCCCTTATTTGTTGAGAGAGGGGCATTTGCCCGTGTGGGTCCTGCTATATTTATATCTTTGCGCGTAGTTGTGTTAAAAGCGGGTACGCACTATAAATACTGTTTTTTGGTTGTTGAACTTTATCTGATTCTGGTTTAAGGAGGAGGTTCTGTCGCAATGTCCTGGTTTCTTGCAACGGAGGCAGATGATGTGCTGCAGCGGGTCTGGTGACATTGGTTGCCTCCTTGGACCTGGTACCGCAGCTGCCACAGGCTGTGGGTGTGTCAATCCTGTATTTCTGTCAGAAGTACTGGACAGTTCAGCTTTCCTGGTACAGGCTTATATCATCTGTGAAAGACTATGTGATGGGTTGAAAGGAAGGCTGAGAATAATTCTATGACAGGTCTCATTAGCATTCGTCTGAGCCATTTTTTTAATAAATTCTGCCTGCACCACTGGATCTTGTACTTGTCTCTCCACTTGTGTTCTCAGATGGTCCACAAACTGCAAGAAATTCTCTGAAGGAAACTGTTTAATGTTAAGATAAATGCCCTTAGCTTCAATTGTTGGTAGCTGATAAAATGTTTTTTTCTGCAACATTACAGATTTTATCTAAAACTGACTTAGATAACACTTGAGTTTTTTTTTCTGGACAGTGCCAGACACCTTCACCACACAGGTGATCATTTGTAATGGGATTACCATTATTGTCATTTGCTTTATCAGGAGTTGGTTGAATCTCATGTAATACTGATACACGGTAATAACTCCACAACCAAGGGTTGTAAAGTAGGTACGTATTTTATTCAGCACTGGACACAGGGGGGCAAAATCTTCCCAAATCCTGTGTACCCCGGCTTCCCAAATCCCCGTATTTATTCACAAAAGTCATGCATATTCGATAGTTCTTATACATATTCAATCACTATCCCCTCCCATTCTCCGCATGGTATGGAAATTAGCTGTGACTGCGTAGTTCATTCTTTTATTCAGTCAGTGGTCCCAAAAATGAGGCTGGGGTCTGATGAGATGAAGGTGCCATCGTCTTCCTCACTATTGAAGTTTCTAACTTAGATGTCTTCACATGCGCAGTCGACTTTTTGCTTCGCATTTTCATCAAGCTCAGCAATTTTCATCAGAGGCCCCCCTTTTCTTGTCGGCTCAGCACAATTTTGATAGGTAACAGATTTTCTTCAGGGGGTCCATAATGTACACCCTATGTTCCTGCATCTATTGCCTAAATCATTCTAAATTCCCTATTAACCCTTAAATCCCCTGTTTCAATACTGCTGTTAACACCATTTTCCACCTGTATTCCCACAGATCATATTCTGAGGGAGTTAACAGGCATCTAAACAAATCTTTGATATCACTGGGTACCATCTCATTTGAATTAAAGGTTGCCCTCATCATTCCTTTGAAAATCTCACTGGACTCCCAAATTCTCTCTGTATTTTGCAGATCTCCTTTTTATCTTGATAGGATAATGGCTGGTAAGCCCTGGTGCCGTTTCTCTTACCAAGATAAATGACAGGTGCTACAGAGGGTATGCTTTCATCAATATTTTTCTGAATTCCTAAAAATTCTGCTGCTCTTCCAGTGCCCAGGAAGGCAGGAGGTATACCTTCCCCCACCCCTTGGGGTCTGGGAAGAGGCAGCTCTCTTCCCCTTTCCCGGGGTCCCGGGAGAGGCTGCTCACGTCCCCTTGCCACGAGGAAATCGCCCCCCTCACCGGGGCTGTGGGCTGGGCTTGGGTCCCCTCTATCGCCACCTGGATTAGAGGCTGCAAAGGGGCCACCCCCTTCCCTGTTCCCGTGGCAGGTTGGAGGGAGGCACAGGGAGGAAGGATGGGGCTGGACTTCCGAAGGCACAAAAGGATTGGGCAAGGGATATGGAGTAGGGGCGGGGATTGGAGGAAAGAAAAGATTATGGGAAGAAGCAGGGAGCACATGGTGTTCTCCATTGCTCTCCAGCATGTGCTTTGCAGTTCCCAGGGACCCTGTCACATTGCCAGGGCTCTGGGAG
Source organism: Taeniopygia guttata (assembly GCF_048771995.1). Lineage (NCBI taxonomy): Eukaryota > Metazoa > Chordata > Aves > Passeriformes > Estrildidae > Taeniopygia > Taeniopygia guttata. The sequence goes on from NC_133064.1 coordinate 17,484,771, forward strand.
GAGAGCATTTGACCTTTGGAGCAGTCAGAACTGTATTCTTGAGAAAAAACAGGTGTGATAGTGAAACACGGATGAAAAATCAAAACCCCACAATTCCAATAAAGATTTTTAGGGAATGGTATGTTTATTCACAGCACTGTGGATGCATGTCAGGACTCATTGCCCTTCAATAGACATGCGTGCCCCTGAGAACTCCGAATCCTTTTTTTATGACCCTTACTAATTTTCATATGCATAGAATTTCACAATAGGTTGATGCATATTCATTCTGCTGATTTCCCATTACACTTACAGCTAGTTACACTTGTACTCTGTTTCTGTCAGAAAGTACAGAAAGAACTCCTGGGTCACTCTGCCCTGTCTGTTTCAAGGTCTGAGGAGTCTTTCTTATCTCTTATATTTTTAATGTGGAAATTTCCATTCTTTTCTCCTCAGCTGAGGCAGTTTTTCTAGTGCTGCAGTTACCAGACTAAACAGCATATTTCACTTATGTAAGCAAGCTCAAAGCAACACATTTCACCTAAATCCAAATGGATTTCTACCCTGTTAAATTTTCACTCTGTCTCAACAGAAGGGTATGAAATGAACAGGGTCTATGCCTTTATTAATAATCAGCTCTTTATTAAAAGTCAGCTCTCCAGGGGTCCCAGGGCACGCCAGCAGCTGGAGGCGAAGAGGTGCGCAGTCCGCATCCGGAGTCCCAGCAGACCGTCCTCCCCTCTTTCCCTCCTGGCAGCACCAGGAAGAAGTGTCCTTTGGCTCCTGCTTCCCACAGCCCAGTCCAATCTGGTCCTCTGCAGGTTATGGTGACAGGTTAAACACAGACTAGAGATGGGGTTCCCTTTTCCCTAATGAGCACACCCATCCAGCCCCCTCCACTGTGCCCATCTTTTCCATTTAGGGGTGGTTTTCATCCCCAAAACCCCCTCCCATGATTCCACTGGATTATTTTGCATCCAGGTCCTAGTGTAGGCGGGGTTGTAGGTGATTCCCAGGAGCAATTGACTACTTAACATTTCAATGCCGGTACTTAGCCCAAGCAGAAGTGTCCCAGCCAGGCTGTTTTGTTCATAACAAATCCCTCCTCTTTTTCTTTGATCCGGCTTAAGCCCGCATCAACTTACAGTCTCTGGCTTTTGAGGGTTAGCTTCTTTGGGTAATCCTCCTAATTCCTAGAAACGAAGTAGGACTTAATAATAGTCTAACTAAAAGTTTATTCAGTTGACTTCTTTGGCTAAAGGACACTTATTCTTATTAAACAATTACAAAGTACTAAAACTTCTACTGTGATACTTTTAACTCAGAAACGGTTATTACCACCTTATTGGGTATCAGCTTCTAGCAAGTCTTCTTTAAAGTTAATTTTAAGTCTTCTGGTCCCTTAGTTACCGTCCATGCACAAGAGGAGGTGGGTGACCCCGTTGGGTCTGGTCTGGCGTCTGGGGGTGTCACTGGTCCTTTTACTTTGGTGATATGGGTCCAGCCTTTTTCTTGGGTTCGAACCGCAGTGTGTGTGGTGAGTAACACCTGGAAAGGTCCTTCAAATTTGGGGGTTAGTGGAGTGGTGGTGTTCCAGGATTTTATTAACACCCAGTCCCCGGGACTGATGTTGTGGGCATTGGTATCCAGAGGGGAAGTTTGGGAAAGATACCCCTTCTTTCTGAGGCCTTCTGGGGATTTTCCTATGATTTTTAAATATTTTTGAGCTGCTGCTTCCCCTTCTAAATAATCTGCAGTACTGAAAGGGGTGATTAGAAAAGGGAGTCCAAACATCATTTCATAAGGAGAAACCCCTATGTCGGACCAAGGTCTTGTTCTGATGCGCAAGAGAGGGAGAGGTAAGCACTTGAGCCAATTCATTTTTGTCTCTTCAATTAATTTGCTTATTACATTTTTGAGAGTTCTATTCATTCTTTCTACCCTTCCCGAGCTTTGAGGATGCCATGGGGTGTGCAATCTCCACCTTATCCCCAGGGCTTTTGTTATTTGATGCAAAGTTCGAGCAACAAAATGTGGACCTCGGTCTGAGTCAATGTTATTGACTAGCCCGTATCAAGGTATGATATTTTCTAAGATTATTCTTGCAACTTCTTGCGCGGTTTCCCTTTTGGTTGGGAAAACCTCTACCCAGTGAGTGAGATGATCTACAATCACTAGTAAATGTTTGTACCTCTGCACAGAAGGCATTTCAGTGAAATCCACTTGTATGTTCTGGAAAGGTCTTAAAGCAAGTTCCCCCCCCCCCCCCCCATGTGCTGTTTTTCTCATTACCTTTTGGTCAGTTTTTAGACAAATCGCACACCCTCTTGTGACTGCTTTTGCCAGGTCATACACTCCAATACATAAATTCTCCCGTAAAAAGTGGTCACACAAACCTTGGATTCCCCAGTGTGTCAATTCATGTAACTCTACTAGCACTCTTCGAGCTAGGGCTTTATTCAGGAATTTACGCCCATCTGGAGTTAACCATTCTCCCTGTTCCCCTTGATGTAATCTTAGTTCTTTTATTAATTTTAGTTCTTTCTCACTGAACCTTGGCTCTTCTCCTTCTCTACTTGGTCCTGCTTCCATTCTAAAAGCTTTTACTGGGCTTGTTGAGTCTAAGGCTGCTTCTTTAGCTATCTGATCTGCTAATCGGTTTCCCTCTTCTTCTTGAGTATGTCCTTTCTGATGTCCCTTTATATGCACCACAGCTATCTCTGCAGGTTTTTGTAAGGATTCTAATACTAGTTTTATCAGCCTCTCATGCACCAAGTTCTTCCCCTTTGAGTTTAGGTAGCCACGCTCTTCCCAAATTTTTCCGAAGGTATGGATGATCCCAAACGCATATTGCGAGTCTGTGTAAATAGTTCCTTGGTCTCCCTCTAATAGGTCTAGCCCTCTTTTCAAGGCATAGACTTCGCAACACTGGGCTGACCAATTTGAGGGCAGTTTTCCTTTTTCTGCAACTTCCATGCTTTCCCCATCTATGACAGCATACCCTGAAGCTCTTTTCCCTCCTACTATTCTTGAGGACCCATCTATAAAAAGGGATCTCCCATATGGTAGGGGTACCTCCTCTAAATCTTCCCTCACTTTGGTCTGTAGATTTATGAGTTCAATACAATCATGTTCTAGATCAGCCAGCGGTTCTCCAGCAAGAAATTGTGCAGGGTTTAGACATTTGGAGGCGACTAACTCTAGGTCACCTGTGTTCATTAAGATGATTTCATACCTCAATATTCTAGAGTCAGTCAACCACTGCTGAGCTTTTTTGCCTAGTACCGTTTTAAGGTCATGGGGGGTGTGGACCTTGATTTTTCCTTGCAGGGTCAACTTTTGAGCTTCTTCTATTAGGATAGCTGCTGCTGTGATTGCTTGCAGACAAGCTGGCCATCCTCTGGCTACTGGGTCTAGTAGTTTTGAGAGGTAGGCTATTGGCTTTTTATGCCTTCCCCAGTCCTGAGTTAATACCCCATATGCAATTCCTCCTTCTGTGCTCACAAACAGGTGAAACTCTTTCTTAAGGTCAGGCAGGCTTAGAACAGGTGCTGAGGATAGTTTAGTTTTTACATTTTGTAGTTGTTCTTCATCTTCTTTTGTCCATTTTATAGGCTCAGAGTCTACTAATTTATCATAAAGGAACCTCACACTTTTAGTGTATTGATCTAACCACAGCTTACAATAACCAAACAGGCCTAGTAGCTTCCTTACGTCTCTCTTCATCTTGGGAGCTGGGATAGACAGGATACCTGAGATTCTTTCAGGACTTAGTTTCTTATATCCTTCTCCAATTATATGACCTAAGTAGGTCACCTCAGATTCTACAAATTGTAGTTTTTCTTGGGATACTTTTAGACCATTTTCTCCCAGGAAGTTTAGGAGTCGAATACTAGTGGCTTTGACCCGGCCTCGCTCTTCTCCAGATACTAATAAGTCATCTACATACTGTAAGATCTGAACGTTTTCCTCAGGAGTGAACTGCCCCAATAGTTCCTCTAGCGCTTGCCCAAAGAGGTTTGGGGATTCTGTAAACCCCTGTGGGAGACGTGTCCACCTTAGCTGCTGCTTTCTCTTTCTGTCCGGATCTTCCCACTCAAATGCAAACCAGTCACGACATCCCTCTGCTAGCGGGCATGCCCAGAAGGCATCTTTCAAATCTACAACTGTGAACCAGGCATGCTCTCTTGGAATTTGGCTTAACAGGGTATATGGGTTGGATACCACGGGGTGTCTGGTAATAGTTTTTTTGTTTACTTCCCTTAAGTCCTGAACTAGCCTGTATTTCCCTTCTGCTTTTCTTACGGCTAGTATAGGGGTGTTATGGGGGGACATGCATGATTCTAGAATACCTTGCTCTAGTAGTCGTTTGATTACTGGGGCTAATCCTCTCCTGCCTTCAGGGGATATTGGGTATTGCTTGACTCGGATAGGGGGTGTATCTCTTTGCATTTCTACTTTTATTGGTGTGATGTTTAAATATCCACACTTACTTTCTTCCGCCCATACTTTGGGGTCTATTTCTTCTATGTCTCTCTGAGTCAGTCTCATGACCTGGACTACCATCCTTCCATCTCGTGGGATGATCCCTACCCCCAATTGGACTTGTAAGTCCCTTCCCAAGAGATCACTTCCTAAATTTGGCAGATAGATAAAGTCTGCCAAACACTGTCTAGAATTTCCCTTGATTTCTATATTTTCAGCTATAGATGCTTTAAATGGCCTTCCCTCCGCCCCTAAAACCCCACAGACCTTCTTCCCAATGGTGACTCCTATTGGTAACTTGTTTATGCTAGATTTATCAGCCCCTGTGTCAACTAAGAACTCAAATTCTTCATAGTGGGGACCTACTTCAAAGTTTACCAAGGGCTCTTCTTGATGGTTCATTGGGTCCCCTAACTTATAGAGCCCCTGACACCCCTAGTTGTCTCCTCTTGAGATCTCTTCTAAGACTTCTTGTTCTTTCTGCATTGCTTCATCAAGCTGAAACTTTTTACAATTCCTCTTAAGGTGTCCTATCTCATCACAGTAATAGCACCTCCTGTTGCTTTGTGAGGCCTCAGGTTTCCTGAACTCATTAAAGTTCTTATTTGTTTCATAGGATGGTGCTGGTTGGTCTCTACCCCTTTTTGATAATGCCCCTGGTCTATTCCAAGTTGGCTTAGACATCAGTGCTGGTGATTTCTCTGCTCTTATACTTTCTCGAGCAACTGCAACCATAATTCTAGCTTTAGTTTTGGCCTTTTCTTCGTCTCTCCTTAAATATATTCTTAGGGCTTCTTTGAGCAACTCATTCATGTTCTTTTCTTGCCAGTCATCCATTTTTTTGAGCTTTCGTCTAATATCAGGCCATGATTTAGTGACAAACTGGACTTTTAAGAGGACTTGACCCTCTGGGCTATCTGGGTCTATATTTGAATATAACTGGAAATTTCGTTTTAGTCGGTTAAGCCAAATTGCTGGGGTCTCATCTTTCTCCTGAGTACTATCAAAGGCCAATTTTGTGTTGCTTCCCCTAGGGATAGACTCTTTGATTCCTCTCATCATGAGGGACCTATAGTCTCTCATGTTTTGCCTTCCTTCTTCCTGGTTAGGATTCCAACTGGGGTCTACTAAGGGTATCTTTTGGTCCCCTGGGGGTCCCAGTCTATTTTCTCTTTCCCATATCTTCACCCCTGCTGTTCAGATCATCCGGATCTCTTCTGGAGAGAACAGGATGCTTAGAATAGAGTTCAGCTCTCCCCAGGTGTAAATATTTGGTCCTAAGAATTGGTCTAACTGATTAGATATTCCAACAGAGTCTTCTACCAAATTTCCTAGCTCTTTCTTAAATCCCCGAACTTCAGAAGCAGTCAAAGGTGCATCTACGAACCCAACTCCTCCCACTGCCCCACCCATAGGCACTTCTCTAAGGGTAAAAAGCTTTTCTACCCTTGGTACTTTGGATCGTGTGTTACAATATGGCCCTTCTCCTAAGACACCAGGTGGGGAAATAGTAGTTGGGGAGATGGTTGAGGGAACTGGGGGAAGGGATGATGGAATAGGAGGGGCCGAAGGATTAGCTGGGGAAACGGTTGGGGAGGGAGCAGGAGTAGAGTGGGGTAGGTATTCAAGGGGGTCCCATTTTTTCCTTTTTCTAGTCTCTTTTTCTCCATCCTCTTCTTCTCTATTTCTTTGTAACTTGCATATTCTCACAGTCTCATATTTTCTAGAGTTTTCCAGCCAGCAAGCTGCATAAGATAATTGTTCTACATCAGGGTCCTCTTGGGCTTCTAGGTGTTGGTTTAACTGATTACACATCCACTGATCTTGGGTTCCATACCATGGCCACTCTCCCTGTAATTTTAACTTCGGCCATACTTCTATACTGTAGTGTATCATCTTACGCTTATCCAGACCCTTTGTGGTTTCGCAAGAATCCCATTGGTCTAACAATTTCCCCAAGGGGCTGTTAGGAGGAATTCTCTTTGCTTTTTCTTCTGAAGGATCCGCTCCTTTGCTATAACCTCTTCCCATTTTCAGGCCTCAAAAAGAAGAAAAAAAAAATATATATACCTTAGATTATGTCTCTCTCTAAAATGGAATATTCTGATATGCAACAAAAGTTCATCTGGCTCCTTCCCAAACCTTAGTATTTTAAATCTCTTGACTGAATTTCATTTTTTCTAGCTAACCTTCCACTCCTGGCATTTATCCCTGTCTCTTGCCCAGGATAGCCACTAATCACACTCACATATATTGTCTTTTGTTTTCCTGTTCTTTCTGGACTTCATGATGGACTTCTAAGGCTTGGACCCTGGGTAGGTCTCGCCCTAGTTCTTTACTTGGCCTTTTGCCCAACCTCTTTACTAGACTTAGGAAGTTGGTCTCCCTGCCGAGGTAAGGTCGAACGTCCTGCCGAGCCTTACACTCGAACTCCGGCCAAGTCCCTTCGCCTGACTCCTACTAGGCTTAGGAAACTTGGTCTCCCTGCCGAGGTAAGGTCGAACGTCCTGCCGAGCCTTACACTCGAACTCCAGCCAAGTCCCCTCGCCTGACTCTCCTACTAGGCTTAGCCTGCTTGCCTTTCTACTCGCTTCCTTACTTGATTACTTACTCTGTCTTCCCCGACATGCCTCCTGTCTGCCAGAACATGTACCCTGCCTGCCAGGACCTGCCCCCTGCCTGCCAGGACCTGGCCCTGCCTGCCAGAACATGTACCCTGCCTTCCAGGACCTGCCCCCTGCCTGCCAGGACATCCCACCTTCTTGCTAGGACCTATGCCCTATCTGCCAGTGCGTGCTCTCTGTCTGCCAGGACACGCCCCCTTCTTGCCAGGACCTGTCCTTTGCCTGTTATTAATTGCCCTACCTGCCAGGACCTGCCCCCTGCCTGCCAGGACCTGGCCCTGCCTGCCAGAACATGTACCCTGCCTTCCAGGACCTGCCCCCTGCCTGCCAGGGCATTCCCCCCTCTTGTTAGGACATGCCCTACCTGCCAGGATCTGCCCCCTGTCTGCCAGGACACGCCCCCTTCTTGCCAGGACCTGTCCTTTGCCTGTTAGGACATGCCCCCCTGCCCGCCAGGACATGCCCTTTGCCCATTAGGACATGCTCCCTGCCTGCCAGAACATGTCCCCTTCCTGCCAGGACATGCCCCTTGCCTGTTAGGGCATGCCCTCTGACTACTAGGACATGTCCCCTGCCTGCCATGACATAACCATGCCTGCCAGGACATGCCCTCTACCTGCCAGGACCTGGCCCTGCCTTCCAGGACATGATCCTGCCTGTCAGGACCTGCCCCCTCCCTGCCAGGAGATGCCCTCTTCTTCCCAGGACCTATACCCTATCTGCCAGGACATGCCCCTGTATGCCAGGACATGCCTCCTTCCTGCCAGGGACATCCCACCTGCCCTGCTGTGGACAACTCCCTTGCCCTGATTGCCAGGGACTTACTTTATCCCAAGAGAATCTCCACATGCCCAGAGGAGGGCCTTAACCTCTAAGGAGAGGCCTCAGTCTCTCTGTTTCACTCACTTCCCCCCGTTCCCGGCCGGCCCCTTCGCAGGAGTCCGGAAACGCGGTACTAGGGGTCCCTCTCACTTCGGGGGTCCGAGCTGCCGGCCCCCGTCTCACTCATTCACTCATTCGCTCGCCTCCCAGTTTTTCTCACCAATCCGTCGTCCCTCCGCGCTGCTTCTCTGCCTCCGCGTTGCTCCTCCACGTGGCTCAGGGTCCGGTAGCCAGCAAGCACCGAGGGTCCCTCGAAGCAGATGGTCGAGCTGTCCAGCTGTCCAGGGTTCCTCTTCGGGCGTGGCTATCCCGGACAAGCCCCCAAATTGAAATGAACAGGGTCTATGCCTTTATTAATAGTCAGCTCTTTATTAAAAGTCAGCTCCGCAGGGGTCCCAGGGCACGCTAGCAGCTGGAGGCGAAGAGGTGTGCAGTCCGCATCCGGAGTCCCAGCAGACCATCCTCCCCTCTTTCCCTCCTGGCAGCACCAGGAAGAAGTGTCCTTTTGCTCCTGCTTCCCACAGCTCAGTCCAATCTGGTCCTCTGCAGGTTATGGTGACAGGTTAAACACAGACTAGAGATGGGGTTCCCTTTTCCCTAATGAGCACACCCATCCAGCCCCCTCCACTGTGCCCATCTTTTCCATTTAGGGGTGGTTTTCATCCCCAAAACCCCCTCCCATGATTCCACTGGATTATTTTGCATCCAGGTCCTAGTGTAGGCAGGGTTGTAGGTGATTCCCAGGAGCAATTGACTACTTAACATTTCAATGCCGGTACTTAGCCCAAGCCGGAAATGTCCCAGCCAGGCTGTTTTGTTCATAACAATGAATTCACCCTCTTTTCCATGGTTTGGATTGCTGCTTTAGTAGTACCTGGAAAGGACTTCTTAATAACAGTGTTAAAAGAAAAACAATACTGCATTAACTTTTACCATTAGTTTTCTTCAAAACTTTCTGGGTTTAACTAAAATATTTTTCTACAGCTGCTTCTTCTTCTTGTATCCAGCTGTGTTAATAGCTGCAGAGGCTAATTCTTCTTCCTATGAGCTATAATTAGTTAAATAAAAAGACTAGGCCAAATTTAACGCGAGATGTATCACATCTCTTGCTTTTTCCTTTTTAGGCAACATCTAACTATTTTAGTCTTACAGACCCATTCTTCAGAACAAAAGCCTCCTCTTCTTAACAACAGCAATCAGAAAAAAAAAAAAAAGTCTTGTTTAAAAAAATAAACTGCTTTGTGAGAGTCAGCTATCTTTGCTTTTATCTTATCTCTACTGGTGGTCCGCTCTCCGCCTTTTTCACAGCCTTGCATTTGACTCTGTCACTCGCCACTCCCCCGCCCTTGTTGTCACTCTATCTAGCAGGAATGGGGGAGTGTCGCCCTGATTCTTGAGTTTTCTTAAGCCTTCTGAATTTACATTCTATTGGGAAACTTTCCCACACAGTTTCTGTAAATAGCGTATTGTTTTGCATTCCTCCTTGGGGGTGGAGAGACTTGATGTACTAGTGCTTTGTCCAATGTCTTCAGAGAGGTGGCCCGTTCACTCTCCAATCCACTGTCACCTTTGGAGAAGTATAAAAGTTGGAGTCAGAAAATAAACGCTCTTTTTTTTGCCTTGCAAGGTAGCAAGTGGCTCGCGTTGTGCTTTCTCGTGTCCTATAGCGACATCTGGTGACCGCTGAAGTGTATTGCAGCTTAGGCTGGGAACTGTTGGTGAGATTTTTCTGTTTGTTTAGAGCGTTGCCTGTTGCTGGTTTTTTTTGGTAATGGAGAGCTTTGAGGGCATTAGGGAGGAGTCTGTGGCTTTGGACGTTTGGAGGGAGGTGCTGAAGCGGAAACGCGTTCCTTTTTATTGGGATGATTTTGAGAGGCTGTTTTTATGGGCAAGGGAGCAGGGATTCTTTCCCAATCTTGCTGAGGCCCTTTCCTGGGAGAATTGGTCTCCCGTGGGAGATCGCCTCCTGGATGCCCTGCTTGATAATCGTTTTGAAGATGTTGGGCCGCTGATGATGCTGTTTAAGAGGTTGGATGCCATTTGGCAGGGGTCTGAGGTTGGCAGTTCTCGGGCTTCTCTGGGGGACCTATCTGTCTTGGATGCGGATGCTGGGGAAGCCGAGTCTCTGTACAGTTGCCCTGATTCCCCTAGCCCCGGGGGGAGTGAGCCGGAAGGTGGCTCCTCCTCTGGTGTGGTTCGGGCTCCCAGGCCACCGGCTTCAGGCATCCGGTCGGTGGAGCCGGTTCGCCCGCCTCGCCCTGCCCCGCGTCGCAGGCGTAGTGGGCTGGGCGGGAAAGCACTTTCTCTTTGTGCTTTCCCGGCGCTCGGGGGTGAACGGGGGCCCGTGGATCAGCCCCCGCCTCGGATTGCGTCTGACTCGGTGACGGTGAATTGCCCGAACTGTGGTGTTACATTTCCCCTGGAGAAGACACAGGCGCATTCGCCCGGTCCGGTCTCAGGTTCATCTTCTGAGGAGGAACCCGCTCCGATCCCTGAGCCTGCGCGGCCTGCCGGGCATGCGCAGGCGGTGGGGGCCGCCAAAGGCGGGGCCTTGGTCACTGTTCCATCGGACCCCGCCCCGGCAGGCGGGCAGCCCGCCCCGTCCCGCCTGATGGGGGCGGTGCCCACCGGGAGGCTGCGCGGCGCGGGTCTGACGCTTCTTGGGGGCGTGCCAGACTCCCTTGTGTCGTCCTGCGGTGACGTGTCTCCGCGCGCCGCGTCTCCCTCTTCGCCCCGTCCTTCCCCCGTCCCGGGGGATGGGAGCGCTGCGCTGGGGTTGCGGTCTGCGCCTCCGCCTGCGCCCGCCGCGGTGCCCTCTGCTGATACTGCAGACAGCACCGCTGGGGCACCGGCTGGTTCGGTTCCGCCTTCCCCGCCTGCCGCGGGGGCCGGGACTGCGGCACAGCGGGGCGCTGGGGTGTTCACCTTTAGCGCGACTGCTGACGTGGCCGGCGGGAGACCGGTGACTCCCCGTGGCCGCGGATCCTCCCAGTCGACCTTGTGGACCCTCCCTGCCTGCCAGGTGACCGTGCGTCCGAAGGACCACGGGCGGTTTTGGCAGGAGGTCCTGGATAAGGCTGAGGAGATGTGCGACTTCGGCCCCTCGCGGAGCCTGCCGGATCAAGGGGAAGGCTCCTCTGGCTCTGCTGATGCTGCGGGGGGCGTGGTGTCCGGTGATGTTGCACCGCCTCGCAGCCCAGGGGCTGCCAGTGTCCCGGAGGCTACGGGACATGATACAGTGGATAATGCAGCCTTACCAGGGGGTCCTCAGGCTTTCCCTGTGCTTAGGGGTGTTACTCATAACACTCATGAGCCTTTTTCATTTAAGGTGTTGAAGGAAATCCAAGACACCGTTGCACAGTATGGTGTTGGGTCTGCTGAGGTTATGCAGACGATCCGATTACTTGTTGCTAACCTGCTGACGCCTTTCGATATTCGTTCTGTGGCTCAGGCTCTTTTTGACCCTGTGCAATTTGACGTGTTTGAGGACAAGTGGGCCGCTTTAGTGGCCAGTGCAGTACGGAAGAATGCTACGCGGGGGCAGCAGGATCCCAGACGTGTAGCTACCGCCGACATGTTGATGGGCACAGGTAATTATGTTGATCCTCAGGGGCAGGCGGGATACAATCTTCTCGTGCTTGAGCAGTGCAGGACGTTAGGCTTAGCAGCTGTGATCCAGACCTTAGAAATGGCTGCCCCGATGGAACCCTTTCTGACTGTTGTTCAAAGGGCCGATGAGTCATTCATGCACTTTGCATCGAGGTTGACTGCCTCGGTGGAGCGGCAGGTGGTAGAACCTGAGCTAAGGCGAATGGTCCTTGCGAGATTTGCTAGGATCCACTGCAACGCAGAATGCAAGAGAATCATACAGGCTCTTCCTGAAGGGGCTACACTTTCACAGATGGCAGCGGCCTGTGCAGACCTAAGCCCCTCGGTTCAGAAGGCGGATGCTTGGGCTGCTGCTGCGCAGCCGGTCTGGGCAGCACCGCAGGGCTGGCAGCAGCCCCAGGGTGCTGCTCAGGCGAGCACCAAACGGGGGAAGAAAGCACAGAAAGGAAAATTTCCCTCGTATGTTTGTGGCCGGTGTGGAAGGCCAGGCCATCCTGCAGAGGTTTGCAAGGCGACGGTTCATGTTAATGGCCAAGCACTCCCGGGCCCGGGAAACGGGAAGCGGAGCGCGAAGGGGGGGCGCGCTCAGACACAAGTTCCTCTCCAGACCCCAGAGCCCATGGAGGTCTGCTCGGCCAGCTTGTCGCCAGCACCCGCGGGTCAGCAGGTGTGGATGTCTGCACAGCAGCAACAGTCGTGTTAGACTCTTGCAAGGTGCACAAGGTTCCCCTGGACGCCTTTGGTCCCTTGGGTGAAGGCATGAGCGCCTTCCTCATGGGGAGGTCTAGTGCCACCCTTCAGGGCGTCATTGTGCACCTGGGTCTCATTGATGCAGACTTCACAGGGCAGATTTGTGCAATGGTTTCCACACCCACACCCCCTGTTACGATCCCAAAAGGGACACGGCTTGCTCAACTTGTGCCTTTTAAGTCTTCTGTTCGCAGGACGACTGACCGGTTGCGAGGTGATGGCGGTTTTGGATCCACTGGGCCGCCTCAAGTTCACTGGACTGCTGTCCTGACCAAAGACCGTCCCGAGATGCTGTGTACCCTCTCCATCCCTGATGCAACACCGTCAGAGATCCGCCTGCGCGGGCTCCTTGACAGCGGCGCTGATGTCACGGTTCTCTCCCTTGCCGCCTGGCCTCCGGACTGGCCCCTGGATCCAGCGGAGACGTCTGTTGCGGGCCTGGGGGGAACAGCACGGTGTTATGTGAGCCAACGGCCTGTGCTGGTCACAAACCCAGAGGGACAGACGGCCTGGATTAGGCCTTATGTTACTTCTTCTCCTGCTAACCTCTGGGGGAGGGATGTTCTATCTGCGTGGGGGGTGCGCATTGGGACGGGTTTTTGATGGGGGCCACTGCAGCGAAGGGCGCAGAGTGTCCTACGCCTCCTATACGGTGGCTGGTGGATACACCTGTTTGGGAAAACCAGTGGCCCCTCCCTCAAGATAAACTGATCGCCCTTCGGAAATTGGTGCAGGAGCAGCTGGACCAGGGTCGTCTGGAGCCTTCTAACAGTCCCTGGAACACCCCTGTTTTCTGCATCAAAAAGAAGTCTGGGAAATGGAGGTTGTTACAGGACCTCCGGAAGGTCAATGCGGTCATGGAAGGCATGGGAACATTGCAGGCGGGCATGCCATCGCCTACCATGCTTCCTGCAGGCTAGCCGATCTTCATCGTGGATTTGAAGGATTGTTTCTTTACAATTCCTTTGCATCCCGATGACAGACCGAAATTTGCCTTCACGGTGCCAGCAATTGACAATGATGAGCCTGCACAGCGATATCAATGGAAAGTTCTGCCACAGGGGATGCGCAATTCCCCGGTCATATGCCAATGGTATGTGGCCCGTGCCTTGTCTGGAGTTCGCAAGCAGTTTCCTGATGCACGTCTGTATCATTATATGGACGACATCTTGGTGGCTGCGTCCACTCAGGATGAGCTGCTGAGGATTCAGCCTCGGTTGCTCGATGCTTTGCATGCTCATGGGCTGCAGGTGGCTCCAGAAAAGGTTCAACAGCAACCTCCTTGGAAGTATTTGGGGGTCAAAATTCTGGAACGGACAATCCAACACCAGGAGGTGCAATTTGCACACTCGGTCAAGACACTGAATGATGTTCAAAAACTGATGGGTGTCATCACCTGGTTACGTCCATACTTGGGACTAACCGATGCACAATTGTCTCCTGTGTATGATCTGTTGAAAGGAGACTCTGATTTAAAATCACCTCGCACATTGACCCCTGAGGCACGTCAGGTGCTGGAGGAGGTTCAGCAGGCTGTTTCTGCCCGTCAGGTTTATCGCATTGATCTTTCCGTTGATGTCGCTGTGTTCGTTACCACTCCAGATTCGCATCCCACAGGTATCATTGGTCAATGGAGTGACAAATGGTCCGATCCCTTGCACATCTTGGAATGGGTTTTCCTGCCCCATCAGCCGCAGAAGACGGCAACGACATTGGCTGAGTTGATTGCTCGGTTGATAATGAAATGCCGGCAACGGTGTTTGCAATTGATGGGTGCGGATCCTGCAAAGATCATACTCCCGATATCCCGGGAGGACTTTGACTGGAGCTTTGCACACTGTGTGTCCCTGCAATGTGCTCTAGAAAATTTTTCAGGGCAGATCACTTATCATTTGCCCAGCCACAAGCTACTGCAGGTGGCAAAATCTATGCAGATCTCTTTGCGGCCCAAAAATAGTCAGGAACCTGTGCAAGGACCCACCGTCTTTACTGACGGTTCGGGGAAAACAGGAAAGGCCATTGTTACTTGGAAGGACGGATCTGAGTGGAAGGTTCTGAAAGGTCATCAGGATGGGTCGGCCCAAGTGGTTGAGTTGAGGGCCGCTGTTATGGCATTTGAGAGATTTTCCCAGGAACCTTTCAATTTGGTCACGGATTCTGCCTATGTGGCTGATATCGCACAGCGGTTGGGTCACTCAGTTTTGAAGGAGGTCAGTAACCCTGCCTTGTTTCATTTACTGAAGACCTTGTGGTGTGCTATTCAGGCCCGGGTTCATCCGTTTTACGTTCTGCATGTGAGAAGTCACACCAATTTACCAGGGTTTGTAGCAGAAGGTAACGCGAGGGCTGACAAGTTGGCTAATCCGGCGTGGGTAGCACCCCAGCCTGATACACTCGCACAGGCCAAGGCATCACATGGGTTTTTCCATCAGAATGCACATACTCTGCAGAAGCAGTTTCAGCTAACGCCAACAGAGGCTCGTAGCATTGTTGAGTCCTGTGACGACTGCCATGCACTTGCTCCGCCTTTACCAGCAGGGGTAAACCCTAGAGGCCTTAGGGCCTTGGAGCTTTGGCAGACTGATGTCACCCAGATTGCCGAGTTTGGCCGGCTCAAGTATGTGCATGTCACGGTGGACACGTTCTCCTCTGCGATGTGGGCTTCCGCTCACACTGGAGAAAAGGCTCATG
This sequence comes from Taeniopygia guttata, assembly GCF_048771995.1. NCBI lineage: Eukaryota > Metazoa > Chordata > Aves > Passeriformes > Estrildidae > Taeniopygia > Taeniopygia guttata. Next base: position 17,499,791 of record NC_133064.1, read on the forward strand.
ATGTCATTGCCCACTGGAGGCAGGCCTTTGCCGTTCTGGGCATACCTTCTGCTGTGAAAACCGACAATGGTCCTGCTTATGCATCGCAGCAGGTGCGGCAGTTCCTGCAGTTGTGGGGTGTGTCACACAAGTTTGGTATCCCCCATTCTCCAACCGGCCAAGCTATTGTAGAACGCGCTCATGGTACTCTGAAGCGGGTTCTTCAAAAACAAAAACGGGGAATGCAGGGTGAGACCCCGCACAGTCGGTTGGAGAAAGCATTGTACACCATCAATCATCTTACAGTGCAGCAGAATTCAAATAACCCTGTCATTTTAAATCATCATCTCTCATTGCAAGCTGCAGACGAGGCACATCAGCCTCGAGCAAAAGTTCGAGTGCGGAATTTAGTCACTAAACAATGGGAAGGTCCATATGACCTTATCGCTTCGGGGCGCGGGTATGCTTGTGTATCCACAGATACTGGGGTACACTGGGTACCTTCAAGGTGTGTTCGTCCTGATCTGCAACCGCAGAGACAGAATCCGACAAACGGGCAACATAGAAGCCGTGACCAAACTGAAAGTCATCAAATGGATGGATCATCGAGTGATGACTCAGTTGAAGATGACGGTGGGTGATCACTCTGATGATTCCTCCACGAACAGACACTGAACCTTATTCATTTTTCCTTTTCTTTTAAACTAAAAAGGGTGAGATGTCGCCCTGATTCTTGAGTTTTCTTAAGCCTTCTGAATTTACATTCTATTGGGAAACTTTCCCACACAGTTTCTGTAAATAACATATTGTTTTGCATTCCTCCATGGGGGTGGAGAGACTTGATGTACTAGTGCTTTGTCCAATGTCTTCGGAGAGGTGGCCCGTTCACTCTCCAATCCACTGTCACCTTTGGAGAAGTATAAAAGTTGGAGTCAGAAAATAAACGCTCTTTTTTTTGCCTTGCAAGGTAGCAAGTGGCTCGCGTTGTGCTTTCTCGTGTCCTATAGCGACAGGGGAGAACTTACAAATAGCCACGGTATGGGACTTTGGGGTGAATTTCGCTCTCCCTTTCTCTCTCTTTTTCTCTCCCTTTCTCTCCCTTTCTCTCCCTTTCTCTCTCTTCACATTTCAACATCCACATTCCAATATCAATCCACTTTCTAACATTAGTTCTACATCCTGGAGAGGTGAGTCTGCCAATCACCTCTCCCCCCTCTTTCAACTTCCTTACAAATTAAATTACTTTTGTTATGTGTGTTCTGCAGGCGTGTAATTCACAGCACCCTCCACCAAGGCTACCAGCCACTCACAGGTAACAGTGCCAAAACTAAAGACTTGTTTTGCTATCACAATTTTCCATTCACAAGCTTGAAAGGGTTGCAGGAACAAGGTAAACACCAACTTACTTCCAAAGTGATCCTGTCTGCACCAGAAAATTTAAGGCAATGCTACTTAGTGCAATACAATCTGCAAAGAAGCCAAGGTTTGATTTGGGAAAGGCATCTGAGGACACAGGTCATGAGTTTTGCAAATCTATAATTTGAAGAGGGAATAGACAAAATGTGGATACAGTGGGGGAGACAGCATGTAAGGAATTTGTCTCTGCAATACTCTCTCTTTGACTGCCAGGAAACGCTGTCTAAAGAGGTTTCCGCAGTACAAAAAATAACTGGATGGGAAGAGGCACTCTTGAATTTAAGCCTTAATGTCATAATAGGAAACTGCACCTGAGCGCTGCAGTGGTGAAGCACCCTGCCTGCAAACTCACCAGAGGCAAGCCACTTCTGCCATGCTGCAGGGCTACCTGCAGCACAGAGGGAATCAGGGCCAAGCCCTCCCTGCAGGCCTGGATAATCCACCCAAGGAACTCACAACTGCTTCATAGCTCTTTAACTCATTCAAGAAATAGTAAACTATAGCAAACAGAGATCTCCCCCATCATCTTTTTAATATGTGTGTGTCACACACCCACAGTGATGCTGAAAGCAACAAATTAACAGCTTATATTAGAAGATACTGAAACTTTTTCTTCATCTAGCTTTGTAGGTTCCGTTTTCTATATGTAACCACCTCCCATTCTGGGGGAAAAAATGAGCACTATTTTTCACAAGTGTTTTGTATGCACAACTTCAGTTGCTGTTCCAGATACACTGCAAGTAGTTAGCACTTCTAGAAAAACTAACAAACAAAACAAAAAACTAAGAAAGCAAAACACATTTGGGTACATGAAAAAGGACTAGCTGGAAGGAAAAATGTTTCTCATTGACCTACCAAGTAGATGGTGTTACCTTTAGTTTAACTTTACACACTGAGAACCACTTGATTGAACAGCCTGCATAGACTCAAATTAATAGCAGGTTTTGCTATGTCACAGCTGTAAACTAGCTTTTCAATCCTAGAGTACAGTAAGTTATGTATTTCAAGATAAAATCACAATGCAAATTGGAAGAAATTTTGTAGTACATGAGGTGTGCACACAATTAATTTACCTCCAAAAGACAGTTTACGACTTTCCTCTACTAGGATTACAGTAGCTGCTATAGCTTGAATACACACTTGCTAGCCTTGATTTACTGGATCCAACATCTTTGATAAATAAGCCACGGGTCTCTTTACTCGTCCCCACTCCTGAAACAAAACCCTATGAGCTACCCCCTTTTCTTCATTTACATACAGATGAAAGGGTTTTGCTAGTGAGGGTAAGCTTAAAGTTGATATTGAGGCTAGTTTTAACTTCAGTTTTCTTAGTTTTTCATCATCCTTTTTGGTCCATTTTATATCATCTCCCTCTGTCAATTTTTTTATACAAAATTGTACTGCCTGTGTATATCCTTCAATCCACAATCTATAATATCCCAATAATCTGAGTAGCTTTCTGATTTCCCCCTTTGAAGAGGGAGGTGGAAGGGATAGAATCCCTGTGATTCAGTCTGGGTTGAGCTTCCAACTACCCTTCCTAATCAAGTGTCCAAGATATTTTACCTCTGATTCTACAAATTGCAGCTTCCATTTTGATACCCTTAATCCTTTTTCCCCAAGAAAATTCAAAAGCTTTATAGTAGCCTCTCTAACTTCAGCTTTAGCTTCCCCAGAAAGGAAAAGATCATCCATATATTGGATAATTTGTATTCCAGGGGGAGTGGGGAAAGTTTGTAGTATTGTTTCTAAAGCTTGTCCAAATAAGTTTGGGGATTTTTAAACCCCTATGGTAGTTTTGTCCATCTTAATTGCTGTTTTCTCCCAGTTAGTGGGTCCTCCCATTCAAAGGCAAAGATAACTTGCTCTCCTGGGCTAATGGGCAAGCCCAAAAGGCATCTTTAAGGTCCACTACATTAAACCACTGATGCTGGGGAGGAACTTTACTTAAAAGAGTATAAGAATTTGGTACCACTGGAGGAACTTTACTTAAAAGAGTATAAGGATTTGGTACCACTGGATAGCGGGTCTGAGTTCTTTTGTTAACCTCCCTTAAGTCTTGTACCAGTCTATAGCTCCCATCAGGCTTCTTTACTGGGAGTATAGGGGTATTATGGGGAGACATACAAGGTTCTAATGTACCATCCTTTATTAGTCCTTCTATTACTGGCTTTAAACAGTCCCGTCCTTCTAAAGATATAGGATACTGCCGTACACCTATGGGGCAATTTTTTTTTTCCTTAATTTTAATCCTTATGGGGTCAATATTTATTCCTCCCCTATTTCCCTCCCCAGCCCAAACTTCCTTGTTAATTCTTCTGTCATCCTCCTGGCCTAGTTTTAAAAGTCTAGCTGTCATCTTCCCATCTTCTGGAACAACCTCTATTCCTAATTTCACTTGTAAATCTCGTCCCAATAAATTGCTACCTGCCACTGGGACCAATAAAACATCCCCCATCCAAAATCTAGTTTCTCCCTGTATTACCACATTTTTAATAACAGCTACTGTGAAACTCTCTCCTTTCGCTCCTGTTACTTTTACAGTATCTTTGCTTACACTATAACCTTTTGGAATATTTAACAGAAAGGTTATTTCTGCCCCTGTGTCTACCACAAACTCCAATTCTTCTTCTTGGGGACCCACTTTTAAAGTTATCACAGGCTTTAGATGCTATTTGTCCCCCCAAAAAATAGAGCCTCTGACATCCTTATTCTTCTTCGGTGCCCATCTCTTAAAAAATTTCATATCTGTTACCTTCTTAGGACAATCTCTCTTATAATGACCTTTGCCCTTACAGTAAAAGCAGACATTTCTAGAATGTTTTTGAAACTTTGATTGCATTGGGATTTTATTCTTTCTTGTTCCCCTGTCTCTACCACTATCATATCTAGGAGTAGTGCCTGTGGTTTTTTATTATTTTCTTGCAATTGTTTTCTCGCATGGTTACTGCCACAATCTTTGCTTTTAGTTTGGCTTTGGCCACAGACTTCCTGAACTTCCTTTAATAAATAATCTAATAATTTGTCATGCCAATCTTCAATTTTTTTCCATTATCTGGCCAAGCACAAAGTTAATCTTTAACAAAGCTTTTTTCACATCAGTCTCAGGATTCACTCTGGTACACTGCCTACTATTTATCCCAAGTCTGTCCAACCACTCAGCTGAAGCCTCCCCCCTCCCCTGCTGTGCCCCAAAAGTCCCCTCAGCACTTTGCCCTCGAGATGCTGCCCCCCCTATTCCCCCAACAATCAAATTATGATACTCATTCATATATTTTCTCGCATCCTCATCATTTTGACCGCACTCAGGAGGTGCAGTTGTCATTTTGTCCTCCCGGGGGGGGGCTGTGGATTTTCTTTACTCTAGGTTTTTATGCCTGTAATTCTGATCATTTCCCTTTCTTCTGGAGAAAATAGTATCTTTATTATTGACCAAATTTCTTCCCAAGTATAAATGTTTGAACTTAAAAATTGGTCTAATTGTTTAGCAGTGCTTATGGGATCCTCCAAAATCCCTTTGATTTCCTTTTTAAAATTCCTGACCCCAGAAAAAGTCAAAGGAGCCTTCACAAACTCAGTTCCATCCCCTCCTGTCGGGACCTCTCTTAGTGGAAATAGACCAATTTCTTTAGCCCAGTCTTTTTCTATAGCCTTTCTCCCGTGCTGTGAGGAATAGTCCGGAGAATGTTGCCTTCTAACTGAACTTCTTGTGTTCCTATAAAGGGGCGTCCTCCAGATAGAAAGAGTTTCTTTGAGCTGGGGCTGCGGTTACCGGGGGAACGGAGCTCCGGGCAAGAAGGGGGGTGAGGGGAGGGCACACCACCGATACCTGGTCCTCCAAAGGCGGAGCACGGGCAGGGTGTGCTGCCGGAACCGCCACAGGAGGGGCAGTGCCGGGGGTACCAGCCGGGAGCGAGATCGGCCCGCACATGGTTAATGGCGGCTGGGTCGGTGGTCCCCAGCAGAGGCAAAGCAGCAGCGGCGGTGCCCAGCGCAGCCGGAACCGGCAAAGTCACCAGGGATGGGGCAAAGAAATCAGCCGCGGGAGGAGCGCTCCAGGATGGGACGGGCGGGACCGACGGGAGCCCGGCAGGCGCGGCCGCGGACGGGACGGGGGCGGGGGCCGGCCGGGCAGCCGCGAGCAGCGGGACGGGGACGGGTACAGAGGCTGCGGGTGGCGGAGCAGGGACCGGGACAGGCGGAGCCGAAGCGAGCGGCTCGCCATGACTTGGGACAAGCGCCGGGACCGGGACAGGCGGAGCCGAAGCGGGCAGCGAGCCGGGGCCCGGGACAAGCGGCTCGGCCGCGAGTGGTGCGGGCGCGAACGGGAACGGAGGGGGCAAAACCTGTGAAGGATCCCACTCCTTTTCTTTTCCTCTTTCCCCCTCTTGTTCCCCTCCCTTTTCTTTCCCTTTGTCTTCTTTTTTACTCGTTTTCTGTCCCATTTTCCAAAATCTTATCTAGTAATTCCATGCCTTTGTTTCCCACTTTGTCTAACAACCTGAATACCACCTTCTTTCAACTACACAAAAAGTCCTTTTTCTCACAATATCATTTAACACAATATCATTCAACACAATCCACCTCCCTCCAAGGAAATAAAGTAAAGCTCAAAATAAACAATCTACATTACATATACTTCCATTCATCTACATTTACTCACCCTTATCTCTCACTCTCACACACATTGACACCCTCAAGCCTATTCATTCATATTTCTTGACTTCACAATACTGTTATATATACTTTCATTTGCTCACGTTCGCATACAACAACAAGGTACCTTTTACTTTCAAACAATTTATATTACATATCTACATATCTACATTTATTCTGAGTGCTCTTGGAATGTAACCCTTATCCATCAACCCAGCAGGTTTCATCCAGGGTGTCTCTCTATTAATCTTGGATGTCCCCCCCATTCTGCAGAATTTTAACACACCTATTACACTTTTAGGTGTTACAGGCCAGTTCCGGTGTTCTTGGATATCCCTCAATCCAACCGTAATCCCAGATTCTCTTGGATATCCTTCAATCCGGCAACCCTGAGTGTTCTTAGGATGTTAATCCCTCAACCCAGAAAATTTATGCCCCTCCAAGGAAGACCCTCTCTTTTTTACCCTTTTGTTTTCCCCCAATTAACTATGCCAAGAAAACCCTATTTTTTGCCTTTTAATTACCCAATTCATTATGTCAAGCAAACCCACTTTTTTTTTTTTTTTTTTTTTTTTAATTTTCTATCTCCCCCACCAAGGTGTCCCACTCCTTCCCGGAGACCCAGTCCCAGTTTCCCTAGGGGGGGTTCTGTCACTCTTGTTTTCACTCGCTTCGTCTCTTTACTGGCCGCTTTTCTCGCGAAAAAGACGGAAACGCAGCATGGGAGACTCCACAATCACTTGGCAAGTCTGGGATAACCAGCTGACCTCTCATTCAAACGCATTCATCCCCCCTTTATCCACCCCATCCCAACAAATACCTATCCTCTTTCTTTGGGTCTTTGTTCTTTGTGTACACGTTAATCTTAGGGGCTAATTACCGCGGGTTTAGGGAATCCTTTCCCTTTTCTTTGTTTTATTGTCTCCTTTTGTCCCTGGATCAAAACCTGCGTCTGTCGGTAGCACCAGGGGAACAGAGCGAAGCTGCCTAACCAGGGCAGGACGCGTTTCTTCACTCTGAGTCTCCTAAGGCACCGGCAGAGAGGTGTTACTAACCATCCTCTGGTACCATAATTATGAAAAATGCCAATGACTTGGTTTTTGGCTTTTAAAGTTTTTAAAGTTTAATAATAATAAAATGGTTATAAAAATAATAATACAATTAGAGTAATAAAGTTTAGAGTTAGGACAATTACAAGACAATAAAAAGCAAAGAATTACGGATGTCCCAATGCTCTCGGACACTAAGTCACGAAAAGCATGACTTGTGAACAAAGGAATCACCCTTAAACCAATACACTTGTTGCATATTCATACATTCTTCATGGTTATGCATACGTTCTATTCTAAACAAGAAACACTGTCTGTTGTATGTCAACTGTTTCCTTTAATCCCCTGGTGTCTATGAGTCTGAGCAAGGCCTGTAGAAATTAGCTTCTTCTGATAAGAAGCCATACATTCCTCTGCTTTGGAAGATTTAGGTGTTCCTCGAAGCGAGTATCTCATCCCTAAAAAAAAAAAAACTTCCCCCAAATACATAGTCTCTATTTTAACATTATCTTGTAACCTAAAACTACACTTAACACAATACGTAAGAGAATTAATACAGCATAACTTTCTAACATTACACATAATATTCATTGTAACATTTGCGAAAAGCCAATCACAAATATGCATTTTCAGATGTGGCTAATGTGTTTGTAGTCGTGTGAGTGCGTGGTGTATGAAGGGAGTGAACCAGCGAATGAGTGAGTGTATCTGCAGCGCAGGGGGGGGGGAAGTTCTACTTGTTTCTGAAGTAGCTGAGTAAGGCTGGAGGCGCCAGCTGGGATAAGCTGTGGGGGCAGGGAGTGCCCCGCAGGGAAGTGAAACAAGTGGAAAAATGTGGATGAGGACGTTTACTTTGTTTAAAGGTGCTGATTCGTGTACATTTTAACAGTGGCTAGACGAACTGGGGGGGGGGGGGTTCCTCTGCCCCAGTGGTTCGGACTTGATTCCTGGAATTTTACTGTTGAGAAATGTGGACACTTCGAGTTTCCCAGTGAGTTTCCCAGTGAGTTCGTAGGATTCTTCCCCCGCATTGTGGTATTTTGATTCTCGGGATTGTATGGTTGTGTTTGTGGAGATTTTAGGATTTTGTTTGCAACAAGTGTAGCATTTTATGCAGAAGAGGTACAGTATGGGGATTTACGTTTAACTGTTGTAAAGCAAATTAAATGAATTCCAGGAATTCCTCCCTCACAGAAACTTAAGCCCTGACTCTCCTTGAATTTGAGATAAGGACAGGGCTCTGTGTTTGTGGGCATATCAGAGTTTTTGCTGTACCAGGCACAGCCTTTTGCAGGGCAGCAAAATAAGTGTCAGTAGAAACAATGCTTTAATTGGATTGTGCGGGAAGAGAACTGGAAAAGACTGAGATTTTGTAAAAGAGATTTTAAATAAAGGAGAAATGCTGAAGTGATAAACAGAATAACCTGCAGACAATTCCCGGGAGTTTTAGGTGCATTAAGAGGCTGGCACCTTGCATAAGTACTATTACAATGCAGTTTGTGAGAAGGGCTAGTATTACTGTTCTATTCCCCAAGTGTAAATTGAAGGTTCCTAAACAAGCTGATTCAGAACCTGAGATCTTAAAGCTTATGTGTGGAGGATCACATCTGATACCTGTGACCTGGAAAGTCTGTGTGTGAGAAAAACTGAGAAAAAAACGTGAAGCTTGGGTAGAAACAAAATAGTATAAGGAATGAAAACTAACCAGAGCAAAGAGGTTCCCAACCTAGCCCCTCTGGCAGGAGGGGCTCACTGGAAGAAAGCCTCCAGTAGGGGCAGCTCGGAAAACTAAAGGATTTCTAACACCTTATTGCAACCAATGCTGTTTTAAGACAGAAAAGCAAATAAGGTGAGGTCTTGTATGCTAATATGTTTTTCACCTTAAAGAATCACCCAGAATAGCAGCGTAACTGGGTTCAGAGTTCCTTCTGACCCACTGGTGTTAGCTCTTCAAAAAGTAAACAGAGCAAAGAGAAGGCAAATCAAATGTGTTGCTCAGCATGCAGTATAAGGCAGTGATGTATGAAATCAGACAAAGCTCATCATCCTGAAACACAAAAGCATATATGTTATATGTAGTAGATATAATTCGTGCCATTTCTAATATGATATATGTGATATTGAATATTTGTTAGAGTATACACATTTGTATTAGGATTCCCCCCCACCCTTGCAGGGGAGACCGGGTGTAGATTGGAAACTGATTTACAAGTAAGAAGGTACAGCTCACCAGGAGATGGGCCATGTCTGGAGAGACAGGGGAACTGCAGGTGCTGATCATTGCGTGAACGACCCGAGATGGATACCATGGAAATCCTCCGGCAGATACATGTGAATACAGCGTTCCTGAATTCCCATAAATTTCATCAAGGGATTCAGCAACTCCGGGCACTGAATTGTTCTCCCTCATCACCAAAAAAGAAAATCTTATTAACATATAGACTCTGAATAGAAGAAAAGACTGATTGCTGAAATCTTGGCCTCAGGCTGAATTTTCCCTATAAAAACCGCTTGTGCCAGGATGGAGGTGTGTGGGCATAGAGGAAAACCTCTGCTGAGGCTGACCTCTTTGTTGCACACCCAGGGCCGACCCCGGGCTCGGCTCTGTTCTTTCCTTGTGGCTCGCCAGATAAAATTTGATTGCAAAATAAATATTTGATTTTTTCATATTAATTTGGCTGGACAAATTTTCATTTATAACAATATATGATTTGTAAAAGGCTCCCCCTAAGGTAACAGAAGATGAGGAGGACCTCCCCAAAAGGGAAGAGGACTCAGGCTCCAAAGGTATATCCACTCTAACCCATCCTCCTCCTGGCAGTCCAATCTCATCCAGAACTAGGAGGTAACAGACCCCTCTGCGAGAGGCAGTGGGACCAGGAGAAAGGAAAAAGCAGGAATTTTGGTTGATACAGGGGCCACATATTCACTTTTAAATAAAGCTTTAGTACCTGTGGAGAATGTGGAGAATGAATATGTTGTAGTGTGGGGAACAACTGGCCAGTCTGAGAAGGCATACTTTTGCAAACCTTTCAAGGAACAATGGAGTATATACAAGTTTTTGTATATGCTCAACTCGCTAAACATTCTAGAATGAGGACGTTACTCTGGAGGTAAATGATCAAAGATACATAGAGGTGTTAAGTTTAACATTAACAGCCATTGAAAATAAGGAGAAAATTAATTAAGCGATATTAGGACAAGTATTTTTGGGGAATGGGCCTCTGATGTACCCGGGAGGGCAAAGAACGCCCCCCCCCCCCCCATAGTAATCAAGCTTAAGAAAGGAATACAACCAGTGAAAGTTAAGCAGTACCCCCGTACCCCCTGAAAAAGATAAGGAAGAAATCAGCCCAATAATTGATAGTACAGGATTGAGGGCTGTCAATAAGATAACAAAGGATTTAAATCCTGTGGTAGTAAATCCATATACCTTACTAACTTGTTTAACACCTGAACTAACCTGGTTTACTGTTTTAGATCTGAAAGATGCTTTCTTTTTCCTCCCTATCCACAAAGCCAGACAGAATTTTTTTGCATTTGAATAGAAAAGCCCTAAAAGCAGGCTCAAAACCTAGCTCACATGGTCCATGTGCCTCAAGGCTTCAAAATCTCCCACTCTGTTTAGAGAACAACTTGCAAAGATCCAGAACCTTGGGAAACTCCACAGGAAGAAGGAAGAAGCCTTTCAATTTTCCTAGACTCCAAGGAAAAAAAAGGCATAGGCATAGCAGGATGGTGCTTGCTGTGTGTTTAAGCCACACGGGCCTTTCACCAGCTAAAGAGTGTCCTCATGTCAGCTCCAGCTTTGGGACTTCAGATGTAAGTAAGCTATTCTTTCTATTCTCCCAGGTGGCTCAGGACTTGAATTCATACCGGAGGGCAGTTGCTTCCAAGTAATCGATGCAATGCCAAAAATGGCCAGGCTGCCTCAGAGCTGTAGCAGCAGTCGTGCTGAATATGCAAGAAGCACGCAAGTTTACCCTGGGACAAAAATGACTGTCCCACACAGTGTCTGCAGTACCGGAAGTAGAGGGCAGCCACCAGCTCTCACCAGAGAGGTTCCTGAAGTACCAGGCCATCATGGTAGAACAAGATGATATAGAGAGAGTAGTAACTAACATTGTCAATCCAGCTTCTTTTCTCAGTAGAAATCAAGGAGAAGCAGTACACCACAACTGCCCGGAGACTACTGAAGCTACTTATTCCAGCTTCCCAGACTTAAAGGACACTCCTTTAGATGATGCAGAGACCTGTTTCACTGATGAGAGCAGCTACGTTGCCAGTGGAAAGCGACATGCTGGATATGTAGTCACTACCTGCAGAGAGGTAATAGAATCTGGACCCTTACCAACAGGCACCTCTGCGCAGAAGGCCGAGATCATTGCACTGCCCTGTGCCTTGGAAATGGCAAACAGACTCTAGATATGCATTCAGAGTTGTGCACGCACATGGAGCTGTCTAGAGAGAGAGAGGGGACTGCTGACCTCGCAAGGAAAGATCATCGGGCATGCACAAGAGATAATCCGGCTGCTGGAAGTATGCATATTAAAGCACACCAGACAGTGAGCTCAGAATTGGGAAAAAGAAATGAGCTGGTGGATGGAAAGGCAAAGAAATCAGTAGAGAGTGAGGTAATTATGGACGCATTTCCCTTAAAGGTAAGCCAGAAAATAATAATACTAATCAAAAGGGACATATAACCAAGAAGGATGGGTTATGGGCTACCATTGAAGGGGAGCTAGAAATCCCTTCCCATATGTGTGGTCACTAGTAAGGGAGAAGCACCAGAAAATACACTGGGGCCTAACTACTTAAAAGCTTTTGTAAAGTGCAGCTCCTTTCCCAGAATGACCAAGGCTGCCGGTGTTACAGAGTGCATCAAAAGTAAGTGATAGTTCCCACAGTCTTTTATAACACATATCTGATTTAGAGGATCATTATTGTTACAGTGAGCTCAGGGGCACTCTGTGCCCCCCTTTCCCGGGACCTTGTGACTCTGATCAAGATAACCCCTGGATCCCTCCTTTCTGCCCGAACGGGGTTGGCGGAGAGCCAGGAAAGCCCACCCTGTCCAAAACCTATATAGACCCCTTGACATTTCCTGTTCTTCCTCTTTTGCCCTGCTCTCCCATGGACAACACAGAATTAAGAGAGCAGTACCAACCCCTGGGGTAAGAGCCTCTTTTGAATACCTATCCCCTCTCCTGGTATTTCTCCCCTCACAGCCCCTTATCTCTGAGCTAGTCGGATTGTTCTGGGGGCTGCGTTGAGGGGGTAAAAACTACAGTTGGCGCCCCAACGTGTGCTGCCTCTGAGCCCACGCTGAAGCTGGACCCCCTATCTCAGTGTATTTCAATAGCTTTTGGGACAGTCAACTGCCCTAGTACTCTAGCTGCCTTTAAAGGCTTTGAGTGACAGGGAGAAGTCGGGGATCTCGCCTGTGTACCCCAGGCGAGCCGGCTGGAGAGGGACCCCCAGAGGAGTTCACAGACGAACCTTGCAGTTCACGGCTTGGTGAGTTCTCTGTTCGCGTCACCCGGGACCGCGCCTGGCTGGGAGGAGTTACCATAGTGACTGTGGGGAGCTGCTTTCGAGAGGGGGTGCCAGGGGCCCTCTGCGAGACAGCGTGGAACATGTGGGCTGACAGTGCCCACATTCCTGGGGGGAGAAGTGACAGGAGAGAGGGTTGGAGCCGGTCCGGCCAGTGGCGGGACGAGCGCCCCTCCCCCTGCCCCCCTCCCCCCGCGCTCCAATTTCCACTGAGGGAAATTTGAATCATTCGTACTGTGTTACTAACTCTGGTGGAGCTTAGACCAGCGATACAATTAAATAATGGGTACAAAACTGTCGCTGGAATAAAAGAGCACACTGACACACCTTAGAAATATTTTAAACAATGTATCGTTCTCTAACAAGCTTCTCCTGAGTTTTGTGTGCTGGCTAACAGCAGAAATACCAAATTTCACTGTGCAAGAACTGAATTCGCTTTCCTTTTGGGACCAAATTGGACAGATATTAACTTTAAAAGTCGAAAAGGGTGAACATAAAGCTTCTCGATTTATTCCGATATTTTTACAAGCACAAAAAAAGATTTTGGAATCAGAAAAATGCATACAAACGCAGAACCACAGTTTCAATACTCCCTTTTCCCAAACCTGCCCACCTCCTCAATATCCCAGCCCTGAAAACCCCTCACCCACCCTTTATTCCCCTCTAACACCTGGTCTTTCCGAGAAATATAGTCCGGAGTTCACTTCAGGGAGCACGGCAGTGTCTCTGAAGCACACGCGGCAGGATAATGGTGGCGGTCATGTGCTCGGACCGGCTCCGGCTCCCCCTCCCACTCACATTTCTTTGCTTCCCCCGCCCTCCGCCCCCTCCTCCCTATCTCCCACAGCTCCACCACACCCTCCTTATCAGTGCGAGCCCCCGTGTTGCCCTGGGAACAGGGGCGGGGCCGGCTCCTACACTGCTCCCAGCCCCAGCGCTGACGACAGCAGGGCGGGGGCAGGGGACAGCAGCCCAGCAGCTCAGAGCAGGGGCGGGGCCCGAGTTTGCACCGCGGGGCAGACAGCCTGGGGAGGGGGGTGCGAGCTGCCTCTCACCGGGACCCAGGGGGTGGTGGGGGGAAATAACCCTGCCTCTACCGAGGAATCTATACCATCTGTAGCACCAGTTGCTTATTTAGGGAGAAGAAATGGTATCAGAAGTTATCAACCTCTACCATATAGAGACAAAACAGAAATCTGTAAAGTTCAGAGAGAATTTGGGAGGTCCAGTGAGATTTTTAAAGGTATGATTAGGGCAACCTTCAATTCAAATGAAATGGTACCTAAAGATGTCACTGACTTGTTTAAATGTTTACTAACACCCTCTGAATATGAGATATGGGAAAATAAGTGGAAATTGGCTTTGACAGCAGTTTTACAAGAAATACAACATACACCCAGTGAAGCACTTGATAGTGATGGCAATCCTATTACAATACATCATTTATGCAGTACAGGAGACATACAATGCCCAGAAAAACAAACCAGACTGTTATCTAGATCAGTTTTAGAAAAAATCTGTAATGCTGCAGAAAAGACTTTGTATCAATTACCAGGAACTGAGGTTAAATGCAGCTATATTAACATTAAACAGTTTCCTTCTGAGAGTTTTTAAGTTTGTAGATAGTTTGAGAAGCCAAGTTGAAAAACAGGTGCAAGACACCAGGGTACAAACAGAATTGATTAAAGAAATGGCTCAGAGGAATGCCAATGAGACCTGTCGTAGGATTATTCTCAGTCTTCCTCTTGATCCAGCACCTAGCCTTGCCCAGATGATCGAAGCCTGCGCTAGGAGAGCAGAGCTGCTTCACATTACTGACAGTCATACCGCATCTGCAGAAATACAGCCTGCTGCATCAAGCCCAAGGAAGAAACCTAGGTCATCACAACACCTGCAGCACATCATCTGCCTGCGTTGCAAGAAACCAGGACACTTTGCCAGAAGCTGTCCTCAAAACCAGAACCAGAGACAGATCAACAAACAAAAAAACTGAGTGTACAGCGCGTGCCCACTGCTACGTGCAAAGATATAAATGTAGCATAACCCAAATGGGACAATGCCTCTCTCTTAACAAATAAGGGGGAGGGTGGGAACCATGGTGGGGGGGGAGAGAAAAATAAAAATGTAAAATGTATAACTAACAAGGTTTGGCAGCCCCTAGGCCGACCTCGCCTAGTGACTGCCAAAGGATTTCATTTCAGATCCACTGATTGGAAAGTTATTGTAATGGACCTGTCAAAGAGCTCACAAGACCTGCAGGCGTACGATATGGAACTGGACAGTGAGTAGTTTGTTATTGGGGACACAGCATACACACCTCCAGAGACTGAAATAGTTCCCATGACTACAAAGGGAAAAATATCCAGCTTTATGCTGTTGGCACACTGTTTACACCCTCCATTCTATCTAGAAAAGGGGCAAATTCTGGCACAAGCCATTCCCATCCCAGTAGAAATCACAGTAGAAGGAAAATCCCCAGAAGTCTACTGGGCAGAAGTAGTAGGAGAGGATAAACCCTCCATGGCATGCAACCTAGCACATGGGTCAGAGCACCTTCAGGTGGAAGGGGTTCTGGACACAGGTGCAGACATCACGGTGATACCTAAAACCATGTGGCCACTACACTTGGAATTGCAACCTGTGGCAGGCAAACTTCAGGGTATAGGAGGAACTACATTAGCAAAAATCTCTAAAAATGTAGTGCAAATTGAGGGACCTGATGGGAAGTTGTCAAGTGTTCGCCCATTTGTGGCAGACTATAAGGCTCCTCTGTGGGAGAGACACCATGTTCCAATGGGGAGTCCAGTTAATCATTCCTAAGACACCCCAGGATTTTTGGAAGTAGCCACTGTGGAGTGCCCTTCCCACAAGTTAAAGTGGTTGGATAACACCCCAAAGTGGGTAGCACAGTGGCCTTTGAGTAGAGAAAAACTCGAGGCGCTCTAAAAACTTGTGGAGGAGCAGGTAGCTCAAGGACACCTGCAAGAAACAGACAGCCCTTGGAATTTCCCAGTCTTTGTAATAAAGAAGCCTGGGAAGGACAAGTGGAAGTTGCTCCACGATCTCAGAGATAAACAAAATTGTGGAGGACATGGGACCTCTCCAGCCGGGGATGCCTAGTCCAGCTATGCTTCCCCAAGACTGGAAATTAGTTGTATTGGATATAAAGGACTGTTTCTTCCAAATTCCATTGCACGCTGAAGATGCCCCGAGGTTTGCATTCTCAGTTCCTACCATCAATCGGGAAGCCCCAATGAAATATTACCACTGGAAAGTTTTGCCCCAAGGTTCAAAATCCAGTCCTTTCATATGGCGAATTAGCAGGGTGTGACTTTGCATAGATCCACCTTCCAGTCAGGCTTTCTGAGGAGGGAAGGAACTCTCCTGAGAGACTGACCAAAAGGATGTTTGAGCATTTGCTCCAGAGCAGTGCCAGTCTCCAGCTATCTCTGGACCGCTACAGGTGACAAATATCAGTCCATGCCCCGTCTCACAAGTTGTTCAATGAGGAATTCCACCTTATTCCTCAAGAGAAAAGGAGCCGGAGGGCACTCAAGGCACTCACAGTGTTCACTGATGCCTCTGGGGCTTCCCACAAGTCGGTGATGACTTGGAGAAATCCACAGACTCAGCATTGGGAAGCTGATGTTGAGCTTGTGGAGGGATCCCCCCAGGTGGCTGAACTGGCTGCAGTGGTGAGAGCTTTTGAGAAGTTTTCTGAGCCATTCAACTTGTTGACAGACTCTGCCTACGTGGCAGGAGTAGTGTCCAGGGCGGAGCAGGCTGTGCTCAAAGAAATAGAAAATGAACATCTTGCTCTCAAGGCTAATTTATTTAATCTCTCACCAGGAGCATCCATTCTTTGTGAAGCATGTGAAGTCACACACTGATTTACCAGGTGAGATTGCAGAGGGGAATCACAAAGCAGACTCCCTTGCTGCACCAGTCGAAAAAGCACATCTCCCTGATGTTTTCCAACAGGCAAAACTGAGTCACCAGCATTACCATCAGAATGTGTCAGGTTTGATTCGACAGTTCCAGCTAACACGGAGTCAGGCCCGAGCCACTGTGACCAACTGTCCTAATTGCCAGCTCCAGGCCGTGCCATCGTTGGGCATGGGGGTAAACCCCAGAGGCTTTAGCAGCTGTGAGGTATGGCAGACAGACATCACACACATTCAGAGTTTTGGTCGCCTTGAATGCGTTCATGTAAGCGTGGACACGTTCTCAGGGGCAGTATATGCCTCTGCTCATATAGGACAAAAGGCTGCACATGTCAAACAACATCTAGTGAAAGCATTTTCAGTATTGGGGGTGCCAAAAATGATCAAAACAGATAATGGCCCAGCGTATATATGCAAAGAGTTTCTGGAATTTCTCCAACAGTGGGGAGTGGAATATAAGACTGGCATTGCCCACTCCCCCACAGGTCAAGCTGTAGTCGAGCGTGCACACCAGACGCTCAAGCAGGTATTGAAAAAACAAAACAGCTCAGCTCCGTGGATGTCTCCACGAGAGAGGCTCTGTAAAGCTATGTTTACCATCAATTTTCTGAACTGTTCATTTGAAAATATGAGTCCACCGGTTGTGCGTCACTTTACCAGTGGCAACCAGTTCAAATTGCCTCAGCATCCCCCAGTCTTGATTAGGGATCCAGAAACTTGGGAAACCAAGGGTCCCTATGAACCTATCACCTGGGGTCGTGGCTATGCGTGTGTAGCTACTCCCTCAGGCCCTCGGTGGATTCCCCAGAAGTGGGTGATACCTTTTGTCCCCAAGGATCCAGGTCAGACAAAAGGGGACAGGAAGCAAGTAGCTGATGCTTCGAAGAGAAGACGCCACCGGATAGAAGAAGACGAATGTTCCTAAGCATGAATTCCTTCCGGCAGAAACTGAAACTTTAACATGTTCTTAAAATGTTTGCTTTTCCCTTTCAGAGAAAACCTACCTCCCACTCAACCCTGTGATGAACCCCATCCAAGTTGTCATCCTGCTAATGCTGAACAATCAGGCAGCTGCATGGATCATCCCTCAGCCACATCAAAATGTCTGGGTGACCCTGGCACAGACACTACAGCAGGAAAACATTTGCTTGTCCACTGCAGCAGCAAAAGACCCTATGTCCACCTGTCTGGTAGGAATTCCATGGCAGGCTGGAGAATTTCCAGCAGGCCTGAACAAATATAGTTCCAACGAAATCCCAGTCAGACACCCCTCGACCACACAAGGATCAGAAGCAAATTGGGGTGATCCTGAAATCCTTAAAAGAGTGGTTGCGGGGTTTGCCCAGGATAGCTCAGGAACCCCAAGAGTTAGAGCTATTGGGTTCCTCTCCTGCAGCTTACTGTGTACACTTTGCCGTGCTCCCAAAACCTTCTAACACTGATGAATACCACGTTATAAAACAGCACCGTGGGGAGTTCACTGCAAGGAGGTGGTGTCAGAACACGACCCATATCGGAGCAGACAACCCATCTCACTCCAGCCCCAAAGGTCTCTATAAGGGATTGTTTTTAATTTGTGGGGATAGGGCATGGGCAGGAATTCCGTCTCGGCTTTTAGGAGGGCCATGTACGATCGGGAGGCTGTCCATATTGACACCCAACCAAACTCTAATTGGTGAATGGACTCACAAAAACAAATCGGCAAACAAAATTCAAAAGAGGAGTGCAGAGACTTTGGACCCAAATTGTAACTCAGAAGTTTTTCATTGGGCCAAGTCAAAAAGAGTTGCTGTGTCCCTGTTTCTTCCATTGGTTGCAGCAGCCAAAGCTCTAGGTGAATTGGGCCACCTAGAGTGCTGGGTAGTCAAACAGGCAAACTTAACATCTGCTGCCATCAGCTCCCTCCTAGAAGATGAGGAAATTACCAGACAGGCCACGCTGCAAAATTGTGCTGCAATAGATTTCCTTTTGCTACTGCATGGACATGAATGCAAGGAATTTGAAGGACTTTGTTGCATGGACCTGACTTCAAAAGCTCCAAACATCCATGCTGTCCTTCGAAGCATGAACCGCCTGATTGGACAGGGGAAGCAAGAATCTGAAGATTGGTTTACAGAACTGTTTAAGGGCTGGGGATTCACGGGGTGGCAGACCTCTGTTGTTAGATCAATTTTGTTACTCCTTGTTATTATGTTCCTTGTAACCTTGGCGTTCGGGATCCTGTGTCACTTGATTTTCAAAGCTATCAAGGGACTCATACCTTCTACCTCAGAAGTCAACCACATAGAGTTGGCTAACCTGAGGAGGCCTGACTACGCCACCAACTGTAGGTGGTGGGAAACCCATACTCAGGGTTGAATTGAGCCCAGTGAATTCCTGCAACATTGTTTAACAAAGAAGGGGGAGGTGTTACAGTGAGCTCATGGGCCTTCTGCCCCCCCTTCCCTGGGACCCTGTGACTCTGATCAAGATAACCCCTGGACCCTCCTTTCTACCCCAACGGGGTTGGCGGAGAGCCAGGAAAGCCCACCCTGTCCAAAGCCTATATAGACCCCTGTCATTTCCTGTTCATTCTCTTTTGCCCTGCTCTCCACATGGGCAACACAGAATAGAGAGCTGTACCAACTTCTCCTGTGGTGAGAGCCTCTTTTGAATATCTTTACCCTTCTCCTGATATTCCTCCCCTCACAGCCCCTTATCTCTGAGCTAGTAAGATTATTCGGGGGGCTGCGTGAGGGGGGGGGGCACACATCCCCCCGCCTCCCCCAGGCTTGTCTGGGAGCTGTTGCCTCACAAAGGACAACTGGCGACCTGGTTCAGGGGGCAGCACGGCAGCCCGGTCTCGCCCAGGCTACTCGGGCTAATCGACGCACGCAGACACCAATGTGGCAGACGGTCGGAAAGCCTTTATTATCTCATCTCATGGGTTTAAATAGTCTTGGGGGACTTTGCACAGTCAGAGGGGGTTGTGGGGTCTCAGGGGTTAGTCGAGAGTGGAAAACTACTGGAACAGGTGTGGTTACATGCTTCTGGGGTTAATAGATAACGTGGGGCAGGGAGAGGGGGAAGGGTCTGTCTCTTTCCGTCACATCCCGTGATCTTCCGTTCGCCTGTCCCTACTACTACATCTCCCCTCCCCTTATCATATATAAAATGAGGTAGTCGTAGATATAGGCACTGGAGTGAGGTACAAACTTGTGACTTGTTAAGGAAAGGGTGGTTTGGTAAACCTGAGTAATTTTTTCAAGGCAGGTCTTGAAGGCTTTAGCGACTGACTGTGTTCGCAGTTTTTGGTTTACAGCATTTGTTGGTGGCCTATGAACAAAATGATTGTCCTTTCTAGACGGGCCTGAACAAACGAGACTAGTTTGTTCAGCAGGCATGGTCCTATGGTAATAGCTAAAAGCAGTATTGCCAGTGGACCTACTAGGGCGGAAATTAAAGTGGTGAGCCAAGGTGATTGATTGAACCAGGATTTAAACCAGCTCTGTTGGGTTTCCCTGTCTTTCTTTAAAACTACTTCTGAAAGCGAAGAGACTGATTTCTCTAGATAGGAGATGGATGTATTGATCTTCTGCAGGTCCTCGTCGATGGTCATTTGCAGCTGGGAGAGTCCGTGCTGCTGGGTTGCGATGGCTGAGACACCCGTGGCTGTGCCAGCTGCTCCCAGGCTGAGCAGCATTGCGATGGTTATCAGGTTTTTCGAGAAGGTGGTATGTCTCTTCGTCTGAGTGGTACAGGACCCTAGAACAGTTAGAACTTGAACACAGAAATTGATAGAGTTATTAAATTTGGCAAGGAACATATAAGAACTTACTTTGGATCACTGGCAAACCCACAGCCCAGATGCAGATGGGGTCACTCACTTGTTGGTTTTTCTGTCAGGCTTGACAACTTTAGTGCAGAAGTTGCCTTTCTGCTTTGCTAAGGTTGCATTGCCAGAACATCTGCCTTGTTCTGTGATTTGACTCAGGGTGATTCTTCTGCGGGGAGTGTCCCACCTGTACTGGTGGGGGGAACTGGCTGTGGAGTAACTGAAGGGGGTGTCTAAAGCAATGCCTTCGTAGAAAAGGGGGGTTTAACATCATAGTAAAGCTAACAGGGGTTAGTCAGGTTTGATTTGGTTTCATTTAGGGTTAGTAAGGTAGCTTCTAAACAGGTTGGCTATGTGGAACACGAAGGATGGGGTGTTTGCTGTGGTGATCTCTTTGAACACCTTGTCACTTGAAAGATGTTGCACGATTTACTTAAATGGCTGATGAGGGTAGTGGCCTGGGTCAGCTTGTCCCCCGGCCACAAGCCTCAATAGCAAAATTGCATAAAGACACTGTGCATGTCTGTGTCTCACCGCCGTGGGATTTTCGGGCTTTGTCTGGCGGTTTGGTGGTCTGTCATCTCTTTCTGGAGCAGGGGTGTATGCATCACGGGGATGGTTCACGAGCATGTCCTGCAAACAGAAACTCACAGCTTTTCATTAGTTTCGTTTTGAAGGTCAGGTTTATTGGCATCAGTGGGTGTGTGGCAGTGGCCCTTTCCTCCTGCAGCTTCAGTAGGATCTCCTCGGGCGTGTTTGGGGTGGAGGTGTCGCGGCGGGCTTTGCATTGCCAGCGTCGGGGCCACAGGGCTTGGGGCAAGATGGAGCAGTCTGCTCCTGTGTCTGCCCAAAGCTGAAGCTCTGTTACGTGGGGGTCCTGACTGCCATAAAGGCGGCATGTCCCCCACACCCTTGGGGGTTCTTTCCCTATTTTCATGGCCAGGGCCACCCAGGGGTCCCGCTCTGGGGCGTTCCCTGCTGACCCTGCGGCACAGGCGCTGTTATTTGCGGTGGGAGGAGGCTGAATTCGGCCCGCACGCTCCCCCCCCCCCGTCCCATGTCCCCGGGGGCCGGGACCCGCATTCCTTGGCAAGATGCCCTTTTCTCCCACAGCCCCAAAAGGATATTTTTCCCCAGCTGGTAAACTGGGTTGGTTCGTATTGTAGTTGTTTTCCGGTGCGGCTTAGAACTTTACTTGGTTTTGTCTTGAATCGCGTTGGCTTTGTTTTCTCCGTCTCGGAGTTCTGGGCGGCTCCCGCCGGCTCGGAGGAGCCGGCAGAGCTGTTGCCGGGCTCCGAGCCGGAAGTCAAATGCCGGCGCACTTCCGGGGCTCGGTGCCTTTTTGTTCGGCTCCGAGCTCGCTCCTCCCCGCGGGGGTGGCGCCGCTCCCGCCCCCCCGGGCTCGCCGCGCCTCCCGCAGGGGGTAGTTTCTCCCTTATATGGTGGCGGCGCCCGGCGCGGCTGCCGATTGGCTCCGCGCTCCCTGCCGCTTTCCTCCTCTTTCTCCCGCGCATGCGCATTCCTGAAATCGCGCACTTCCCGGGTTTTCGCGCCGGGACCGCCTGCACCCCGCCCCCCTCCGTGGCTGCCAGCGCCATTTTCAAAGGGGCAGCGTGGCCACGTGGCCAGGACTTTCTCCCGAGCCACGGCTTCCGCGACTCTGGCTTCTCCTGCCAGCTCCTGCCAGAAGCACTCTGCGTGCCGTTGTGCCTCCGGCAGCGGGCCGCGGACTGGTGGCGGGACGGACCGGGAAGCTGCGGTTTTCCAGGGGTTTTTCGCGGCGGGGGTTTTTCGGGGGTTTTTCGCGGTGGGGATTTTTCAGGGGGCTTCCGCGGCGGGGGTTGGGCTCTGATCTGGGGAAGGGGGTGACGCGCCGTGTCCCCCCGGGTCCCCGCTCCCGGGCGGATCGTCTTCAGGGATGGTCTGCGCTCCCGCTCCTGCCCCGAGCCCGGGTCTAACTAATAAATACATACGCGCCGCACTCCGCGTCTCCTGCTTTTCTATTGCTCTGCGCGGGGCTTTTTCTACTTCGCCCCATGCCTTAACGCTCTTGCCACTGCCTGAGGATTTTGTTTTCCCGGCCAGCGTGGCTGTGCATTCTTCCCATATTCCCGGATGCATAGCATCCACTGAGCATTCGGTTGCCCCAAGCTCAAGCAGCCTCGCTATAGCAAGATAAAAGTCCTTGAGCTTAAATTCGATACCCCATTGCTTATAACTCACACTCACGACCCTTGCGATAGCGTCCATGACGACCGCGGGTCCCGGGACGTCTCCCTGCGCCAAGATACGGTCTGACCGCTCCGGCCGCTGCTCCTGTCCAGGCGTATCCCGTCAGCCGGGCGAATTTTTCCCGGGTTTCGGCACCAGATATGTTGCCTCGTAAAGGACAACTGGCGACCTGGTTCAGGGGGCAGCATGGCAGCCCGGTCTCGCCCAGGCTACTCGGGCTAATCGACGCACGCAGACACCAATGTGGCAGATGGTCGAAAAGCCTTTATTATCTCATCTCATGGGTTTAAATAGTCTTGGGGGACTTTGCACAGTCAGAGGGGGTTGTGGGGTCTCAGGGGTTAGTCGAGAGTGGAAAACTACTGGAACAGGTGTGGTTACATGCTTCTGGGGTTAATAGATAACGTGGGGCAGGGAGAGGGGGAAGGGTCTTTCTTTCCGTCACATCCCGTGATCTTCCCTTCGCCTGTCCCTACTACTACAGGAGCCCAGGAATAAATCCATCTTGTTCTACCCCAAGACCCATGTCATCGCTGTCTGTCCCTGCACTGGACCTGCCCATAACTGGGAATTGCAGAGCTCGCAGGGGGATGGCTGAGCCCCTGCCGCAGCCATCCAGCACGCCCCGCATGGCGCGTCTGCAACAGAGGAGGAGTAATATTTCATAAAGCTTTCATTTCCCAGGAAAGGGTTAAAAGTCTCGGACTCCCTGGACAGCTGAAATCTCGGCCCAGGACTCCATCTCCCCCGATGGGCACCTTCCTCCCCCTTCTCCTCTGCTGGCAAACTTTCAGGTGTCTTCAGGCTCTCTATCTCTTTCCTTCTGGCAGGGGGGGGGCGGGCGGGGGGGCAAACAAAGACATCTCAGACTTCCTCCACCCTTCCGTCCGCAGGAGATAGCTTGGTTCCAGACCCTTCACCCCCTGGCCTACCTGCCCAAGCCACATGGCTTCCCCTCCCCCACCCAGCCCATGGCTGGGCAGGGGAGGTCTGCACTCTCTGATGACCAGAACCAAAAAGACAGTTCTCCTGGAAGTTCTTGCTTTTAACCCCTTGTGTTCTCAGAGGCGTGTCCAGCCTTCAGTGGTCACTCCAGGTTCCAATATCCAAACATGACACTGATTGGTCAATTGGTCTGACTACCAACTTCCTGAGAAAATTCTCTTCCATGTCAAACCACGACACCAGTTGAAATGTATTAATTTAGGCATTAATCAAATAGTATGGGATAAGGAATTGAATGTCTTGGGAATGGTTTTTATCCCATATCCATGTTTCTGTTTTTGTTTTGTTTCAGGAAAGGGTCACACACCCCCTCCTCCCCCCCTTCCCCCCACCCCCGTCTCCAGGAGTATCGCAAAGGGTGAGAGCTGCTCGGGATTCCTGCAAGAGTTGGGGACAAAGGGTGGGTTCTTCCTTCCAGTGGGGCAGTCATCTCAACAGCCACTTGGAGTGGTGTTTCTGGCTAGAGATACTGTTGCCTTGTGGTTTGAGACTGTTTGGTTTTTTTTCTTCTTTTTTCCTTCAGTACTGTGACTGGATCTTACTGGCTTGCTTCTCTGCTCCTTTGCTTGCTTGGGAGCCCAGAGCCAGCATGTGCTGCGCTGGGAACCTGTCTCCCCATGCCAAGGCTAACCCCTCTTCACAGCCCGACCCCAGGACCAACCATTGCTGGTGAGCTATTGAGGGGGAGCAACTCCTGGCCCAGCCCCACTGTTGTCTGCTGCTGCTTCAGGGCTTCTTGCTCCACTTTAACCAAACACCCATATAGCCCACGGCTTCTGGCACACCCCGGAGTTTCGGCTATGTGAAAAAACGCCAATCACTTGTTTTTTAAAATTTTAAAAGTTTATTAGTAATAAAATAGCTATAAAAATAGTAATAAAATTCGAGTAATAAAAATTTGGACAATGAGGATTAGGACACTGTGAGACAATAAAAAGCAAAGAATCACAGATGTCTGGATGTTTTTGGGCACTAAGCTGCCAAAAACATGCCTTGTGAACAAAGGAAAGCAATAGCCTGTTGCATATTCATATATCTCATACATGATGCATAAATTCCTTGCAAATTAAGAATTTTTCTGGTTTTTGTCAACTTCTTTCCCTTAATCCTGGTGGTTCCATAAAGATGGAGAGAAGGTGGAAGAATGTTTGTCTTTTCTTATAAAGAGGCAGTAACTCTTTAGGTTTCCTGTTGCTGTTATCTCTGTGTGAAGACTTTCTTGATTATCTTATCCCTTTCTTGAGCTAGTAAAAAATATCTTACATCGCATAGTTTCTATTTTAACATTGTGTTGTAACCTAAAGCTATATTTAACACACTACTTAAAAAGGATTAATACAGTATTACAAAATAACCCTCCATAACACATATAGTATTCAGCTTAATATTTGCGAAGAGCCAATCATAAAATATGCATTTTTCACAGGCTACATTTTGTTTGCTACCCCCGGTGTGCCTGCCTCTGCCATTCCAGCTTGCTGCTTCCAAGGTTTCTTGCTGCAGTCCATTCTGTTTCCCGAGTGGCACTGAGACCAGCTGCTTCCTGTGAGTTTGCAAAGGAAAGCACCCTCTCTCTCTCGCCGGCTCACCTGCCATTACCAAGTGAATCATGACGCCAGAGCTCGTGCCACTGCGCCCCCTGTAGCCGCGGGGAATCATCGCACCTGCCCTGCCCAGCCGGGAACCAACTGCGCTCCTGTCAGCTGTGACCATAACTACACCAATGGACAAAAAGTGCTTGAAGAATGCGAGAAGGCTGGTTTTGGGTTTCTGTTTTTTTTCTTGGTGCTGTTTGTTTGCCTTGTTATATCTATATATTTATTCTAGTAAGGAACTGTTATTTCTTTTCCCATATCTTTGCCTGAAAACCCTGTAATTTCAAAGTTATAATTTGGAGAGGAGGAGGTCACATTTTCCATTCCAAGGGAGGTTCTCGCCTTCCTTGGCAGACACCTGTCTTTCAAACCAAGACAATAATATGGAGGGTACATGGTGTAGGCCATAGATAGTAAGCCTTAGCTTTTGCCTGGATCCATGGTCATCATCTCACACAAGTCAACAAAAGAAACCTTGTGGTTGATATCTACTACAGGCCACCTGATCAAGGAGAGGTCAATGAAGTAGTCTTAATTCAACCACCGGAAGCATCCCACTCACAGGCAAAGAGTAAAGTCTAGACCCTGAAATATAGGACAGTTAACTTTCAGGTCTTTAAAGAATCAGTGGATGGCACCCTGTAGGAAACTGCCCTCAGGGACAATACAGGAGCAGAAGGGAGCTGGAAGTTCTTGAGGAGCATTTTTCTTAGCGCAAAATAGCTCTTGATCACCATGCATAAGAAATCAGGCAAGAGAGGCAGGACACCAGCATGGATAAGCAAGGGCATTCTCTTCTGGTTGAGCTGAAGCACAAGGAGGAAACATAGGCAGCGAAAGAAGGGATGTGCATCCTGGGAAGAATCTAGAGATGCTGCTAAGGTGCATAGGGATGAGATGAGGAAAGCAAAGGCACAGCTGGAGATGAATTTGGCAAGGGATGTGAAGAATCATAAGATGGGCTTCCAGTGGTGAGTTGGTCAGAAAAGGAAGACTAAAGACAGTGACTCCCATCCCTCTCACTTCCCCTGATGATAAGTTGGGACATCTAGTGACAAGCAACATGGAGAAGGCTGTTTTACTCAACAACTTATTTTCCCCAATTTTCACTGGCAATTACTCTTCCCACAATCTCTCGAGACCCTGAACCTCAAGGCAGGCGCTGGGGGAACCATGTCCCTCCTATTGTAGGAAATGATCAGTGTGACAAATTACAATCACTTGTTTTAAAGTTTTAAAAGTTTAATTGTAATAAAATAGTTACAAAAATAGTAATAAAAATTAGAGCAATAAGAATTTGAACAATCAGAGTTAGGACAAAAAAGGAAAATAAAAAGCAAAGAATTACGGATGTCCGGATGCTTTTGGGCACTAAGCCACAAAAGCATACCTTGCTAACAAAGGATTACCCCTTAAAAGCAATAACCTGTTACATATTCATATATCTCATACATTATTCAAAAATTCTTTTTCAAAGGATGTCTTCTGCTTAGTTTCTGTCCCCCCCCCCCCCCCCCATCTTGTAAAGAAATTTCTTGGCTCCTAGAAGTCTGGAAGAAGTCTGAACAGTCCCGATAAGGAGGCAATAATGCTTCTCTGGATTTTGGTGTCTTGATGCTGTTGTCTGTATGCAAAGAATTTCTTTGTTATCATATCCATTCCTTGAGCTAGTTACAAAAGTATCTTACATCACAGTTTCTATTTTTATATTATGCTATAGCCTAAAAATATATTTACCACACTACTTAAACGAGATTAATACAGCATGACTTTCCAACATAACACATATAGTATCCATTTTAATATTTGCGAAAAGCCAATCATATAATATGCATCTATAACAATCTGTTTTGAGACCACCTGAGGAACCTGTATGTTCAAATGTCCTGCACCTGGGGAGGCGCAACGCCATGCACCAGTAAATGCTGGAGGCCCATCAGCTGGAGAGCAGCTTTGCTAAACAGGACAATGTGCTATTACTGCAAAGGTGGCCAAGGATACCCTTAGCCCAATAGAGAGGAAAGCAGGATTTATATATGTTACAAGACAGTTGTGTAGACCACTCAGTGCTCACTGTCCCAGGGAGTACAAAGCACCACAGACCACCCTTGGGGGCATTCCCTATTTTTCTAAAAGACAGCTTAGCATACATCTGATTTTGAGCCCTCAAGCCAGTAGTGCTGAACGCACGCTTTGCATTTTATTTGCTTCCAGGAGTTGTGCAGCATAGAAATGTCTGCAGTTGAAGTGGGGCTTGCAGCAAAAAATGTAGAGCAACTTCTGTTGGTTCTGCAAAATGTCCTGAGAAGTTAGGCCGGGCCTGCCCTGCCCTGGCCAAAGCAGTCATTGGACTGGAGGGAGCAGCACCAAAAAGGCACAGGCACCTTTGGGGTGGACCTGATGCGGTAACAAATAACAAGCAACAGTACTTGTAGCTAGTACAGCGTCTTCTCCGACCTCGTAGCCGGCCCTCAGGGTCGCAGCACTACACGGGGCAGATCCCTCCGCGGACTCGCCAAGGTCGGATCCCTCCGCGCCCTGAGGGCACGCAAACTCCCTGAGCCCCGGTCAGCACCAGCTCGACGAGGGCGGACCCTCCAAGGGGGCGGAGACAAGCGAAAACGACAGACTAGGCAGCGAATCGAAAAGCAGGATCGGTCGGCGGCGATCTGTTGGCCCAATGGGAGCCGCGGAGGGCCTGTCCGAGTGGAGGAAGTGCGGGGACGGCACTGGGCGTTGTCTTTGCCTGACGAGAGTGTTGGCGTGCTGGCTTGTCCGGTCTGGTGGCGCCATTATTGTCTTTCTAAAGATCATCGGCAAAGCACTTCGCCGGTATCATCAGCGACGAGGACGAAGAGGTAGCAGCGGCTTTTGCTCTGTGAGCGGTTCTTCTTCCCTTCCCCCTCCTCCCTCTCCCTGAGCCGAGGACCGGTGTGCGGTGCCCGGGCGCGCGGCAGGGTGCTGCTGCTGTGAGTGGGTGCAGGGACGGGGGACGGACGGGGCCTCTCTGGGTTGTGGCGCTCTTTACTGCACCATCCCCTAAACTTGTTCTGAGCCGCACCCCCACCCCTCCGGCTGCCGCGGGTGTACTGGGTTTGCTGGTATTGTTCCGGCTTGCCTCGTATCCCACCCCCCACCGTGTCGTGTGCGCGCGTAGAGAAGGACGTCCGATGGTAGCGCACTTGGTGTCAGCCGCAGACGTTTGCCGCATTATGTCCCTTTGGTGCTGCAAGTCGTGCAAAGTTTGCTACCTCTTATAGAATGATAGTTTTGAAAGTTTGTTTTAGGCACATTCAATCAATCTCCTCGGGGATTCCGCGTGTGTGTGTGTGAACCAGTGAATGTCTGAGTAATGACCGTAATGAGTTGAGTTTGCATAGGAAAAATGCAGGTCTCGATGTGCCTCGTAATAGCATCAAAAAGATTTCACAGCTCTGCTGTCCTGGGCTTTGGTTCTGAACTCCAAATTGGACTAGGCAAGGGATATCAGGTTTTTCTGGTTTTTCTTTTTAAAAAAAACAATTGAGAAACGGGTCATTCTGCAGACTTGAAAAGCTTCCCAGATCTTGTTTCTGGGGGGAAGTGGGACCGTAATAACAGCATGCTTGCAATGGTCACGGATGCTGCTGCTGGGAACGAGAGTGAGCTGCTTAGACTGGGGGGAAAACAATGCAGCCGTTGCCTATACAATGTTAACTTTAACTTAGTATCTAATATAATTTAGTTATTAAAATGCTGAAAGTTAACAGTTCGGCATGCCTTCTGCTTTTAAAGGCAGAGCTTGCATGTAGTATAGAAGACAGACTCGTCCTATGCACTTGCAGGTTTCCTGTCATTATGCGTGTGTTCGATACTTGAGCTCCCTGTCCTGTGGGAAATGAATGGCCGCTGCTCTTTCACTTCACTAAACTCTTTGCTAATTCAGTTATTTGTCTCCTGCCTCTGCATGAACCATATCCAATAGAAAAACTTCTTAGGATTAAAACATACTAGAGGTTGCTAATCAAAAGTAGTGGCTCATCTCTTGCCTCCATCATCTTGCATGCTGAATCCCATTTTTGGAACAGGGTCTGTAAATATATTGTATTTTGGGTATAGAAATCATTACTATTGCACAAGAAAAATCAATGTTCTGGCTTGTGTTTGGGGTATTTGGTAATCTGCTTCTGTAGGAGTTCAGTGGGGCAGGTTGATTTGCTTAAGATGTTACCTTTCTCTGAAACCGGTTATGTTTCAACTGTTTACTCTTCCTCCAGTGACTCATGTTCCATGATCTTTCACCCCATGCTGGGATGCTTTTCCTAGTCATGCCTAAGGAGCCAGTTATCAGGTTGTCTGAAGCAGAAGACTCTGGTAAATCTGTAAGTATTTTGGAAGCTTTCTGTATGCTAAACTGTACCTGTAGATAGTTCCTCATTATCTAGACTCTCTCATCTCCCCTTTCCCTCTTCATAGGACACGGTAGTCTCCTTTCAGTTTTGTGGTGCTATAATCTTTTGCCTCTAGCTTGTAATGGAGTTGAGCTTTTTGACTAAAAGCATTAATATAAAGCAGTGCTCATCCCTGGGTATGTATTTCTGGTGTAAAATGCAGTGGTTTTTTTTTGGAGTGCAGTCTGGTGCCTATTGTCATGGTTTAGAGTAAGAGTAGTAGTACTTCTAACATGGAGAAGAGGGCTTGGGGTTTTTGGCAGGTCAGGGGCAAGGAAGGACAAAGATGGTTGACAGGTGTTGGATGCTTTGCTTTTGGCTATGAAAGTCAAGTTCAAAGACTTTGTAAACCCATGCAAAAGGCAGCGTAAAGTTTCTTTTCCACCAGTGTTGGTTATGTTGCCTGAAGACACAATGGGGGCTTTAACCCAGAGACAAAGTCAGCTTCTGTGGCTGTTTTGTAGCTTGTTGCTGCCTGTCTTGAAAAAAATAGCCTAGCTCTCTTTTCCCCCTATAGCATGCATAATTGGTCTTTGTAGCTTTGCTTGGAAAGTGTTGGTTGCGGACAGTTGGACCGACATTAATTTGAAGTGCAATGGTTGAATTGCTAGGAATTGGCTAGGTGCTTTCTCTGGGTGATTCTCTGCTCACTCCTTCCCTTCCTTCCCTCTCCCCTATTTGTGTGTTCCTTTTTCATTTTTATTTTACTTATTTATGAGTTTGTACTTCCTTCTCCAGCTTCTTGGGCATGTAATGATTGTTGGCAAGATGTGTGTTGCTCACCTGGGCCTGACCAATGGATTCCGGATGGTTGTGGATGAAGGGCCCGAGGGTGGGCAGTCTGTCTATCGCATACATCTACCTGTTCTGGGTGGCCATCTGTTGGGCTGGCCGCCTGGCTAAGATTTTGGCACCACGAGAGTTGCTGCACATGTACAAATTGCCACTGAATGGATTTCGTCTCTTGCCCATCAGTCTAGCCGCTGTCAATGTTTAATTCTTTGTGCCGTGTGTCTGTGGAAGGTAATAAAAGCTTTGAGCAGCAGTTGCACAATAAAGATTTGTCATGGGGATATCACCTCCGTGTTGCGTGTCTTACTGAGGGGAAGTAGTTCTGCAAGGTCAAATGCTGACTCCCTGAAATGCAAGTATGTGGAATGTTTCAGCCAGATAACAGCATTCCATTGATAGTGATTTGCCTGTTAATTTGAAGCCCCTGTGTCCCTGGAAGCACTTAGCAGTCTCCTGAGTCTGGTAGGTAGCAGTCTTAGCTCTTTGGCGGTTTTGGCAGTACGTTTTGCCTTTCATCCTACATTGCCAAAAATTTCCTTCAAACTGGAGAGAGCCAAGGGTTATGAAACTGCTTCACTGGAGAATCATAGGATCCTAGAGCAGCCCATGTGTGAAGGGACCTCAAAAGATCTTCTGGTGCAGCCTTTTGTGGGAAAGGGAGCCTAGATGAGATTATTTAGCACCTTGTCCAATCACATCTTGAAAGCCTCCAGCAATGGGGACTGGTACAACCTCTGCCTATTGTTCCTTATCTTCTCCACGTGGCTCTGTGTGAAGAGATTCTCCATCCTCTCTATCTTCCCTTTAAGTACTAGAATACTGTGATGAGGCTCCCACTGAGCCTAGGCAGGTGCCTAATGTTTTGAAATTAATTCCTTTGTCTTTTCTAGTCTTCATGCAGCCCCTTGCTGCTTTTAGGTGTTCCTCTACAGCTTTCCAGTCATGGAAGTTTTCCCAAGCAAAGTTATCTGATAACTTGGAATTATTCCCTGCTTCTGTAAGTAGTCAGTGCTATTGCTTGCCAGCCTGCTGACTAAACCAACTTGTTGAGAATGAGTGTTTTAGGTTGCGTAAAGAATTGCCGGCAAAGGTATTGACAAAAGCAGGTTTAATATAAAAGTGAAAGTGTCACAAAGTTCTTTGGCAAGGTTTACTCTACTTCTTACCAGATGGTCAAAGCACTAAGAGAAAAAGCAAACTAAAATCTAAAATCAATCAATCTAAAACTAAAATAAAATCAAAAATTGTCTATGTTGAGGCTTGGTGGGGGGATGGAAGAGTGTGGATAAAAAAGAATAAGGAGGACCCTCCGCTTGAGTCTTCTCCATGTTGCTCCTCATGAAGAAGAGAGCCTCTGTCCTCTCTGTAGCTGCCTTTTGAGAGCCAGAATGCTGTCATGATGTTCCTCCTGAGCCATGTATTTTCTAAGGGAGAAAAGACCCAACTCTTACAACCTTTCCTCACATTCTCTGGTCTTTTGATCATCTTTGTTGCCCTCCTTGGGACCTTCTTCCATCTGTCTGCATCTTTTTATTGAATTCTGGGGACCAGAACTGGACACAGCACTCCAGGTTCTGCCTGCAGGCATGGCCTCTGTGAGAAGAGGCCAGGGTCTGCCCTATGCTGGACACAGCTAGTTTCTGCCAGCTAAGCAACAGACTCCTTGAGGGCCGAATCTGAACAACTTGGCAAAGCTGGTGGCACCCCTGTGTAAGCATATTTAAGAAATGGCAAAATGCTGTCCAGGGCAGGTACTTCCCTGCTGCCCTTGGATCTGGAAGGTGGCTATGTCCTGAAGTAACTTTTTCATCCTATTTTGTCCCCTGTCCTGTTGAGGAGGGGCGATGAGAGAACAGCTGTTTGGGCCCCTGGCAGCCACCTGAGATCTGGCATCAGAAAGCCTAAAAGGCAGGTTCGTCCATGTAGAAGTAGAAGGAGGTTGGTGGTTTAGAGACTGATAAGTAACCGGGATAGGAACAGAACTTTTTGGAAGCAGCAAATTCCATCAATATCTGGGGATCCAGTCACTTTGAGAGGGGGAAGTTTCAATGGAAAAAGCCTTCTTTCTGAGCAATAAGCGGTTCTTGTGAGAAAAAGGATCTAGTCTCCATTTTTTTCTCACTTGCTAATAGAAGTGGCAAAGATCTGGAACTCTTGCATGCAAAGGGATGCCACTGAGTAGAGCCTATTGGGTGCTCTGTGTGTGTTGGATACCCAGGACCAGCTATAAAGAGGTCATGGAGGAGATATGAGGTTGGTCTGGCTAAACTTGATTAAGACAGGGTCTTCTTATAGAAGGCAATGCCTTGAGGATGTGAAGGGTAAAAGGATAATAAGTAATGCTGGTGATGTTGTTTCTGACCCTTTTGTTTGGAAGGATTGGGACTGAATGAAGAGCAGGTACCAATCTGTCTTCTATAACTGCAATTTCAGCAGCAAAGGACACCCAAAGCTGAGTATCAGGCCCCAATAATGCTGTATCAGGTGTGGCTGAGATGAAGTTCATTTCCCCATAGCAGTTCTCACAGTGCTGTGCTTTGCACTGGTAGCTAGAAAGGTGTTGATCACACCCCAGTGTTTTGGCTACTGCTGAGCAGTGTTGGCCCAGCATCAGTGCTGTCTCTCCAACAATTCTACCCCATCATCAGTAGGCTGGGGCTGGCAAGGTCTTGGGAGGAGATGCAACCAAAATAGCTGACCCAAATTGGCCCGAGGGATTTTTCATACTGTATGCCATCAGCTGTCATATAAAAGCTAAGTAAAGGAGGAGGAAGGGGAAGCATTTGTTATTTACAATGCTTGCCTTCTGTAGCAACTGCTACGCTTGCTGAAGGAAGCCCTGCTTCCCAGGAAGTGGACAGACAGCCATTGCTGGTGGGAACTAGACAATAATTTTTTTCCATGTCTGCATGTTTACATACAAACTTTCGCTTTTGCTTTAGTAAACTGCCTTATCTCAACCTGTGAGTTGTTTTTCATCTTATTTTCTCTCTCCTGTCCAACTGAGAAGGGGGAGTGATAAAGTTACTCAGTGGGTACCTGGCATCCAGCCAAGGTCAACCCACCACAGATGTTTTCGATGGTCTCCTGGTGTTGCAGAACAGTCAGAGATCATTTTGACAAATCTTATCAAGTAGCTCATTTATTGAATTCCGGTCCTACTTGTTGAGCATTTGCCTGGACCAAATTTCATATAGTTCAAACAGGGGAAGAGGAGAAGCACATCTGTGACACCAGCTTTCCCCTAGCAATGACCCCAGAGCTCTGAAGGCAGTAGTCAAGGACACGGAGGTCCAGGGGGTGTTCTCCTTAATTCTGCCACTGAGAGGAAAGGGCAAGAGGAGGAGGGCACTGATCATGTGTGTCAATAATTGGCTGCAGAGCTGGTGCTGGCAACAGGGTTTTGGGTTCTATGAGCATGGGACCCTGTGGATCAGCATCTGCTTGGGAGAGAGGGGCTCCTCCTCACTAAGCAAGTCAAAGGTGTTTTTGCCAGAAGGATATCTGACCTCATTAGGAGGGCTTTAAGAATGAGGGCAAGGGCAGGGAGAGGAAGAGAGTAACCAGCTGCCTTGTGAGGGAGTGACAGACTGGGTCAATGAGCAAAGGGCAGGGCAAGAGCTCTGGTACCTTGAAGTCCCCTCTTAGGGCCCAAAGGCAGCAGTCAATGTCATAGCTGCAAGTGTACCCAGTGGGAAGATTTCCTTAGACAAGTAAGTGTGTTAAGAGGAGCTTGACAGGCAACGTGGTGTAAGGCCCCAAAAAATGTTGTTGACAAGACTTAAAAGGGCTTATGGTTTTTCATGGACTCTGAGTTAGATGCATGGCAGAAATATCAACAAAATATTCTCAAGAGGTCAAAACAACAACAGTCTTTACTGGCAACTTCAGACAATCAGAGAACTTTGGAAAAAGTTTAAAGCAACTTTCAATCAACATAAAACATTTCACAAAGCATTAACTTAGCCCATTTAATTTAGCAAACTCCAAGCCCATCTGATTTTAAGTTACTCAAAACTCTGAGAACAGGGAATTAGAAGAAGAAAGAGAAAAAATATAGAAAAGAACAAATA
Source organism: Taeniopygia guttata (assembly GCF_048771995.1). Classification (NCBI taxonomy): domain Eukaryota; kingdom Metazoa; phylum Chordata; class Aves; order Passeriformes; family Estrildidae; genus Taeniopygia; species Taeniopygia guttata. The sequence continues at coordinate 17,534,329 of NC_133064.1, forward strand.
TAGCTACCACTCCTGGTTCCAGTGGTGTCGCTGGTTGGTTGGAAACATGTGGATGCCAGCCTGGTCAGGGAGAGAGAAACAGTAATCATTTGTCACAGTGGCTTGTGAGAATTTTTAGGGAGCTGTAGGAATGTGATAACTTGTTAATCTAAATAATATGCAGGTGGTGTTTTTCCACTTTGCTTTTCTGTTCTTCTCAAGAACAGTGTGTGGAAAAGATGTTTTTATTAATTAACCAATCAAATAGAATGTGTCGTGTCAGTCTATTTAAGCCAAAGTTTCCCTTTCATTAAAGCCTTCTTTTATTCCTTTTCACGTGGTCTCCTCGTCTGCTCTTGTGTCATTCTTGGGCCAATGATGACAGAAACATACCCTGTAAACCATGCCACTGCTTGAAACACTATCTTAAGCCTTGAAAGGCACTTTTTTTTTTTTGTGACATGGTACTCCAGAAAAAATGGAATCAGACATTGGGAATCATTTTCAAAATAACTTCATAAACTCTTGGGCAAGGAAACATGCAATGAGTGGATATATCACCCACGAGCCTCTGGAAAGATTGAGAGGTATGATGGACTGCTAAGGACTGTTAAAAGGGTTAGGTAATTGGGCATGGAAGCACTGGGTAGCAAATTTAGCAGAAGGTACTTGTCTGGTTAACACTAGAGGATCTACTAAGCACCCTGGTGTCATGGTTTGACGCTGGCACAATGCCAGCGCCCCATGAAAATATAATTTATTAATTAAATGCTGTGAAATGTGATTAAGGACAGAGCAAAGCAGGCCAAACTTAATAATAAAGGAAAAAACTTTATTATACTACTATTACTACTATTATAAAAGGAAAAGAAAGGAAGGAAAAAAAACACACAAAATTCGAAATGAAAACCTTTTAAAACATTTTTCTTCCTTCCACCTAACTCCACCAAACCCCAGCGAGACCCATTTGGATCTTTAATTAAGTTTTCACCCTTCAATATAATCAATACTAAGTCCATCGGGGAAGAGAGGAGTCTCCTTTGCAACCATAGACCCCCAGGAAACACAGCTGCCACCTTTGTGTTTCCAATGTCACACGTGGCACCGCCCAGACCGGCTAATGTGACACTCTCCTCTCCATGTCCCAGTGCTCTCACTACCGGGCATGGACAGAGACTGCTTATAGGGCCCCTTTAAGGATGCTTTGCTAAGGACCACCAGGAACAACAGTCCAGTATCACAATTTGGGACTAGAGTCCCCCCCATTTTCCCCTGGGGCCGAGGGTCTAAAAGACAGAGATCGCCTTCTCTTCTTCCTGAAGATGGAGGGCATCCTCACACCCTCCTCAGCTCTCTCTCTGTCCACTCCAAAACTGGTAGTTGCTGCAGAAGGTCTTTTGGTTCACCAATGCATCCCCCTAAAATGCAGTCCCTCTTGAAAGAAAGAGTGGTTCAGTCTATGGTAAATAAGCAGAGTCTAGCCAAAAAGCCACTCTATCATCTGCCCCCAACCTTCTTCTCTAAACATTTGAGGTTTCAAGCTGTCTCTCTTTTTTTTAAATTCAGGAGGAGTAATATTTCATAAAGCCTTCATTTCTCAGGAAGGGTTAAAAGTCCCAACTCCCAAGGATGGCTCGCTGCCCAGGCTCCAGCTCCCACAGCCCGGCTGGGCACCTTGCGGCCCCTCCGCTCTTCTCTTTCCCTGCGGCGAACTGCTGATAAAACCACCGAGTCTCTTTTTTCTCTCTTGGGAGAGAGAGAGACTCTGGGGGGGGAAACGGAGACATCTCAGATTTCTCCACCCTTCCATCTGCAGGAGCTGACCCAGCCGGTTCCGATCCTTTACCTCCTGGCTTACCTCTGCAGGCCGCATGGCTCCCCTCCCCCACCCAGCCCGGGCTGGGCAGGGGAGAGGTCCGTCCCATGCGGTGACCGGAACCAAAGAAGAACGAGTCCTCCTGGGAATTCCGCTTTTAACTCCTCTGTGTTCTCAGAAGCGTGTCCACCTTCAATTGGTCACCTCAAGTGTCAGTATCTAAACCTGACCCCTGACTGGATGAACCTCTTCCTTCTAAAAAATTCTCTTCCCGTGTCAAACCATGACACCTGGTCCTGCCTAAACAAAACCAATACTAGTGTGGGAGGAGATAAGATCCCAGTAAGGGAAGTGTCTAGGGAAGTCATTGTGGATTTCTTCTCACACTGGAAAGGCAAAGCCATTCATTGGGTTGTCTTTGCCCTAGGACCTAGACATAGTTGGTGGGTAATGCAGAACCATGGGGAGACCCGGTGTGTGCCTCAAGGAGATTTAACCTTGGGGGAAAAAATAATCTGTGGTGTAAGTTGTATGTTGCAGGAATGACATGAATTGATGAAGAATGAATTTTGCAAGGAGAGTGTGATGATAACCTGAACCGGGGCAGTGTCAATGCCCATTGATCAGGTATACTGTTTATCCTGTCCCGACTACCCATCCTGATGGAATAGAGCCAAAGTCATGGGTCTGGAAGGGTGAAGGATGCCCATGAAATTGGAAAATAATATGTATTTGTGAATAGACGGGTGGATAGTAGTTAATGAAAATATATGTTTGATATAGAGATGGTTTAAAGATGTAGTTTAAGTTCTATGTGTAGGTAAGAAGGGATTGCTGTAATGAGAAATAAATACAATGGAACAGTTGGAAGATATATAAATGGTGGTATCTGAAACACGGATGAAAAATCAAACCCCACAAATCCTGTAAGGAGTTGTAGAGACGGTATGTTTATTTCAGGGCTGGATGCATGCTCACCCCTGAGAACTCCCAATCCCTTTTTATTTCTCCTTACTAGTTTACATATGCATAGAGTTTCACAATAGGTTCATGCATCTTCATTCTACTGATTTCGTGTTACACTTGCAGCTAGTTACCCTTGTAGGCAGTTTTTTATCAAAGTACAGAAAGAACTCCTGGGTCACCCTGCCCTGTCTGTTTCAAAGTTCGAAGAGCATCTCTTATCTCTTCAGCTTGGAAATTTCCATTCTTTCTCCTCAGCTGGGGCAGTTTTACTAGTGCTGCAGAGCTACCAGACTAAACAGCATATTTTACATATGCTAGCAAGCTACTAATAATTAAAAGTGGCACATTTCACCTAAATCCAAATGGATTTCTACCCTGTTGAATTGTCGAGAGTTTAGCTGAAGAATGGCTGCGCAGCAAGGGACACAAAAGAGTTAAGTTGATGAAAGTGTGAAAATATGTGACTTGTAGCATGAAAACTATGCCCTTGAGAAACAGATGTCTCCTAACAACCTTGAGAAACAGATATCTCCTTACAACCTTGAGCATACAGGTGTCTCGGTAAAGATGAAATATTGCTTAGTATGCAGAAAAATAATCAAGTATAAAGAAACAGTAACTGCAAGGCTTATCGCAAAGAGATATATGTGTTAATAGAAAGGTAACCAATCCTGAGCTTTGCTTTTGCAATATGTATGAACTAATTAGTGCTTGTATAAAGAAACTGTAATCGACTCCAATAAACTGAGACTTGTTGATCATAATAGCATGAAGCTTGTTTCCCGTGACACGCTCACCAACATCTGGCGCCCGAACAGATGGGACCCCCCCGCCTGGATCTGTGAGACGTTGCGTTGAGTTCGGGTCCCGCAGCTAGACGGACGGCGATTAAGCTCCACTACCTGGAGCCGCGCCCTGAGTGACCGCAACGGCGGGCTCAGCCGATACGTGCTGCCGAAGCCTAGAGGGTCTGCAACAGCGCTGACGTGAGTAATGAATAAGGCAAGCAGCATATAACCCTTTCACCTCCTTTTTCAGACGGAGGCAATTTAAAGGGCTTGATTTAGATAGGTATCTCCAGGCTTCCGTACAGCTTCTCTTTCATATTCTCTCAAAGAGAGCTGAAATGTTAAAGAAGCCGATTTGGAACAGTTGGTTCTGTGGGCAAGAAACAAAGGCAAGCTGCAAATGCCTTCGCTGATTTTTAGTAAAGTCGAATCGCAAGAGCTGGAGCAGCTGCTTTGGGACGCAGTGATAGAGGGCAGAAAAGACAAGAAAATAGTGCTGGAGCTTAGAAACAAGATACAAAGGCAAGAAAAAGTTACAGAAAGCCCTTCCTCGTCCCTTGTGGAACGGGTTGGCAGAACTAAGGCAACGGACTGTGGCGGAGAGCAGCAGGGTGCGGCGGTGAGCACCGGCCAGCCGCCCGGGCGGACCGCAGAAGCGGCAGCGCGAAGTGGCAGCGCGGAGTGGCAGGCAGAGCAGGGCAGGCAGAGCGGGGCCAGGCAGAGCGGGACCGGCCAGCACCGAGCCTGAGGCAGCCCCGGGGCGGAGCAGACTTCGGCCGAGAGACAGAAGGCTCCTTGTTGCTGAGCAACAGCGCGAGGAGGGAGATGGGCGTTCCCGGGGGCTCGGCCGCGCTGGAGTCGGAGCAGGCGGGGCGCAACCGCATCAGGGGCGTCTCCTCTCCCATCCCCACAGTGACGCAGCAAGGACGGGAGCGAGACGGCGCCGCCCCCTCATCTCCCCATAGCACCCAGCAATGGCGGCGGAGACGCTGCACAGCCTGGTTGCCACGGCAGCAACAACGCCGAGAGCAGCAGCGCCACCGATGGCGAGATGGCAACACTACAGCAAAAATTTCAACAGCATTTTTCCAATTCCTTGCAAAAGTCAGAAGACGCAATGAAAAAGTATAGCAGTACCGATTGTTTCCCAAGATACCAAGAGAGATAGACATTATGCAAATCAATGTTATTTCAAATACGATATAGATGAAAATCACTGTATAAAAATAGAAATGTTAATAATGATTTAATTGCCAAAAATGTCTCTGAAAACAAAGATTTGAGAAAAGTCAGTCAGATGGAATGTTGGTATTAAGTTCACAATTTCTGTTTTTGAGTTTTTATAAATAATAATATAAGTAATTATAATTTTTGAGTTTTATAGATAATAAGATAAATTATAATTGTCAAGTTTTTGTAGGTAATGATAAGTAATGATTGTTACTAATGTTATATGAATGCTTTGAAAAGATTGTCTTAAACTGTTTTAAACATTTCTTGTTGATAGGCTAATCATATAATGTAAGTTGTCTGATTTTTGTGATAAGAATTATTATTAAAATGTTAAGGTATTAAGGTGTTGTTTTAATATTTACAGTCAGTTTTCATATGTTTTATTGTCTTTTTAGGTGATTGATTACAAGATGTATATTTTCAGGATCCTATGTTTTTAATTTTTTAACTACTCATGTGATTTGTCTAATCTTCTATGCAGCTGCAATTCATCTTCTTTTTAAAATTTATTGTCCAAGTTTTAGTTCAAGATTTCAAACTTCAAATTTTTAGATCTCTAAAGAAAAAGTTTGTTGTTTTTAGAGAATTTTTGTCCTGAATGAAATTTTGGACAGGTTCAATTTTTTGAGGGTTTAATAAATTTTTAATAATAAGGTTTTCTACTTATAACAGTTATTTCTAAGACTTTCATTTTATAATGTGTTAATACATATCCTCCAATTAGAGTTTGAGCTCTGGCCAAGCTCTGGCTCTACGTGGATGGTGTGATTGACCCAGGTGTTTTCTGCATGAAAAAGTATTCAAGTCCTTTTGGCTTGACAATTTGACCATATAGGACAGCTGAGCCTCAAAGAGAGTTTTGGAGAGACATGATCCGGACATGTTTTATCCAAATCTCTGTTGTTTTAAGGTTTGTCAGCTGCTGCAGACTCTGGGATGACAATTTGATAGTGTAGCACTTAGTAACTGTGATTTTATATGTAAAATTAATTGTGTATTATCTAATTGATTTTTATTTGTTGTTAGTTTCTTTACTATATGCATTGTTTTGTTTTTAATGTTTTTTCATGTTTATAACAAAGATGTTGATTATCTCCATTTCTTCATGCAAGTTTTAGGGAACAGAATTGAGAGAGGACCCTCCAGTCCCTGTGGGGGGTGTTAGGTTTGTTTGTGTTTTAACAGGTGCAGAATCTAGATGGATTTCAGTGAAGAATGTGGAACTTATCAATTGCAAGAGGGCACTGATCTCTCCACAAGTGAATCAGAAGATGCACAGCAAAAGTGGATTGTGCAAAAATTTGAGTTTCACCCACAGAAGATCATGGGCTTTGAGTTTTTTTTTTTTATTTTATAAGTGTGTTTTTAATGATGTTATAGAATTTTTTGCTAAGTTTTAGTAAGTTTTAATAATGCCTGTGATTTTTCCATTCATTTTGCCATTGTCTTTCAATGGCAAAAGAAAAAGAGGGAGTCTCGTTAGGTCCCATGGCAAAGTTCAAAACATAGACCCGAGCTCAAATGAATTCAAATAGCACAAAGACATGAGTGCGAAAAATTTAAAGGAATGTGCTGTATGAATTTGAAAAATAGTTCCGAATCTATTCATAAGAAAATTCAGCGTTTGCAACAACATGTTCAGGTATTACAGAGGGATAATACATTTTTTAAATTATCATTTAAATCATGGGAAATTACGAGTTAGCTTAAACACCTTTTGCAGCTTATAATAATAAGATTGTTAGTTATAGTAATTTTAATGCTTGTATTGCCGTGTGTATTTCAGTGCTTGCAAAGAACTTTAATGTCAATTATAGAACAAAAATGGAACACATCCTTGCTTGCTTATACAGAAAACAGGGGAAATGTCGAGAGTTTAGCTGAAGAATGGCTGCGCAGCAAGGGACACAAAAGAGTTAAGTTGATGAAAGTGTGAAAATATGTAACTTGTAGCATGAAAACTATGCCCTTGAGAAACAGATGTCTCCTAACAACCTTGAGAAACAGATATCTCCTTACAACCTTGAGCATACAGGTGTCTCGGTAAAGATGAAATATTGCTTAGTATGCAGAAAAATAATCAAGTATAAAGAAACAGTAACTGCAAGGCTTATCGCAAAGAGATATATGTGTTAATAGAAAGGTAACCAATCCTGAGCTTTGCTTTTGCAATATGTATGAACTAATTAGTGCTTGTATAAAGAAACTGTAATCGACTCCAATAAACTGAGACTTGTTGATCATGATAGCATGAAGCTTGTTTCCCGCGACACGCTCACCAACATTGAATTTTCACTCTATTTCAGATATGAGCATGATGGAAATGGTATGGAATAAGGAGTGGAGATTGTATTGGGTCTGACTGAGCTGGAGTTAATTTTCTCATAGCACCCTCACAGTGCTGTGCTTTGCATTGGTAGCTAGAAAGGTGTTCTAACCCACCAGTGTTTTGACTACTGCTGAGCAGTGCTGTCTCTTTAACATTCCCCTCCCCCATCAAGGGTCTGGGAGTGGGCAAGATCCTGGAAAAGGAACACATATCTCTCTCTTTGTGCAGCTATGAGCCCAGCTTCCACCGATATGGTTGCCAAACAATTTTCCTTATTAGAGATTTTTTTCAATTTCTTAACTCAAAGATCTGATTTTCTCTGCAACTAACTGAAGATTGTGCCAGATTTCCTCAGCCCACATCTCTCTGTTTAGGGCTAGACAAGCTTTATAAGCTTTTAGCAGCTCTATCAGTGGAGGGAAGTCCAGATCAATTTTTACCCTGGTGCTGGAAAAGATACCAAGTTTAACATTTTTTATATAACTTTAGTCAGGGGTTTTGTTTACCTTTTTCTGGGGGAAAGGAATTTCAAGTTTCTTTTCAGGGTACTGTTTAATTACTCAGGGCATGATGAGCTTAACATCTCAACACACTGGGAGTAGCACAGAAGAGACACAAAAGATAACAACCATTAACGACCAGCAACTCTGAACATCATCCCTGGCATGGTCTGAGACACTGGTCTGGAAAAGACTGATAAGACAACCAAGGAATGAGGACCAAATTAGCATTGGAGGTGAAGAAATCTGTAACCAATAGGAAACTAAATACTAAGAACTGTGCAACTTGGGACCAATGAACATTGAATGAATTAATTTCTATGGGTTTTGACTGTATAAAGTATGTGAAAAATCTAGTAAAATTCATATGTGATGGAAAGATTTTCTCTGCACAACCTGGCCAATGTGTGGATTAAATTATTTCTGTTGCACATCCTGGTCAGAACAACATTGTGACCAGAATAAAGTAATGCCTTGATTCTCTAACACTAAAAATGTTGTTGGAGAGTTTTTGTTTTTCCCGCAGTTTTGATCACACTGGTTTCTATGACCTTTCTTCCAGAAAATATTGTTTTTGACCAAAATTCAGTTTCTCCTTTATTCTGCCACTAGCAGTTTTCTCTGTATAAAACACCTCCTCGTCACCTCAAGATTACCCTGCTTGCTGTGCCAATAAAATGCAAGGCCCCAAAACCCACTCGATGAGACACTTAAAAGACTTTACTTTTTTATTTACCCTGAGTTAAACACAGCAGAAATACCAACAAGATGTTCTCAAGTGGTCAAAATAACAAACACTTTACTAAGAACTTCAGAAAATCAGAGAACTTTGACAGAAGTTTAAAGCAACATCCCATTAACATAAAACATTTCACAAAGCATTAACTTAGCCCATTCAACTTAGCAAACTCCAAGTCCATCCAATTTTGAGTTACTCAAAACTGTGAGAAGTGGGAATTAGAACAAGAAGAAGAAAGGGAAAGATAGAAAATATATAGAAAATAACAAATTTAGCTACCACTCCTGCTTCCAGCAGTGTCTCAGCTGATAGAAATTTGAAGAGGAGGTAGGGTCAAGACATGTGCTTGCTTCATGTCCTTGCTTAACTATCTGTATTGGGTCTGGCTGAGCTGGAGTTCATTATCTCATAGCACCCTCACAGTGCTGTGCTTTGCATTGGTAGCTAGAAAGGTGTTAACACACCAGTGTTTTGGCTACTGCTGAGCAGCATTAGCACAGCATCAGAGCTCTCTCTGACATTCCTCTCCCCTTCCCCTCCCCCCCCCCCCCATCAAGGTTCTGGGAGTGGGCAAGATCCTGGCAGGGGACACAACCAGGCCAGCTGACTCAAATTAACCAAAGGGGTGTTCCATACGATATGATGTCAGCTCAGATATAAAAGCAAAGCAAGGGAAGAAGAATGGGGGCATTTGTTTTACAATGTTTTCCTTCCTGGAGCAACTGCTATGCATGGTGAAGCCGTGCTTCCTGGGAAGTATCTGAACATCACTCGCCAAATGGTATGAAAGAAACTTATCCAACAGCAATTTGATGCAAATAGACACTTCTTTATTGAGGGTGCAGGGGGCATGGGGGAATTGCTTCCTCCAAAATGTGTCCTGCTTAACAAACAAAACCCATCCCTTTTATATACTTTTTCTGCTAAATCATCATTACATAATTTCTTTTACATACTATGCACACTATGCCTGCTCTTAAATTTAACCTTTATTTTGATTGCTTTCAATAGTTATATAACTTCATCAATATTCGTATCCTAAGAACAATAACTGGCTATTTTTACTGAGGTCTACTGATTGGAATCCTTGATATTAAAATCAAGATGGGAAGGGTAGTGGGTATACAAGCAGCATAACAGCTGAGCATGATGTTTTCCATAGTTTCTTGACCAAAACATAAAAGCCCAGTGTCCTGGTTCAGGGTAAATTTGGGGAAAGAACCCCCAAAAGGGTTCCTTTAGGAAAGCAGATTCAATTGGCCCCTCCCCCCAACCAGTTTGGGAAAGATACCTCTTTGGAGAAAAGTGGAAAAAACCTGTTTATTAAACAGGCAAACTTAAAACAATATTAAACAATAAAACTTCTTGCCACTCGGAGAGAGACAAACTCAGAAAAATCCCCCCGGGCTGCAGCTCGGCTCACTCAGTCTGTGATCAGTCCCTCCGGTGCTGGAAATGCCACGGCCCAGGCCTGGCCCGCTGGGCCACAGATGCAAGCTGCTGCTGCTCTTCTGGTGTTCAGTCCAGAGCAGGTCCAAAGAAAGGGGAAAAACCACAGTCCAGGGAACTTCTTTGCCTCAGCTAGCTAAAACTAACTAGAAAAAAGCAAAGGAGACGTCTGTCTTGCTGTCTGTCCATCCGCAGACGACACAGTCCAGGAGCAGGAACATGGAGGAGGGAGTGCAGTTCTTGAAAACAAACTCTGCGCTTCTTCCCCCCGCCCTTTCACTCTTGGAACAAGTCTTAAAGGTGTAGAACTTATTATTCAACATAAACAGGGCAGACGATTGGGGATAAAGGCATCATACAGTCAGCCCAGGACACCCAGTAACTTCTTGGTGAGATTTCTATGCTTACACATTCCAGACACAGCACTGCTGATATTTCTACACCTTATACTTAACAATTTTCTACTTTTAATCATAGCTAACCCTGTTGTATTATTTAATTGATTATTTGATCAAAATATTCATAACAAACTATTGTAAATGCAGATGAACCCAGCGGAAAGAAATGATGATGTCTGACTCTGATAGTAAAAGGGTTTTAAAATCATGGGGATTTAGGGTTAACAGGAAAATAAGCTTAGTAGGCCCTGGAAAAATAAATACCTTAAGCACATGAAGAACTAGTACTTGCTAGAACTGCACTATGTAGCTAGTACATGATAAATGATATAACTGTTAGATGTGACGATTGTTTAGTAATTGAATATAATTACTGTTTAATCAGAAAGAATACTCATGAGAAACGGTGGTCATGGACCTAAGAAAGATCACGAAAAACTCATGTCAGTGTATACAATAGAACAATATAAGTTTAATAATTAAAGTGTAAGTTATATAATGATAGAATATAAAATACGTTCAGCTCGAAATCCATGTTGGAGTCAGATTTGGGTTTGTACCCCGACTCCCAGAGCTCTTAATAAAAGCACCTGCATATAATCATATCCCGTGATTATGTGTGTTTCTGAACGCTAACATTTTGCCGAACACAGATTGGGACCCTGCGAGCGCTGCTGAGGACCCCACGACCCGATCACGCTCCAGCCGGCACCGAGGGATTCTCAGGGAGCCCATCGGCGCCGTGACCCTCCGCCACTCACAACGTCCCCTGGAGAGAGGTAAGGTGCTTTTAATTTGGTGTGGAACCTGCCGATAAGACACGGCGAAAGCTACGCTCGGTTGGGTTAAAGAATTCCTGTGGTATTGCCTAGGCACCCGTCCGTTAGACATCGTGAAAGCGTTGCGGGTTCGGAATTCTGTGGTGTCTTGTAGCTGTAATATGGAGAAGCTTAAAGGTCTCTTGGGCAGCAATGCCCCCATACCACGTTCTTCTCCTTTAGGGGTGCTTATTAGCACATTGGAAACAAGGTAATTTTGGGCAAGACTTACATAGGGGTAAGTTAATTGATTACTGTAATACATGGTGGCCAGAATATGTCTTGCAAGGTGGTGAAAAATGGCCACCGAATGGAACATTGCAACATAACACTATTTTGCAATTGATGTTGTTTTGTATATGCGAAGGAAAATGGGATGAGGTTCCGTATATTGATTTGTTTTTCTACTTGCAAGATAAGCCAGAATGGCAGGTTGAATGTGGATTGATGGTAGTTAAGGCATCTACAAGTGATAAGTGTGAGGTTTGTGTGAAGGAGAAACGTTGTTTAGAACATTTTGCATTGAAAGAAAGTCTGAGTTGGAGGAGTGATACAGATGTTGATTTACAGGTAGCCCCCACAAGACCAAGAGAACCTAACCCTATCCTGCCTGCCCCTACCCCTACTTCATCACCTGCTTCAGCCGATCCTATTTTGCCTAGTCCTATTTCACCCACTCAAACCCTCTCTCCCTATCCTCCTCTTCCACCATCACCAGACCCCTCTTCCCCTGGAGATGATCTAAATTTAACTGTGGTACATAGAAGGGGGGAGGATGGAAGTAAAGGAGATAGCGATAGTGGAGATGAAAGTGAATCTGCAATACCGGTATCTCATAGGACTCGGAATCGGTCAAAGCCCGCCCCGGTCTTGGCCAGAAAAGATCTGGGTAGACAGAAGCGGACTGTGATTGCCCCCTTACGACAGGGAATAGGAGCGGAGGGGATGGTGTTTGTAAAGGTACCTTTTTCCTCTGCGGATTTAGTAATTTGGAAACAATCAGCTGGAACTTTTTGGGAAAATGCTGATAAAGTGGCAAGAGTGGTAAAAATGATTATGAAAACTCAGAATCCAGATTGGGATGATATACAAGTAATATTAGACACCCTAATGGATTCTACAGAGAAAGAGATGGTACTTAAAGCAGCCAAAGAAAGGGCAAGGGAGGATATCAGAAACAGGCTTGTAATGGGAACCCTAGATGATAATTTTCCAACCGAGGATACAGGGTGGTATCCTAATGCACCTGGGCATATGCAGAAGCTGAAGAAATATCAGGAGTGGGTCCAGATGGGCGTTCAAAATGCTGTACCTAAGACTATAAACTGGTCTAAATTGTATGAGATAAGGCAGGAGAAGAAAGAATCCCCTACTGTGTTTTTGGAAAGGCTTAAGGAGGCAGCAAGAAAATACACAGATCTCCAAACAGATACACCACAAGCAAAGATTCAGCTCGCTCTCATTTTCCAGGGGCAGTCACAGGATGACATTAGGAGAAAACTGCAAAAACAAGAAGGGGAAGAATTAAGAAATCTGGACAAATTGCTTGAAGTAGCTTGGAAAGTATATAATAATAGGGAAAAGGAAATAAGTAAAAGGCAACAGCAAAACCTCTTGGCAGTAATACAAGGGAAAGGAAACCCAGGCATCAGAGGGAGGGGCAGGGGGGGCTGTGGACAGGGGAGGGGAGGTGGACTTGGCAGAGGACATGGGGGAACTGCTGTGCCAAAATTAGGATTTAACCAGTGCGCTTTTTGCCTGCAAGAAGGTCACTGGATGAACGAGTGTCCAAACCGGTTTTACCAAGGCAAGCAGCCAAGCCAAGATCAAGATATTGCAAAATTAATGGTGGTGGGACAATACAGCAGCTGTCTAGAAAATAGCAAGGAACCTTTTGTGACAATAAAGCTAGGTGATAGAGCAGTAAAATTCCTGGTGGATACAGGGGCCACGTATCCTTTACTGAATGATTTGCAGGGACAAATTGGGGACAAACAAACAACAATAGTCGGGGCAACAGGGAAGGAGGAAAATCAGCCATTCCTACAACCCTTAGAACTGTGTTTTGGAAATAAGGTCCTGACGCATGAATTCCTGTATGTGCCTGAGTGTCCAATTCCCCTTTTAGGTAGAGATTTATTGGCAAAACTTGATGCGGTGATAACCTTTGAGAATGGGGAACTTTTAATGAAAATACCTGAATCAAAGACAGGACAAATTTTAATGATTAAAGAAAAACCAGCTCCCTCTATTCCTAGGGAAGTAGAAGATGCAGTAATTCCTTCAGTATGGGAAACAGATATACCTGGGAAATCTAAATTAGCACAGCCAATACATGTTGAATTAAAGGAAGGGGCAAAAGCAGTACAGGTTAAACAGTATCCTATAAAACCAGAAGCACAGCAGGGAATGGTAAAAATTATTGATAAATTCTTGAAATACCAAATTTTAGAAGAATGTGAATCAGAATATAATACACCTATATTTCCAGTGAGGAAACCCAATGGTGAGTATAGGCTAGTGCAGGATTTGAGAGCAATAAATGAAATAACTAAGGACATTTATCCAGTGGTTGCCAATCCCTACACATTGTTTACATCAGTGAAAGAGACATATAAATGGTTTACAGTAATTGATCTAAAAGATGCCTTTTTCTGCATACCCCTTCACAAAGAAAGTAAGAACCTGTTTGCCTTTGAGTGGGAAAATCCAGGAAATGGAAGAAAGACCTAGCTCACCTGGACACGGCTCCCACAAGGATTCAAGAACAGTCCCACCCTGTTCGGAAACCAACTGGCGAAGGAGCTGGAGACCTGGACGACAAGAGGGCAAGTACTGAGAGAACAATACCTGCTGCTACAGTATGTAAACGATATACTGATAGCCACAGAGGAGAAAGCAACCTGCATAAAGGTAACAATCGAGATTTTAAATTCATTGGGAATGGCAGGATATAAGTTATCTAAAGAAAAAACACAAATTGCCCAACAGACTGTGATTTACCTGGGATGTGAAATTTCACAAGGGCAGCAAAAACTGGGTACTAACCATATTCAAGCTATTTGTGCCATTCCAGAGCCCCAGAATCTACATGAGCTGCGAGTCTTCCTTGGGATGACAGGGTGGTGCCGCCTGTGGATCATGGACTATGGACTAATTGCAAAACCCCTGTATGAGGCCCAGAAGACGCAGCCATTTACCTGGGGCAAACCGCAGAAGGAGGCTCTCCTCAAACTAAAGGAGGCCTTGACAACTGCTCCTGCATTGGAGTTACCTGATTTGTCCAAAGATTTTCAGCTGTCTGTACATGAAAGGATGCGTCTGGCATTGGGTATCTTAACCCAACGTTTGGGAAGTTGGAAAAGGCCGGTGGGCTACTTTTCCAAACAACTTGACAACATCAGTGCTGGATGGCCTTCATGTCTGCCGGCAGTCGCAGCCACTGTGATCCTGATACAAGAAGCCAGGAAGCTCACCATGGGAAGGCACATAGATGTCTGTGTACCACATATGGTAACTACTGTGTTGAAACAGAAAGGGGGCCATTGGCTCTCCCTGAGTCGAATGATGAAATTCCAGGTAATCTTAACGGAGCAAGATGATGTAACATTAAAAACAACTAACCTTTTGAACCCAGCCTTGTTCCTAGGTACAAGATCTGAAGAAAGCCCATTGGAACACAATTGGGTGGAAGTACTAGAACACACCTGTGCAGCTAGAGCAGATCTGAAAGATGTCCCCCTAGAACAGCCAGACTGGGAGTTGTTCACAGATGGAAGCAGTTTCATGGAGAACGGAATCAGACACGCTGGATATGCGGTAATGTCCAAGATTAAAAAAAACCAAATGTTTTCCTATTTACCATCTGAGTAGGAGTTGCCTTGGGGCAGTTTTCCTTATCTGCTGTTAATAGCCCCATCAATGCCTTGCCACATGACTCAGAGATAACACTGTCCAGGAGCAGGTGATTAAGGACACACCTCGTGACTCATAATGACCCATTGTGAGATGCTCTGCCCAGGGGGGAGGAGCTAGGCATTCCAACCTGGATAAAACTGGGGATTTCTAGACAGAGGGGCAGCCTTTTCACAGGTTCTCTGAGAAGACACAGCAACTACATCTGCCATCCCAAGAGGACTGCAGCTACTCCAATTTGGACTGCTACCAGCACGCTGGCCAAGTTGTATTCTGACTTTGTCAGTAGTCTTTCCCTTTGTATTATTGCATGTATTTTTTGTCCTTTTCCCCTTTTCCCAATAAATTGTATTTCTGACTTGGAGCCTCTCACTGGTTTTGCTTTCAAACCAGAACATATTTTTGGCGCCCATCGTGGGGCAAGAAAGTACTGAGAGAAGTCAGAATTACAATCTTGCATTGTAGAGGGTACCTATTCACTATGATGCTTAACATGCTTTTTTGGGTCTCATACCTAGCTCTCTATATTTTCCCGAATGTGGGGAATTATGTGGCAATTGTAATGCTCATGTGTAGACCAGGGTAAGGTATGAGAATTGCTTTATTGGTCTACTATGTCTATCGCATTATGACCTCTGAGGCAATGAACATGATTTGGAATATGTACTCAATTCTGTTTGCTTGTCCTAATCTAGGCTGCTACGTCTGGGGCCTCGGCAACCTCACCCAGCCCCTGGGGGGAGGGGTAAAGATTGATTTTTTCCAACCTTTCAGGCTTGACACAGCAGTTTTTGAAAATGTTAAGTTCCCTCTGGATGCCAAGGACAGCATAATGTTGTTGTTAGTTCTTCTTTGTCTTCTCTGCACAGTCTGCAACATGCTTAGAAATAAAACACTACATAGTGTGGTGCAGCAAAACATACATAGTGTGGTGCAGCAAAACATACATAGTGTGATGCAGCGTCTTCTTGAGGAAGAAGAAACAAGAAGCAAAGCAGCAGTGTCCGTGCCCATACAGAATACCACAACAGCATCCATGTCAACGCAGACTGCCACAGAGAAAGAAGGAACCAAAAGGAAAACAACAGTGTCCGTGTCTACGCAGACTGTCGTGGAGGAAGAAACAAAAAGCAAAGCAAAAGTGTCTATGTCTACACAGACCGGCACAGAGGAGAAAGGAACCGAAAGCGCCATCAGCATCTCCACACAAACCATCACCAAACCAGAGCAGCCTAAACCCATAGTAGTTGCCCCCGTTCAGAAGAAGAAATCAAGGAGCAAATCAGTCTGCCTAGTGACTGACGAGGACACTGCAGGGCCCTCGCACCCAGCAGAAGAGACAGAACCAGAGATCATTACTCGCTCTCTATCCCTGGGTGAGCTACGTGACCTGCGGAGAGAATTCACCCGCCAGACAAATGAGTCCATCCTCACCTGGCTTCTCCGCATCTGGGACGCTGCAGCCAATGACACCATTCTGGATGGAAGTGAGGCCAGGCAACTGGGATCACTATCCCGGGATGTGGTCATTGACCAGGGGATTGGGAGAACCCAAGAAACTCTCAGCCTCTGGCGGTGACTGCTCGCAAGTGTGAGGGACAGATACCTTTGTAAAGAAGACCTCCAGGTGCTCCAAGGAAAATGGAATACCATGGAACAAGGTATCCAATGCCTGAGGGAATTGGCTGTGTTGGAGATAATTTTCGCAGAAGACGAAAGATTTCCTAAGAGTCCAGACTGTGTCCAGTGCACATCACAAATGTGGTTGAGATTTGCACGGCTTGGACCAGAGATGTACTCTCGTTACCTGACAACACTGCAGTGGAGAGAAGGCGAGGATAGGGTGGGCGTCTTAGCCAATAAATTAAGAATTTACGAGGATACGGTCACCGCCCCATTTCGTACCCATGTCTCGTCCGTGGAAACAAGGTTGGCTGAGCAAGTCCGGGACTTGATTGAAGAGAGTCATAAGAAACTAAAAAAGGAACTTAAGGAAGAAGGCTACCATATTTCACCAGAACCCACAAGAATCTCTGCCATTAGGAGCCAGCGCTCCCAAGCCAAGGAGAGAGGATACATTCCACGATGAAACCTCTGGTTTTTTCTTCAGGAGCATGGAGAAGACATGAGGAAGTGGGATGGAAAACCCACCTCTTCCTTAGCAGCCCGAGTACGTGAACTAAAAAGAACACCTAACACAAAAAGAGTCAATGCTGCTCCAGTCTCTCAAACACAGAGTTCCAGACACTATAAGAATAATGATATAACTGATCCTCTTGAAGGAACCTCAAGAACCTATTTACCAGAAGAGAGCAACGTGTACCATGACCAGGAATAGAGGGGCCCTGCCTCTAGCCAGGTAGAGGACAGGGACAATCAGATCTATTGGACCGTGTGGATTTGATGGCCTGGCACATCTGAACCACAAAAATATACAGCTTTGGTTGACACCGGTGCCCAATGTACACTGATGCCATCAAGATATGTAGGAGAAGAATCCATTTCTATTTCTGGGGTAACAGGAGGATCCCAGCAGCTTACTGTATTAGAGGCTGAAGTGAGTTTAACTGGGAACGGGTGGCAGAAACACCCCATCGTGACTGGCCCAGAGGCCCCATGCATCCTTGGCATAGACTATCTGAGAAATGGATATTTCAAAGACCCAAAGGGACATCGCTGGGCTTTTGGGATAGCTGCTGTAGAGACAGAAGACATCCGGAAACTGAATACCTTGCCTGGTCTCTCAGATGACCCTTCTGCTGTGGGACTGCTGAGAGTTGAAGAACAGCAGGTACCAATTGCCATGACAACAGTGCACCGTCGGCAATATCGTACCAGCAGAGACTTTGTGATCCCCATCCATGAGATGATTCGTAAATTGGAGAGCCAAGGGGTGGTCAGCAAGGCCCATTCACCTTTCAACAGCCCTATATGGCCAGTGCGCAAGTCCAGTGGGGAATGGAGACTGACAGTGGACTACCACGGCCTGAATGAGGTCACACCACCACTGAGCGCTGCCGTGCCAGACATGTTGGAGCTTCAGTATGAGCTAGAGTCCAAGGCAGCAAAGTGGTATGCGACCATTGATATTGCAAATGCCTTCTTCTCCATTCCTTTGGCAGCGGAATGCAGACCTCAGTTTGCCTTCACCTGGAAGGGAGTGCAGTACACCTGGAACTGACTGCCTCAGGGGTGGAAACACAGTCCCACCATCTGCCATGGACTGATCCAGGCTGCACTGGAAAAGAACGAGGCTCCTGAACATCTACAGTATATCGATGACATCATTGTGTGGGGAAGCACAGCAGGGGAAGTCTTCGAAAAAGGAGAAAAAAATGATCCAGATTTTACTGAAAGCTGGTTTTGCCATTAAACGAAGCAAGGTTAAGGGACCAGCTCAAGAAATTCAGTTTCTAGGAGTCAAGTGGCAAGATGGACGTCGTCAGATCCCGACAAAAATAATCGACAAGATCACCGCTATGTCTCCACCTACCAACAAGAAGGAGACACAAGCTTTCCTAGGTGCCATAGGCTTTTGGAGGATGCACATTCCCGAGTACAGCCAGATTGTGAGCCCTCTCTACCTGGTCACCCGTAAAAGAATGATTTCCACTGGGGCCCTGAGCAGCAACAAGCCTTCACTCAGATCAAGCAGGAGATCGCTCATGCTGTAGCCCTTGGCCCAGTTAGGACAGGACCAGAGATCAAGAACGTACTCTATTCTGCAGCCGGGAACCATGGTTTGTCCTGGAGCCTTTGGCAGAAGGTGCCTGGGGAGACTTGGGGTCGACCACTGGGATTTTGGAGCTGGAGCTACAAAGGCTCTGAAGCAAGCTACACTCCCACAGAGAAGGAGATCTTGGCTGCGTATGAAGGAGTTCATACTGCCTCAGAAGTAATTGGCACTGAAACACAGCTGCTTCTGGCACCCCGACTACCAGTGCTGGGGTGGATGTTTAAAGGAAAGGTTCCTTCTACACATCATGCCACTGATGCCACATGGAGTAAATGGATTGCCCTCATCACTCAGTGCGCCCGTATTGGAAATCTGAATCGCCCTGGGATTCTGGAAATCATAACAAACTGGCCTGAGGGGGAGACTTTTGGATTGTCTTCTGAAGAAGAGGAGCAAGTGGCACGTGCTGAGGAGGCCCCACCATATAATGAGCTACCAGAAACTGAAAGACAATATGACCTTTTTACGGATGGTTCCTGCCGAATCATAGGCACTAGCTGGAAATGGAAAGCTGCAGTGTGGAACCCCACACGAAAAGTGGCACAAGCTACTGAGGGACAAGGTGGATCAAGTCAGCTTGCAGAGCTTAAAGCCGTCCAGCTGGCTTTGGATATTGCTGAGCGAGAGAAGTGGTCGAGGCTCTATCTCTACACCGACTCATGGATGGTAGCTAATGCTCTCTGGGGATGGCTAAGTCGCTGGAAAAAGGCTAACTGGCAGTGCAGAGGGAAACCCATCTGGGCCGCCGAGATCTGGCAGGACATTGCCTCCCGAGTAGCGAAGCTGACCGTGAAGATTCGACACGTGGATGCACACATACCCAAGAGTCGGGCTACTGAGGAGCATCACAACAACGAACAGGTAGACCGAGCTGCCAAAGTGAAAATATCACAAGTAGACCTAGATTGGCAGCATAAGGGAGAACTATTCCTAGCTCGTTGGGCCCATGACACTTCTGGTCATCAGGGGAGAGACGCAACATACCGATGGGCCCGTGACCGAGGGGTGGACCTTACTATGGACAACATCTCACAGGTCATGCACGACTGCGAGACCTGCGTTGCAATCAAACAGGCCAAACGGATGAAGCCTCTGTGGTACGGTGGGCGATGGTTGAAATACAGGTATGGGGAAGCCTGGCAAATTGACTATATCACGCTTCCCCAAACCCGCCAAGGCAAGCGCTATGTACTGACCATGTGGAAGCAACCACAGGATGGTTGGAAACCTACCCTGTGCCTCATGCCACTGCCCAGAACACCGTCTTAGGCCTAGAAAAACAGGTCTTGTGGAGACACGGCACCCCTGAGAGAATTGAGTCAGACAATGGAACACATTTCAAGAATGGCCTCATCAACACCTGGGCCAGAGAACATGGGATTGAGTGGATATATCATATCCCCTATCATGCTCCAGCTGCTGGGAAAGTTGAACGATGCAATGGACTGCTTAAGACCACCCTAAAGGCACTCGGTGGGGGAACTTTCAGGAATTGGGAACTGAACTTGGCAAAAGCTACCTGGATAGTCAACACCCGAGGGTCCATCAATCGAGCTGGTCCTGCCCAATCTGAACCCTTGCACACAGTGGATGGAGATAAAGTCCCTGTGGTACATATGAAAGGTATTTTAGGAAAGACTGTTTGGATTAATCCCACCCCAGGCAAAGACAAACCCATCAGTGGGATTGTTTTTGCTCAGGGACCCGGTTATACTTGGTGGGTAATGCAGAAGGATGGGCAAACCCGTTGTGTACCACAGGGAAACTTAGTCTTAAGTGAAAACTATGTGTAAGGTTTCATCATGATGAAGATGGAAATAGGAAAAGGGGTGGATAATGTCCAAGATTAAAAAAAACCAAACGTTTTCCTATTTACCATCTGAGTAGGAGTTGCCTTGAGGCATTTTTCCTTATCTGCTGTTAATAGCCCCATCAATGCCTTGCCACATGACTCAGAGATAACACTGTCCAGGAGCAGGTGATTAAGGACACACCTCGTGACTCATAATGACCCATTGTGAGATGCTCTGCCTAGGGGGGAGGAGCAAGGCATTCCAACCTGGATGAAACTGGGGATTTCTAGACAGAGGGGCAGCCTTTTCACAGGTTCTCTGAGAAGACACAGCAACTACATCTGCCATCCCAAGAGGACTGCAGCTACTCCAATTTGGACTGCTACCAGCACGCTGGCCAGGTTGTATTCTGACTTTGTCAGTAGTCTTTCCCTTTGTATTATTGCATGTATTTTTGTCCTTTTCCCCTTTTCCCAATAAATTGTATTTCTGACTTGGAGCCTCTCACTGGTTTTGCTTTCAAACCAGAACAGGTAACAACAATCAGTACAGTGGTAGAGGCAAAAGCATTGTCACCAAATACATCCGCCCAGAAGGCAGAACTGGTTGCTTTAACCAGAGCACTAGAATTAAGTGAAGGGAAAAAGGTGAACATATGGACTGATTCAAAATATGCATTTGGAGTAGTGCATGTGCATGGGGCCCTATGGAAAGAACGGGGCCTGTTTTCATCTCAAGGGATGCACATTAAACATCAAGATGCAGTTCTGGAGCTGATAGAAGCAGTACAAAAACCTGAACAAGTGGCAATTATGCACTGTAAAGCACATCAATCAGGAAACTCCAAAATTTGTGAGGGAAATTTAAAGGCAGATTGGACAGCTCGGCAGGCTGCTCGAAAGGTGCAAACAACAATGGCATTGGTCCCTTTAAAACTTAATGTATCTCAATTCAATTTACCTCCACAGCCAAAATATTCAGCAGAAGATGAGAAATTGGGACATTTACTGAATGCACAGAAGAATCCAGAAGGGTGGTATGTAATTTTACACGGACAGATTGTGGTACCCCCCTTGGTAATGAGAGAGGTTCTACAAATTAAACATAACAAATGTCATTGGGGTGCAGAGGCATTGGTAAAATTTCTAAAACGTTATTTGGTCTCAGTACGAATGTTAACAATGGCAAAATCAATAATGTCAAAGTGTGAGATTTGCTTGAAAAATAACCCAGTGGCTAGATGACAGGCACAACTAGGAAGGGTTCGGGTAGAGATAGAACCAGGAGATTATTGGCAGGTAGATTTCGTAGAATTACCAAGAACTTGAGGATACAAATATTTGTTAGTAGGGGTTGATACATTTTCTGGATGGCCAGAAGCCCTTCCCTGTCGCACGAACCAAGCAAAAGAAACAGTTAAGTGGTTACTACAAGAAATCATTCCCAGATTCGGGGTGCCTCTAGGGATACCATCAGACAGGGGACCCCATTTCATAATCACGGTGGTAAAAGAAGTAAGTAGGTTGCTGGGAATAACTTGGTACCTCCACACACCATGGAGACCCCAGTCAAGTGGACAGGTGGAGATGATGAATCAGAAACTAAAAAGGCAGATCAGTAAAATATGTCAAGAAGCCAAACTGCAGTGGCCAAAGGCTTTACCAATAGCATTACTGAGAATCCGGATAAGGCCTAGGAGTGGGATGTCAGTCAATCCTTATGAGATATTGTATGGGAAACCATATGAATCTCCTGGACCCAATCAAAATGTACACGTCACGGGAAAACAGGAAGTGTATAACTATGTTCTGTCTCTTGGGAAAACTTTAGCACGACTTCGGAGCACCCTCGTGTGGAATAGGCCGCTGACTCTTGAGAATCCAGTTCATGACATACATCCAGGAGACGAGGTTTACATTAAGAATTGGAATGAAGAACCACTGAAAGAAAAGTGGACTGGACCCCATCAGGTACTACTGACCACCTTTACAGCAGTCAAGGTTGCTGGAGTGGACTCCTGGATACACTACACTCGAGTGAAGAAAGTCCATCCCGGACTGTGGACTGTGTAAACTGTGGGACCAACAAAGCTGCAGATAAGATGTGTTTAATTGTTTCAGGAATGTTATCAGTAATTGTACCAATGCTCATTTCATGGTCCTTGGGATGTGGAATGCAAAAAGATCAATCAACCACTCTTCATTCTGGAATGAAGAGGGAGGTGCAGGCAGAAACACAGGTGATAAAGGTTTCCAATGCAATTCGGGCTGAGAATGTAATGATTGGATTAGTTAAAGATTTTGCTAAAATGCAGAACACTAGCAGAATAACTGCCTGTCTGCCAATACCTAAGGCAGCGGGAGACCCAATAAATTGGGGAATCATAATGACAAAACTGCCTGAAATACAAAAGAACAAAACAATTACATGGAAACAGGTACCAGAATCAAGACAGGTAATCAAGGTAACCTGGAAAGTAATAGGACAATGGTTGCATCCTTTGAGTCAACTAGACTGTCTTCAAAATAATGGCACAAGAGGATATCCAATAGAATGGGCAGGGGGCATCCCAAATCAATGGCAATGCTACTTACCACATTATAAAAAGGTTACAGAAAATGTTACAGAAACCACTCTGGTGTGGAAGTGCGAGGCAAAAGATCACAAAGGTCAAATAGAGCCTTGGGGCAGTGGATGGTCTCTGAGTATACTTCAAAAATTCCAGTAAATGGCTACCATTCCTTGGTGCATTACATGGGAAGGTTCAGAAAATGAAACAGATCCAGCAGTAGCGAACACTGACATTAGTAGTAGAACAAAGGCAGACAAAGTAATTTGGTGGGCATGTAATAAACCTTATAATTGCACTTCTGATGACATAGAAATAAAACAAATTCTACCACTGGCAGTAGCCTTACAAATTGGTTGTGCCTGCAGAGGTATTAAACACAAACAGGGTAAAGTGAATTATAAAATACTTATAGGATGTACCAAGAGTACACTCCAAGGTCCAGGACAATTTGTATGGGCAACAAGTGATGGTACCTGGACAACCCATCTACCTGTAGATGGGAAAGTAAAAGAAATTACTTTAGGCCTCCCTACTTTGTGTCCAATTTGGAAAAAGTCCCCATTTAAGGGAAAACACGAACTTCTGCAGATAAGAGCAAGATGAGAAGTTCCAGATAATGAAAATAAAGATGAAACCTGGCAAGAACCCTCTAGTGGAGTGAAATTTGGGTGGGCCTTAGAGTCTTCGCTTGGTCCCATAGCAAACTATCAGAATAAAGAAATATTGTACAAACTTACAGGTCAGGTAGATAGACTGGCTAGGGTCACTAGGGACCGATTTAAAGAACTAAATGTACAATTACAAGCCACCACAAAAATGACCTTACAAAATTGATTGGCCTTAGATTTGTTACTTCTGAAAGAGCATGGAGTGTGTGGATTTTTAAAGGGACAGATTGATCATTGCTGCATCCACATCCCAAATGTAACTGCAGATGTAGAATATGACATCAATCAGTTAGAACAAATAGAGCATGAAGTACAAGAAGAGTAGAAAGATTTGACTATGAGCTGGTTAGACAAAGTCTTCAAAGGGTTAGGGTGGAATGTGAGTTCATGGATTAAGTCTATCATTGAGAGTGTAATAATCCTATTAATTGTGTTTTTAGTAATTTGGTTAGTCTACGGTGTCCTAAAAGGAGAAATACGGAAGAGGACATCCTGGAACTGGAAAATAATCAAGGCACTGACATGGGATCCACACCCATCATCCTCTGATCCTCCAGTCCATGACAACGTTCACGTCAATCCTGGATTTGAAGAACATCATGTATAAACTTAGAGACTGAAGACTGTATCAAGTGAAAGTATTTGCACTTATGATGAAGTGAAAATACTTTCAAAGGGGGGAAAATGATAGTAAAAGGGTTTTAAAATCATGGGGATTTAGGGTTAACAGGAAAATAAGCTTAGTAGGCCCTGGAAAAATAAATACCTTAAGCACATGAAGAACTACAACTTGCTAGAACTGCACTATGTAGCTAGTACATGATAAATGATATAACTGTTAGATGTGACGATTGTTTAGTAATTGAATATAATTACTGTTTAATCAGAAAGAATACTCATGAGAAACGGTGGTCATGGACCTAAGAAAGATCACGAAAAACTCATGTCAGTGTATACAATAGAACAATATAAGTTTAATAATTAAAGTGTAAGTTATATAATGATAGAATATAAAATACGTTCAGCTCGAAATCCATGTTGGAGTCAGATTTGGGTTTGTACCCCGACTCCCAGAGCTCTTAATAAAAGCACCTGCATATAATCATATCCTGTGATTATGTGTGTTTCTGAACGCTAACAACTCTAGTTCAGAAGGCTGAATGATTTCTTTATTATATCTATACTATAATACATTAATATACTATTTAAAGGAGATACTAAAACTACAAACCTACTTTTTCTAACTACCATATCTAACTATCTCACAACTCGTGACCCTCTGTCGAGAGTTCAGCCACAGCTGGATCGGATTTGCCATCAGGCTCAAACAATCCTCACCAGAATCCAGTCAAGCAATCATCCCAGGTGAACAATTCTCCAAGCTCATTCCACATAGGAAAACAAGGAGCAGAAATAGAAACTGTTTTCTCTTTTTTTCCTTTGTGGTCCTCTATGAAAAAGCCTGAAAGAAAGAAGAATGTGCCTGCAACAACAAACCTCTCAGCTGTTTTCCATCTTGTTTTCTCTCCCCTGTCCTTCTGGGGAGTGATAGAGCAGCTTGTTGAGCATCTGGCTTCCAGCTGAGTTCAGCCCATTATAGTCCTTGTTGGTGCCCAATGTGTGTGGCAAGAAAAAAGCACACACACACACACACACACACACACACACACACACATATATATATATATATATTAGTAAATAGTGGTTATCAAGTAGCAAGCTCCTGTGCAGAACATGGAGTTTGTCAGTTGCACTGCTTATCTCTATTTTGTTGCGTTTGGAAACATGTTAATAGCTCTTTGCTTTGTCCTTACACTGATGGCCTTCTTATGCTGGGGTAACTATCTTCTGTAGACGATGATGGAATACACCTCCCTCTTTTTGCTTGAGATTGATGTGAATCATTTTATATTGCAGGCTCCCATGGCCATTGTTCATCCCTATGTAAGCTGTTAAATACTGTTAATAATATTATGTCCTAGGGTGACGTTATGGTGCTTGTATCCAATCATGTGTTCTGTTTATGCTTGATGTTATGTTCTATGCTTTCAGGACTGGCTCCGAAAAGTAAAGGTTTGTTTTGTCTTGTTATCAGCTGGCTCACCCCCCCCCCCCCCCCCCCCCAGTCTGTGCCTAGGAGAAAGGACAGGGTTCGCTTGCTTGTTTGCTTTCTTGCTTCGCTTTGCTCTCACTCCTGCTTTTTTAGTTCTGCCCTTGCTTTTTTCTTATTAGTTAGTTTAGCTAGGCAGTCCAATTTTTTTCCCTGGACTGTTTTTCTTTCCCTTTCCTGAATACCACTCGAACCTGCTCCGGACTGGGACCTGGGAAACATCGAGAAACGCCAATAGCCTGCCTTTTGTGACCTGCAGCAGCAGTCCCCAGCGCCGGAGACCGAGAACTGGGCAACCACTCCCAGGAGATACTTTCTGAATTGGTCATCTCTTCAGTGCGGTGAAAGAGTTTTTGTCATCTGGTGTTGTTCATTTTTTTTGTGCTGGTGAGTGCTTCACTTGTTAAATAAACAGATTCTTTTCCACTTCTCTCTGAGGAAATTCTTCCCAAACCAGGTGGGGGGAGGGGCCGTGGAGGTTTGCTATCTGGGGGGCTCCTCCTTGAGGTTTTCTCCTAAATTTGCCCTAAACCAGGACAAATTTGCCCTAAACCAGGAAAATACTGGTGGTACACTGGAGTTTGTGGAATCTGGTGTTATCCTGGCGTGAGACAAAACTGACTTTAGATGAGGAGATACTGAAATGTTCCCTGAGGCATCCTGTTCCCTGGTTGCGGGGTGTGTGGAGGGATTTGGGCAGGTTTTTAGGGTGGTTATCCCCTCCCATTTCCTGAGACTTTACACCCGAATAGGTAATCAACCCTGGCAAACTGACGGGTCACATGATAGAAGGATGCCTTGCCTGCCCCAGTGAAAACCAGCAGCTTCTCACCCTATACTGGGGCCTGGCCTGTGTCTACTGAGCCTCTGTTCAGTACTTTCAGAGGACTGTAATTGAGGTTGGAACCCAAACTGCATTTGGGGACAACTAGAGCTGAGACAGGGACTCAAACCACAGCAACTACAGTAATTGCCCCAGTAGTGAAAATGAAAAAAATGGACAAGGCAAGTTACAGGCCCATACCATCAATTAGTAAAGGAAGAATAAGAAGAAGCAAGAGAAGTAAAAGTAGGAGAGGAGGCGTTCAATCAAGAAGCATGTCCTTCAATAAAGAAATTAAAAGGAGTGAGGCAAATCAAACAGTAAACCAAAGTTACTCGGTCCCTGACCTCATCAGAACTTCAAGACTTGCAAAAAGATTACAGCCTCCAGCCAGGTGAGTGTTTTTCTGCCTGGCTGCTTCGATGCTGGGATAACAGGCCTAGGAATCCTGGACAGAAGACAGAGATTTTGGAGAATTGCCTGGGAAGGTGACTCATGCTCAAGAAGCAGCACCATACAATGAGTTAACAGAAGATGAAAGAGGCTATGCACTCTTTACTGATGGATCCTGCCTTGTGGTAGAGAAAAAGCTGCTGTGTGGAGTCCCACGCAAGAAGTCGTTGAGGCCACTGAAGGAGAAAGCGAGTCAACTCAATTTGCAGAAGTGAAAGCAATTCAACCTGCCCTAGGGATTGCTGAAGAAGAAAAGTAGCCTGTACTCTATACTCATTCTCCTGGATGATGGCTAATGCCCTATGGGGGTGGTTGCTGCAAAGGAAGAAGACAAACTGGCAACACAGGAGTAAACCCATCTGGGCTGATAGACTGTGGCAGGACATCACTGCATGGGCTCTGAAGGTAATTTTTTCCCCCATGTTGCTTATATGCTGTCCTGGTTTGAAGGACAGGTGTCTGGCAATGAAGGTGTGAACCTCCCTTGGAATGAAAAATGTGACCCCCCTTCCCTCCAAATTATTATAACTTCAAAATTACGGGGCTTTTAGGCAAAGATATGGGAAAAGGAATAACAGTTCTCTACTAGTATATAATATATGTATAACAAGGCAAACAAACAATGACAGCAGTAACAACAAACAAAACCAGAAACCCAATAGCAGCCTTCTCTCAGCTGTCAAGCACTTTCCCCTTTTGTGTAGTTATGGTCACAGTCGGTAGGGGTGCTGTTGGCTCCCAGCCAGACAGGGCAGGTGCAATGATTCCCCTGCAGCTGCAGGGGGTGCTGTGGCACAAGCTCAGCCACTCCTCTCCACACGGTTAATGATGGGCAAGCCGGTGAGAGAGATAGAAAAGGGGCTTCCCTTACAAATCCACAGGGGCACTGATCCCGGATGGCAGAATAGACTGTAGCAGGAACCTCGGAGCAGTGGACAGAACAGCAGAGCCAAGCAGACCCCAGGATGGCAAAGAAAATGTAGCAGAAACTCTGCAGACATAGCAGGAACTGCGAGGGGTCAGGCAGACATGGGGTATTGGGTTAAAGTGTAGTGAAAAACCTGAAGCAGCAGCAGAAAACAGTGGGGCTGGGCAGCAGCAGCCGGAATCCTGCAAACAGCCAGGAGAGGCTCCCTCAGAGGGGCTCAGGGCTCAGAGTCCTGGGTTTTCCCCTGGGGCACCTGAGTAGATGGTGAGGGTCCTTTTCCAATGAGGTCAGGTGTTAATAAGGTCCCAGCTCAACAGCTGCTCATAAATCCCAGCTAAGAAAGTAGCCATCTGCACCTTTCCCCCTCTTCCTCCTCCCAGCCACATCTTTTTTTCTCTCAAGTACAGGTCATTATCATCTCTTAGACAACAGATGGGACAAAATTCCATGAGAGAAAGGAGAAAAAAAGGAAGACTCCTAACCTACAACATGCAAGGTGTAACACAGGCCTTACTTGACATAAGCACATTAACATAAGTATGAATTGACAAAAAATTATGTGTGACTGCTGCATCTGACTTTAACCACTTTTGTATGCAAGGGCTTAGCACTGGTGGGCTAAGGTAATAAGAAGTTAGCTGCTGCACTTAACTTTAACTGCTTCTGCAAGCAGGAAAGTAGCCCTAGTGGGTGTCCTGGGGTGACTTTATGATGCTGAATTGTATCCCCATTTGTCTGTTTAGCCCAGAAATAAGTTTTGCACCTTTAAGACTGGTTCGGAGAGTGAAGAGGGGGAGAGAAGAAGCACACAGTTTGTTATCAGAAATTGCACTTGCTCCCCTGCATCCTTTTCCTGGACTGTGTTGTCTGCAGAATGGACAGATGGCAGGAGAAAGCTCTCCTTTGCTTTTAGTTAGTTTTTAGATAGCTGAAGCAGATAAGTTCCCTGGACTGTATTTTTTTCTTTTTCTTGGAACTGTTTGAAACTGCTCTGGACTGAAAACCCAGAAGAGCACCAGGAACTCGTACCTGTGGCCCACTGAGGCCTGGACTGGGCCACGACATTGTCCAGCGCTGGAGGGACTGATAACAGACTGAGTGAACTGAGCTGCAACCCACAAGAAGGACTTTCTGAATTGGTCATCTCTTTAGAGCAGCTAGAGGTTTTATTGTTTAATATTATTCTCTTTTTTTGTGGTGATAAATTCTTTGCCTGTTAAATAAACTTTTTTTTTTACCACTTTTCTCCAAGGAAATATTTTCCTGAACCAGTTGGGGGAGGGGCCACTTGAATTTACATTCTAGAGGAGCCCCTTTGGAGGTTTTCTCCCAAATTTGCCCTAAACCAGGACAGTGGGTGAGGAGATAAGAAGAGAGACACACAAAAGACTAGAAAAATGCAGTCATAAGTTTTGTTGCAATAGATAGAAAATAGAAGGACATAATCAATAAAACACAGCTATAAACTGAATGTCTTATAACAGTAATGTTAGGTGTGTGTGATGAGTATGCTAGATAGATCTGTGAGCTGTGTTTGTAACCGTAAGATAAACCACAAGTTATGTAAGACCCCAACCCTTAAAACTGTAACTTTTAGATAAACAAACAAGCAAGAGCAGATGCCAGATTTGTAAAAGTATAAAGGCCTGTGTAAAATGAATCACAGCCAGACATGTACATGGAGTGGTTAACCCCTACATATTCTCTTGGTGCCAATAAAGGTGTGTTTTACTTTACAGTACCTGTTGTGGAGTAGATTTCTTTGAATCAGTTTGGTGAGCCAGCCAGGAGCCTCTCCGTTCAGCTGCAAGGCCCTCTGGAGCCAGGGACACTCTAGGTGCCACTGAAGACCTCTGGAGAGACTTCCTGTGCTCTAGTGGATCTTTGCAGGAGTAGACAAGATCCTGGCCTTGAGATACACAGACTGTAAAGCACCCTGTACCTTGTAACTTGACTAGTCAAACTAGTACACTCTGTAAGCACTGATGAAAATTTTATTGGTGAAAGTGAATGAGTGGCTGAGATGTGTAATACTGCATGAATCAAGTGCAGAGCTCTAAACTGCAGTTCCTGTGAGGCAAACGGCCACAGATGAGCAAAGCGAGTCCTGGACTGATTGCATGAGAGTAAAAAGACATGACTGAGATACACAAATAAGTGTGATGCAAGTACAGAGCTCAAATTGGCATTTCTGTAGCCCTGCAAGGGGAGCAATTGAAGAAGAGCAAAGTGAAAAAGGAGCAAAATGGGAAACAAAGACAATAAATAGTAGCTAAAAACCCCATAGGGTGCATCCTAGCCCACTGGAAGGAGACTGGGGGAGCACCAGGAGAGACAATTAGTAAAAAGACCCTTATCAAATATTTTAACTGCTAGTGACAAAGTTATTAATTAGATAATAAAAAGAAATGGCAGAGTAAATGTATTAAAGATTGTGAGGTGATGGTAGTCCTGGAAGGGCCTCGATGGAAGAGATTTATTTGAATGCATTTGTTGTGCATTACTCCCTCAGCTGAGTTTTAATCTTCTTCTCCTCTACATCACTGTAACCTAAATTTCCTTGAGCTGTCTCAACAGAACTCAGTCTCAGTTTAATCCTTGCCTTGTTTGAGTGATTTCTCCAATTTCTCCTTTAGCAGATGATGAGGTTTATGCTAGCCCTCATCCCTTCTCTCAGTCTATCCCAGGAGAGCTGCAAAAGCTCCCTCCACAGGGAGCACCAGTGGTTTATGTGGGAGCTTGTGCAACTTCTCAGGATAATCCCTCTTCTGTTTTTCCAGTCTAGTGATGTGTAGTTCACAGCCTTTTACAGACCTGCTGCACTGCCTAGTGCTGGGGGTTTGGAGGGAACCTTTCCACCAAAGCATCAGCAGCCTGTGACTCCTCTTGGCTCTCTCAGGATGTTTTGGTCTGGGCAGAGGTGCCTGGGCACCCCTTGCTCATGCAGGTGTGTTTCACAGAGGTGCATGTGGCAAGCTGGGTGAGCAGCATCATAGAATCAGGCAATGGGTTGGATTGCCTTGGGAGTGACCTAAAAAATCATCCAGTTTCAACCCCCACGGACATGGACACCTTCCCCTACATCAGGTCACTCAGAGCCTCATCCAGCCTGGCCTCAAACAATTCCAGGGGTGCAACATCCATAATTTCAGTGCTATGTTTGGATTCTTCTTGGTTTATTAACTTCCAGGGTTTTTGACTCTTTTTTTCCCAGCAGGATTGTTTGATACTCTATTATCAAACAAATCCTGGCTCACATAGGCAGAAATGTGCAGGAGGCATACAATTCCCAATTTATTAGCTTGGTTCACATGATGTTATCAATAATTGATTGTAATGCTTAGTGGCATTAACAATGCCTTCCTATCATAATGGCAACATTTACTGCCAGGGGCACTGTTTATGCAGCAGTTGTGTTACACCACAAATAATTCTATTACATACATTCAATTTGTATCATTACACATAACACAACTGTGCCTGCTGCACCATCTCATACTTCATTAATGCTCGAGGCAGAACAGCCTTACATAAGTACTCTTCTTGGCACTTTTCATTAGAAATGATATTCCATTCATTATTAAAGTGTAGATCAAAAATGACATTTCCTGACTATTAAAAATACAGAAAGAAAAGTTACTGCTGTATTAATAAAGAAGACCAAATAAAATTCATTACTCTGAAAATGTTCACTCTAAAAATGTAAGGAGATACTGTCAGGTTTGGTAAACATCAAATATGATGACTCTTGTTTTCCTGCATTTCTCTGCAAATTTCCAGCAATTCGGTGTGTCCTTGCCTTGATAAAAAGCACTAGCATAGGTTGCCTAGAGATGCTGTGCACGTTCCACCCCTAGAATTGTTCATGCCCTGGCTGGATGGAGCTCTGAGCAACCTGGTCTAATGGAAGGTGTTCTTGCCCATGGCAGGGTGTTGGAACTGGATTATCTTTAAGGTCCCTTCCAACCCAAACTTTTCCATGATTCTGAGACTGCCCCAGGCAGCCTTCCAAGAGAAGCAGATGGTAACAAATAATAGAATGGGGTGTTTCACCACAGGAACAGGAAGTTTCTTTCACATTGGAAGTCTTCTGGGTGGGATCTACTCCAGTAACAGAGCACAATTCTTGTCATTTAATCCAAGATGCAAAGACACTCTAGAGGAACATGCACACATCTCCTAAAAAACACAGCAAGAAAAACATGCACCCTGACCCACACAGAAAGCCCTTGTTTGAGGAGGTCTCCATCCTCATGAAAAGAAATCTACCAGGTGTCAAATTAAAGGGATTTTTTTAAGCATTTATGGACACATGATATGACTTGTGCCATGCTGTGGGAAGGGATATCAAAGAGGTTATTTGTAAAACAAGATACCAGGAGGTCAATTGTCACCCCAGCTCGTGGTGACAAACTCCTGTTTGTGTCAGCCACTGAACAGGGATATGGAAGTCTAAGCCCAGTCAAGGATTAAAGGTCAAGTCCACTTAGCCTTGTGAGACAGCTGTATCTGGAGGTTTTGGGACAATTCAGACAGCAGTGAGGTAGATTTAAATAAATGAAAGGACTTTTTGGCATTTGCAACAAGCAGGAGCATTTTCAGCTCTCAGTACAGGATGAAGTGAGGAGGGCAGAATGCAGATTGGAAATATTTGCACATATGGTATTAAAGCACACATGAATCACCTTTTTGTGAGACAAAGACACAAGACTTGGCCTATCTCTAACTTAGGACATAGCTAAAAAATAATAAAGATTTCGAACATATTTTTGAAGAACTCTCTAAAGCTAATGGCAGTTGAAAGGCAGATGAAGTGGCTATTTTATCTGGCAAGCTTCCATGCAAAATTTCCTGCTGATGCTGGCTCAGACAGATGGAGATTTGAGAGGAGGGGGAAGAACAAAGTGCCATAGGGCTATATTGGATGAGCTTTGAAATGTTTCTGCAAGCTTCTATTGCAAGGTTTATGAACCTTGTGCTTGTTAACTGCTGTTTTGCTCAGTGTTTTAACCCTGCTTTATCTTCTGTGGTCCAGATGACACATTTACACATCTTTAGAAAATTCAGTGGGATGCTCTTCAAACAACATGTGACTTTGCACCAGCAAGGGCAGAAACTTGATGGTTTTACCTCAATAGATAGAAGTTTTTCAATATGGCTATAGAAAGTGCTTTTCCGTGAAATGTCTACTTTGGTTAGATCATACAAATTTAGTGCTGACTGGTGCTTCTGTAAGATGAAGAGTAAGAATAACTCCTGAATGTTTCATCATTTGTCTCTGCACTGGTCAGAAATGGTCAGAAACTGTAGAAATTCAGCTAAAGGAGTTGGACACTTAGAAGATAGAAATAGAAAAAAATGCTTTTGAAGGATTTTTCCTTGCTAGTGCTGGTATGTCGACCAGTTGCCTAAAAGGTATGAAACTGGAATCATCTATTGAGAGCATGTATTTGGGTTGTGCTGCTGAAACAATTCTTGATTTGCAGTGTGTTTAAAACAATAGTGTTTTCTTTATTTACCCTTTTTTTTCCCCTTTTCAGAGAAGAACTGAAAGCCCCATGTCACCCAAGAGCTCTGGTAAAGTGTCTGACAGAAGACAGCCATGGTCCTCATCCACCTCAGGCTTGATGTGCACCAGCATCTTCCCATCTCCCTCAGGACCTGAGCACTGCCCTAGAAAAGTTGTGAAAGGGAAAGTGCCAGCAAAGATGCATCCACCTGGACTCTTCTTCTTTTATCCTTTGCCTTTATCTTTTGCAATGTCCATAGCTGGCTGCCTTGCCCTCTTTCATGCAATTGGCCATCCTATGAAAAACCCTAAAAAATTCAAACCCAGTATTCATTGAATCATGGAATGGTTTAGGTTGGAAGGGACCTTAAAGATCATCTTGTTCCGATCTCTTGCCATGGACAGGAACATCTTCCACTAGACCATGTTGCTCAGAGCCCCGTTCAGCCCAGTCTTGAACACTTCCAGGGATGGAGCAGCCACAGCTTCTCTAGGCAACACCTGTGCTAGTGTTGTTTCTGTAACCAGTGTGCACTGATAATTTGCTTCCACCTTTCCCAAATACTAAGAGATCTGGGCTTGGGCCACATTATTTTGGCAGTGGGAAATGCCCAAATTTCTCTATGTTCCCGCCTAGCACTTAAATGAATTTTTCCTCTATACTGAGGAATTCAAGTGTTCTTTGCTTTTTTAAGAGAGATGGATAGAAATCATATCCTGCTGTTCACCAAATTCTGAAGCTCATGGAAATATTTTACAGCTCCAAGAAAATGAATGGTTACAATTTTTTAAACTACCATTTCTCCAAATTCTCAACTGGTTCCTTGGTTCCTTTCTCTGGTGCATTCCTCCAGCAAGAGGAGGGGGAGAGACCAGCCATAAGCAAACAAAGCCCTTTTCCCAGCAGCTCAGATGCTGACTCTCCCTCTCTTTGGCACCTGGAGTAGGCTGTCTGCTCTGGACTGAAAGTTGTCTCATCAGACTCACATTTCAGCCTTGCCACCTGACATGTTATGACAAGCTTTTAACTTTGGAGCAGCAGTGCGTGGAAACATGTCACTGTGTTGGGAGCAGAACGGCACAGGCAGCCAGATCCAGCTCCTGCCACAGGGATGTCAGCACCTCTGATCCCCACACCCATCCCAGCCATGGCTCCTGGCAAGGGAATGACCTGGGATGCTTCAAATGGCCTAAGCAGACCTGAGGCAAATGTGTGACCTCCAACAAGTAAGAGACTGGGAGCTAAGAAGTGAAGCTGGGTGGCATTTTTCAAGAGATAGGTGCTTCTAGTTTGCAGGATCTTGGTTTGTAAAACCAAGGCTGTCTAAGAACCCAAAAAGAGGATGTTGGAACTGGAAACTTCCCATTAGGATCAGGTGGTTAACAAGGGCATGGGCTCTGCTGGTTTATCTGTGCCTATTGCTACTGGTGGTAGAGGGGAAATGCAAGAGAACTCTGGAAAAATTCCCAGAGACGAGTCTACACTTCAGAGTAGCTGAGGACAGCTACACTTCAGCTGGCAAGAGCTGAGAAGCAGGAGCTGGTGCAGACTTCATGGTCTCAATGGCTTGTTCTGTATTTATCCCCTCACTGCTCTTTATCCATTTAGGCACACCTGAGTGATACCAAAAAAGGCTTTTG
Organism: Taeniopygia guttata; assembly: GCF_048771995.1. NCBI lineage: Eukaryota > Metazoa > Chordata > Aves > Passeriformes > Estrildidae > Taeniopygia > Taeniopygia guttata. The sequence continues at coordinate 17,569,492 of NC_133064.1, forward strand.
ACAATAAGCTGTCTCTGCTTTCCCAGCCAGCCTGTGTATTGCTGTGGGTTTTTTGTGGATGTATTGTGCTCTGAGGAGATGGTCACTGCTGACAGAGCTGCTTCCTGGGGCTCCCAAGCACTCATCCCTGCCGAGCTCATCTTGCTCCCTGCCATTGCTTCATCACAAAAAGGGACTGAACAGGTGAAAGCAGCCTTTTAAGCAGCTCTGTTACTCCAGGGTGCACTTGGGAGATGACCCACTGTCGCCCCGATTCTTAAGTTTTTCTAAAGCCTTCTGACTTTACATTCTATTGGAAAACTTTCCCACACAGTTTCTGTAAATAACATATTGTTTTGCATTCCTTCATGGGGGTGGAGAAACTTGATGTACTAGTGGTTTGTCCAATGTCTTTGGAGAGGTGGCCCATTCACTCTCCAATCCACTGTCACCTTTGGAAAAGTATAAAAGTTGGAGTCAGAAAATAAACTTCCTCTTTTACCTTGCAAAGTGGCAGGTGGCTCGCGTTGTGCTTTCTTGTGTCCTATACTGACAACCCACCATGGTCCCTTCCAACCTTCCCCATTCTGTGGTTCTCTGCATTCATGAGCACTCAATACTTCTGAAAACCTGCATTAATTAGCCTGTTTGACATTTTTAACAACCTTTGCCTTGACTGGAGAGTACAACTGCAGTAATTACAGCAGGCCAGTACTGAGGGAAAGCAGTGTGACCCATCCAGTGTCCTACAGCTGAGACCTCTTCATCCCTCCACCAGAGCGGTCTCACCCACATCTCACCACAATCTGAGAGCAAGTTGTCACAGGCCAAATCCAGGCCAGGGAGTGCACTTGAAACAACACCAGCATTGGGTGACCCCCAGACAGGGCTCAGCCCCTGGGCATGTTCAGCACATATGTGTTTCTGAAGATCAACATGGGCTGTGGGGAGCTGTGTGCTGCAAACTCCTCTATCCATGTGCAGCATGAGAAGGGCAGGTTGGTCATGGCCAAGTTTCAATGACCACCCACAGGAAAAATCTCACGGCCTTGTTGCTCTCTGAATTTTCAGGAAGGAAAAAAACCTAAAGCCTGCCTGTAGGTAAGGTTTGTCTTTGGAGCTCCTCCTGGGGCAACTCAGATAATTACTTAGATGGAGTCATCTCCAGAGCAACCAAGCTTGATGCCAGTTTGCCTGTTGCTGGACCATTTAATGGGCAGAGTAGGCAGATAAGATGTTAAAAAAAGGAACAATTGGCTCAGCTGCCACCATCAGAACTGAGAGCTTTGGCTGTCCTTGCTCTCCCTGCCCTACTCATGCTGTGTGGGCTCCTTGCTGCTCCTTCCCTCAGGCCCTTGGCAGGGAGGGACAGCTGACGTTTCTGGATGGCTCACATGTCTTTGCATCAGGACAATGGCTGGTCTTAGCCAGGAGAAGAATTCATGCTGACAAAAAGGGGAACAATTAATTCCTGCTCTCTCAGTGCTCCCAAATCCATCCTGCAGCAATGGCGGCATCATTGCAACACTGCTGGCTTCCTCACAGTCACTGAGTTATCTTCAGGTTAAATTGTACTGTGTGCTTGTCCTGGCTTGTAAGATAAGCATGTATTCTATTGCCATCTGTTGGAGATTGGGCAGTTTTCTTATCTCTTCCAAGAACAATGTCTCCCTCCAGGGAGATATCTTCTGTTAATAGATCATTGAATGATTCACTGCATGACTGGTAAAGTTACATCATCCCATTGTGAGATGCTCCACCCAGAGGGAGGAGCCAAGCATTCCTACATGCATAAAATCAGCACTTTTTGGAACACCAGGGCAGCCCTTCGCTGGATTCCCAGAGAAGCAGCTTTCTTCTCTGTTGGATTCCCAGAGGAAGACCAGGCCCAACTACTACCAGACCTTCAGAGAAAACTACACCCTTCTATACATCACCGCTTCAGCAGCATTTCATCTGCCACTCCAGGAGGAACAGCCACCATTTAACTGAACTACTACCAACACCCTGACTCCTCAGGGTGTCAGGTTTCTGACTCTATCACTAGTTTTGTTTGTACTAATTAAATTTTTTTATTATTATTTGTATTTAGTTTTTTTTTCCTAGTAAAGAACTGTTATTCCCATTCCCATATCTTTGCCTGAGAGCCTTTTAATTTTGAAATTGTGGTAATTCGGAGGGAGGGGGTTTACCTTTTCCATTTCACAGGAGGCTTTTGCCTTCCTTCACAAACTCCTGTCTTCTCAAACCAAGACAGGGCTTTTTTGTTATCCATTTGTTTGAATTTAATATTCCTTAGGTCTGGTTCAATTTTCCTCCAACCTCAGTCCCAAGACAGGCCTTCAGTCTTCTAATGAGGTCAAGAAGCTACAGTGAAATTCAAAGCAAATGGGAAAAAAGAAACCCTGGTGTCAGGTCACTCACGATTTTAAAGTGCAAGAGCCATCCCTTCCTGGCAGGCTGCCTTTTTCTCCCTGTAATGTGTCCCACAAAGAGGATGGGAGATAACTCAGTGGCAGATCCCTCCCCTGGACTGATAAAAGGGGCTTTAATTTACCAGCATGGTCTTGGCACTGCAGAACAACATTAGAATGACACCTGTCATGCTCAATGCACTTCCAAACCTTGTTTATAAACTTGAAAAAAAGAACCTGAGGATTCATTATCCTTTGGATGAAAAGGCAAACAGAACATATGTCTCAAAGTTTCCCTTATTACTACCCACAAATAGTTTGTCTGATGCACTATCTTCCATCAAAAACAAAGTGCAATTTTCTTGAGGTTAGTCTCCTGTTTTCAGAGGAAAAAGACAAAACAAAAAGGAAATTATCACCTCTGTAGATGGGAAAGAAGAGGCAGAAAGAGGGCAAGAGAACTGTTCCGCAGAGCTGGAAAAGGATCACATAGCTGATTATCACAGTAGTAATTTTATCACAAGTCCTGTAACTTTGAGGGCAGACTAGCTAAATTATTCAATTAGCAGGGAAAATATCCATATTGCTGCTTGAAATGTGCTGGGCAAATCTGCCACTCATTTTGTTATATATCTGTGTACCTACACCAGGAGTCAAGTTTAGAAAATCCTTTTTGTCTACCCATATTCTTTGCATTAAAAGAAACAAAACAAAACACCTTCACTGGCTCTTTCCCTAAGTCCCAGCATTCAGGGCAGTGAAGGATGGACTTTGTCATCATTAGCACAGAAAAAAAAAATACATTGTTTAGTCTTACTCCCTGAAAGAAAACAATTTGCTCTTTATTGAAGGTTGTTCTGCCTTTCTTTTTTATCAGATTCTCCTTAAAGACTCCAGCATCCTTTTGCCCAGTGTTAACCACGCTTGCTGGAAGCATTGAACTCTCGGCATTAATTACATTCACGAGTGTTGTGTCATTTAGTTATAAACAGGAAAGGCAGGAGACAGTGCCCACCAGAAGGAGCAAGTCTTGGGAAAAGCCTTTGGAAATGGATACATAATAAAACCCCAAATACCTGAAACCCCCATCACAGGATCCATGGGTGGTTGGTGGACTGGCAATTGGCTGAGAAGTGCTCACCAGCAATTCCTGGGAATGGTCTACTGGTGGGACATATCCATTGACTTCTCCAACCATACCAATTTTAAGATCTCATTAATGTTAGAAATTATTCAAACTGAAGAAAAGACAAACAAAAGTCAACATTTGGTGTGATTTTGATAGCTCCAATTTCAGAAATAGAAAGGGAGGGACTTTGTTAGTGTACAAATCTTCCCCAAAACTTCTTGAGCTCAGAGGGTTCCTCCTGTCTCCTGCAGGACAACTGACTGGAGGGAAGCAAGGAGATTTTTATTTGTGATGTTTTGCATTGAACCATAAATGGGAGGTGGTACAAAGTGAGACCTGAAGGGTGGTGGCTCTTTGATGGTGACTGAAGCACTCTGACAGCTGTTAACCCCCCCATCACTGGGGTTTTGAATTGGGCCAGGGAAACAAATGCCTGTGTGCTAATCCTGTTAGAGAGAGAGGCTTACCTTGGGTATCTGTCAGCAAGGAACCTGTACCCCCAGGCATTGGTAGCACTGACTTCTTAGCCAAAGCTTCCTGCTGTGTACGAAGTATCCCATCACAGAATCACAGAATATCCTAAGTTGGAATGGACTCTCAGGGATCATCAAATGGCTCACACAGGATCAAAGCCACAACCCTGGTATCCTTAGCACCATGTTCCAATCAGCTGAACCAGTCTCAGGGTCATCACTGAGCCCACGAGCAGAGCAAGATCTTCCCATGGTGCTGCCCAGACCAACTCAAGCTGGTGATGGCACGGGCAGCATCAGCTCACCGAGGTCACCGTGCCATCGCTGCCGGCCCAGGTGTCAGACCAAGGACGAGAGAGCTCACTGTCATGGTTTGACACGGAAAAAGAATTTTCTCGGAAGGAAGAGGTCAATTTGGATATTGACCAATTGAAGGTGGACATGCCTCTGAGAACACAGAGGGGTTAAAAGCAGAATTCCCAGGAAAACTTTCTCTCTTTGGTTCTGGTCAGGGTGCAGGGCAGACTCTCCCCTGCCTGACCAGGCGGCTGGGTAGGGGAGGGGAAGGCCCGTGGCCTGACTGAGGTAGGCCCAAAGGTGGGGGGACTGGAACCGGGCTGGCCCCCTGCAGATGGAAGGGTGGAGAAATATGGGATGTCTCCATTCTCCCCCAGAGTCTCTCTCTCTCTCTCTCTCTCTCTCTCTCTCTCAAGAGACAGTGTCGGTTTGTCAGTAGTTCACTGAGGGGGGGGGGGGGTGAAACAAGGTGCCCAGCTGGCCGTGGGAGCTGGAGCCTGGGCAGCGAGCCATCCTTGGGAGTTGGGACTTTTAACCCTTCCTGAGAAATGAAAGCTTTGTGAAATTATTTTCCTCCTCGGTTTGAAAGAGAGGAAGAGAGACATCTTGGACCCTGGGATGTTAGAAGGAGAAATTCTAGGTGGGAGGAGATGATGGAGTGGCTTTTTGCTGGACTTTTTCTTGGTAGCCACAGACTGAACTGATCTTCTCCTCCAGGAGAGACTGTATTTTAGGAGGATGCCGGTGAGCCAAAGAGACCATGCTTCAGCTGGGAAAAGACAGAAGTGGAGCGAACAGAGAAAAAGTTAGGGAGGTTTGTGGTGGTGCCCCCTGTCTTCAGAGAAGAAGAAGAGAAGAAGAAGAGAAGAAGAAGAGAAGAAGAAGAGAAGAAGAAGAGAAGAAGAAGAGAAGAAGAAGAGAAGAAGAAGAGAAGAAGATCTATGTTCTTGGATCCTCGGCCCCAGGGGAAAATGGGGGGGACTGTGGTCCCAAAAATGAAAAACTGAACTGTTGTGTTTTTCCCCTCTTGGCAGGGCATCCTTGAAAGGAAAAATCCTAAAAGCAGTCTGTCCATCCATGCATTGGTGGTGAGAGAACTGTGCATGGAAAGGAGAGGGTCACCATTGGCAAACTTTTTTCTCCGGGCGGTGCCATGTGTGACATGGAAGCACAGGATGTGGCAGCTGTGTTTCTTGGGGGGTCTGTGGCACAGGAAGGGCTCCTCTTTCCCTCGATGGACTGAGTAGCAATTGTCTGGAGGGTGGAAACCTGATTGGGGTCCAGGTTGTGTCTCACTGTGGTTTGTTGAAGTTGGGTGGTGGGAGGAGGAATGCTTTGGAAGGTTTTCATTTAGAATTTTGTGTGGGGTTTTTTTTCCTTCCTTTTCCTTTTATAGTAGTATAGTAGTAGTAGCTTAATTAAGTTTTTTTCTTGTTATTAAGCTTGGGCCTGCTTTGCTCTGTTCTCGATCTCATTTCACAGCATTCAATTGAGAGACTGCATTTTCATGGGGGCACTGGCATTGTGCCAGTGTCAAACCATGACACTCAACTGTTGGGGAGGGTAGGTAAATATGATTAAGAACCACAATGGTACAGCCAGGACGAATATAACGCCCCCTACTGGCTGGACAATTACCCTCACCTACAACGGGGTCCAAAAGCCGAATGGATTCTCCCATGTCACCCCCCAGAATGTATGGTTCACCCCACATTTGTAACCCTCCCCTGAACCATCAGGTGCCTGTGACCCCATTGGCCCAGGTCCTGTTCCAGCCCACCCTGGAGCCCCCCTTGATAAGGGGTCTCCAGGGGGCTGGACGCCCTCTTGGATCTTCCCTTCCCCTCCTGGAGAGTCCTCCGGGAGTCCCTGCTCCCTTGTTGTCTCTCCCCTCCCCCATCACCCGAGGCCCAGCCACGTGCTGTGTCTGGCAGCTCGAGGCAGAGCCTCAATGTATCCTGAATAAACCTCTTCCCCCAAGAGCACCAAAGAGATCTCGCTTGAATCTGTCCGTGGAATACAAATACACGTCGTTACAGACTGGCGCCCACCTCGAATACGAACCCACGGTGACCTGCAACTGCACCCGTCTGGATGCTTTCCAGCTTTTCTACCTGTAGGACACCTTTCCATGGACACTAACTAAATAACCAGGTATTTCCTCGCCATCGTAATCGCGAGCACGGCATTCTGCTGCTAGGCAGTAACGAACCGGAGCTCTTTAAAAAGTCCCGAAGCCGTCGTACAGCTCAGCGACTCGTTACATAGTAGCGAGCTATTAGAGCCCTTATACGACTTCTGGCCATTATTCTCCGAGCACAAGAGATCGCCGCGATTCCGCGGCGACCCAAGGCTTTGTGACGAGACTTGCCGCGCCACGTGGCCACGTACACAAAGCACAGGCGAGCACTGCTGAGCACTGCCCGCGCTGAAGCTCTGGAGAAAACCCCGCGGTGACCTCAGCACCGACTGCAGTAAACGTCGGAACCTGACAGAGGATCCCGCTCCTGCGACATCGAGGTGAGCCACACTGGTTTAAAAATGGGACAGTCCCACTCTGCAGCTGATAGAGATCTCTATAAGCAACTTAACCACTTATTACGTAGCCATAATAGTAATTTGCCTAAAAAAGAGCTACGAAAACTCCTAGAATGGATCTTACTTAAGTTCCCATATGCCGAGCGCTCTGCTGTGTTTTGTGGAGACTTTTGGGAGTCCGTGGGACATACACTATTTAACGACATTTCACGGCGGGACCCCTATGCTTGCGACTTATTTCCTGCTTATAAAGTGTTAGCAGAACTCTGCGCTTCTCAAAAGCCGCTAATAGCAGCCAAATCGCTCCCTGCCGTGGCTCAACTATCCCCGCCGGACTGCCCCCCCACCCCGCGCTGCGGCGAGAATGCCGGCGAAGCTGCTGGCGACTCGCCGGTTTCTGAGCGACCGGCGCTCCTCGCCGCGGCCGCCCCCCCCATCCCCCGCAACCCAGAACCCGCCCTTGCGGCCACCTCCTCCCCCCCAAACCACTCTGCGGGCCCCGCCTCCCCCCCGCCCGGCCCCCCAGCACTGCCTGTCCCGGCGATGGTGGCTACTATAGCCGAACTTTTACAAAATCAAACAACAGCCATTTTACAAGCACAAACCCAGTCAATGGCTATTTTACAAGCACAATTTCAAGCGTCAGCTGCGATTTTGCAAAAGCTGCATACGCTCGCCTCCGCGGCCACCCTCCCGACCCACCCGGAAGTCCCCTGGTCCGGCGAACGCGCCGGCCATGCGCCGGCCCTGGGCTGGGCGGCTCCCACTCCCGGGGCCGCCGCCTCCCCCCCGCGCAGCCCTGACCCCGCCCCCGGGGCTGCCGCCCCCCTCCCCCTCGGTCCAGACCCCGCCCCCGCGGCTGCCGCCCCCCTCCCCCGCGGTCCAGACCCCGCCCCCGCGGCCGCCGGCCCCCTCCCCCGCAGTCCGGACCCCGCCCCCGGGGCCGCGGCCGCCGCCCCCCTCTCGCGCGGGCCTGACCCCGCCCCTGCCTCCACCTCCTCTCCCTCGAGCGCCCCGGACCCCGCCCCTGCAGCCGCGGCACCGCCCGTCCTTCCCAGGGACGCCCCGGCTCCCGGCGCAGCACCCCCGCTGCCCGCCCGCCTCCTGCACTCGCGGCCGGACCCCCCGGCATACGCAAACCCGGCGCCCCCACCCCCCCATCCCCCCGCGGCGCCGCAGCCCCTGCCTCTGGCTGCAGAACCCCGGAACCCCCCAACGCCGGCACCACTTCCGGGTTTCCCAAACCCATCATCATATCCCTCCACATCTCTCCCTTCGCCGGCTCTTCAGACTGCCACAGCAACCAATGCCATAGCGACAGCATATCCTTCCACAAATCCCAGTTCCCCACAGGTGCTGCTGACCACAACCTCCACCCCCCCTGCTCCTCTGCCTCAGCTGGCAGCAGCCCCTGCCTCCCACACTAACAGCTCCTCACCACACCCTAACGACGACACTATGCCTCAGCAACGTGAACGCAACAATGTAACTGCAGCTTCTACAAACAAACGACAGACAGAGAACTATGTTACCCCTGCAAACTCTAACCTTTCTATCCCAGTCTCACCAAATTCTCAACAAAGTGCCAGCAATCTTCAACTGAAAAACTACCCTGAAATCAAATATAATAGCTGCAAAGACAACAGTCTGCACCCCCAAGCCTTGCAAGTGCTACACAGCCAGCGAACAGCTGTCCCCTCTCAGGAGGTGAAAGAAGTCCTACCAGTACTCAATGACAGTGCTATCTCCTTTTCCTATCTTACACCACAGTTAAAAACTACCATAGAAAATACACGCCAAACCCTAAAACGAATCTTACTTCTAAAGGAAGGGGGAGTAGATCAGGCTACACCTCAAAAGAGGTTGAATAAGGCTCTATATGCTCACAATTTTCTAAGTAGCTCTGCAAGAGAGCCTCGCCTCCAAATTTATAGACATTTCCTGAACACCAAAAAAGTAAAAATAAAAGGGTACCCCCCAGCTTTACCCAAAATCTTAAATTCAAGACATATACAAAGTCCACACAGTCTTCTAACGTGGGGGAAAGGTTTTTCTTGTGTTTCCACAGGTGGACGACTCAAGTTGGTCCCAAGAAAGAATGTAAAGCCTTACCACGCACCGAAATCTGCTGACACCCCCACACCAGACAGTTCCTCTACAAGCACAAGCCAAGAAGCCAGCACCCAGACCTGAACCACGCTGCGTCATCAAAAGAAAAATGGACTTTCTATTGTTTAATGCGTGCATATTGTTTTTGTTCTTCTGTTTCAGTTTTTATATTGAAGTTTTACTTATAATTCAACCAAGAACAAATGCCGAGTAGCTTTAGCCAAGCCTGCAAGCTCTAAGACCACCTATATATCTAACACGAACCCTAACAAACCTTTTTCAACCCGTTTAATTATAAGACCTTTTCCAAAAAAAATTCTGACAATGCCTCCCCTACTATAATCAGTGATTTAATAACAATAAAGCCATCTCAGCTACACAGTTGACTTAATGGTTCGAGACTTGCACCGTGGCTAAAGGAACTCTGTAAAATAAGCTTAACTGTTTCAGTAGCAATAAGTATAGTTCTAGTAACAATACCCTGTACACCTCCAAGTGTGCAGAAAATAGTTGTTAAATCAATATCTAATATTTCAAATGGTTCAGTAAAAAAGGGGGAGATGTTGGGGAGGGTAGGTAAATATGATTAAGAACCACAATGGTACAGCCAGGACGAATATAACGCCCCCTACTGGCTGGACAATTACCCTCACCTACAACGGGGTCCAAAAGCCGAATGGATTCTCCCATGTCACCCCCCAGAATGTATGGTTCACCCCACATTTGTAACCCTCCCCTGAACCATCAGGTGCCTGTGACCCCATTGGCCCAGGTCCTGTTCCAGCCCACCCTGGAGCCCCCCTTGATAAGGGGTCTCCAGGGGGCTGGACGCCCTCTTGGATCTTCCCTTCCCCTCCTGGAGAGTCCTCCGGGAGTCCCTGCTCCCTTGTTGTCTCTCCCCTCCCCCATCACCCGAGGCCCAGCCACGTGCTGTGTCTGGCAGCTCGAGGCAGAGCCTCAATGTATCCTGAATAAACCTCTTCCCCCAAGAGCACCAAAGAGATCTCGCTTGAATCTGTCCGTGGAATACAAATACACGTCGTTACACTCAACCTGTCCTCACCACAACCCTGCCTCGGGACTGACTGCCGAAATGGAGCCATGCCATGCATGCCATCGTCTGTGTGGCAAAGAAAGGGCATGAAAACCCTCTGAGGAAAGTGCCATCTCCTCCCTGAAGTCTTCCCTGCAAACCGTGTCATCGGCAGCCACTTTGGGAAGACTGCATTTGCTGCCCATGAGCTGCACTGTGTCTTAAAGGAATTGAAATACCCCAGGTTTGGGTTGATCCTGAACAGAGGGCAGTAAGGAGAAAGGGAGAAGGCTGTGCTGCAGGGCAGGTGGATCCAGGCAAAGCCGATTTTGGAAGCAGGCTTGTCTAACAGCATTTCATTTTCCACTACTAGAACTGTATGTTGACAGATTTCAAATATCTTCCTAAGTCCCAGTAGCCTGCTTGAAAGTTCTATGTTTTTATCAGACCATTGATGGTCCTTCTGAAATGTGAGTCTCACTGACTGCATCCAAACCTTGTGCTTGAAGAACATTCCTAATTAAAGCAGATGGGCCTTTGGGCAAGAAGGGGCTGCAGAACATTTCCTAAAGCATTTTCTACTCCAAATTCATTGTGAGAAAATACACCTGAAGGATGATGCAGGGATTGAGACAAATATGAGTTTGGTGGGTCAATTTTACTTGGAGAGCTTGAGAAACACAGGAAGCCCAAGTGATGATCCCAGAGGGTTTAACAGAGGTTTCACCCTCCCAGAAATACAAGGGCCTTCAAACCACTGTTAATTTGCTGACATCTCTTATCTTACTCCTTTTAATCCCACCACTTTTTATTTTCTCCATAATTGTCTTTACAGATATTAACTACCATTGATTTAAGTTTTTCTTCCTGAGTCTTCTTTGGTTTTGCAATTCTTTGAAGTGGCATAATTTTAGATCCTTTTGTAGTCATTTCTGCATCAGTAGGCGTGGCTTCTACCTGCATCCTCTTGATCACCTGCTGAAAGAGTTGCACTCAGCAAGGTGTCATGCATGGTAAAAATATTAGAGTTGCTATAGCACAGAAGAGGAGAAATAGTATTTGTTGAACCCACAGATTGCCAGGTATCCCTGACAACGTGTCCCATTCCCATCCTTTCCACCTTTGGACTGGTATACGAGCTAACTTGATTTCTTTTGTTATTTGTTTGACCACTTTTCCGTTGCCATCTCTTTGCAAACAGCAGTTTGAATAATTGAATTTTCAACAAACTCCTCCTCCTTCTGCTAATAGATAATCTTATACCATCCAATGCTGAAATATTGCATTCCTCATT